>NC_043716.1:56936574-56965378 GCF_006229205.1 Suricata suricatta | reverse complement strand
CCATCCATCCAACCATCTAACCATCCACTCACCCACCCACCCATCCACCCAAGAATCCATCCATCTATCCATTCACCCACTCATCCACCCACTCATCAACGCATTACCAGGCCTAGGACTAAGTGTTATAGTTTTCTTTCTTTCTTTTTTTTATGCTTATTTATTTTTGAGACAGAGTAAGAGTGGGGTACGGGGAGAGAGAGGAAGGCAGAGGATTCAAAGCAGGCTCTGCGCTGACAGCAGAGGGCCCGATGTGAGGCTTGAACTCACAAACCGTGAGATCACGACCTGAGCCAAAGTCGGAAACGTAACTGCCGGGGCCCCCAGGTGCCCCTGAGGATAGCTGTCGGAGAACCCCCGTCTGGAAGTTGTTTGGATCCGGTCGGCCACAGCAGTGGTTCATAGTCTCACCATTTCAGGCTCAGCTTTGCTCCTCGGGCGCAGGCTGGGGACAGGCAGAGGCACCGTAGCGGCCTGCTTCGGCTGGGTTTGCCGAGCTGGCAGCACGGAGCACGGGAGGGCACAGGGCCCAGCGCTGACCTCCCAGGAGACCCCGAGGGTCCCATGCAGAGTGCTGAGCAGGATTAACTGTCCGCACGCCTCCGTGTGCGCTTCTGCAGGACAGGCTTCCTGGTCTCTCCCGGGACACTAAGAGGCAGCAAATCCTCTTGTGCCGGATTAATGGCTCTAATGTCACGAGCGCTCTAATTTATAGCCTACCTTCTCGTGTGCCTTTATAGCCTGGAAGATTGTTGGAGACAAGTTCTCGGGCAGCAGGGTCAAGCAAAGGCTGTTCTTTGATGCGAGGAGGGCACTGTGACCATACAGGAAGGACATCGTGAAGGCTGAGCCTTGATGTGCCGGGCATCTGGGCAGAGGACCACCCGGGGGGCAGCTCCCCACCTCGCGGGGCCGGGCACAGTCTCTCCGGGCTTGGGCTACCAGGAATTGACTCCTATCAACCGAAGTCACAAGAGACTGAATGGTAAACCCGAGCGGCAGTGCGCCTCCTCCCGGTGGACTTCAAGCCAGAAAAGAAGGCCCCCCACACACGCTCCCGTGTTCGAGCCGCTCACGGCAGACCCCCCGGGGGGCTACAAGGAGCTCACTGACCGACAGGAACTCCTCCAGAGTGGGGCAGCTTGTCGGGACAGAGCTGAGCTTGAACTCAAGTCCGGGCTCCCTCCGTGCCTTCTGTCCCCCACCGGGCACAGCGGACCGGAGCTTAGATGCCCATGTGTTTTCTGTGGAGACCAAATTATAGGATGAAAAAAATCGTGTGTGGGACAAACACATGTAATTCCCGGACATCCAAGAAAACAAACAGAGAAGATGGATTTATTTCTGCATCCGGCAGCCAGACGCGCGCCAGCCTCTGGCCGTGGGAGTGAAGACAGAGCCAGAAACAAGGGCGCTGCGAGTTCTCGGGAGCCGTTTGCGGCCGGGCAGCGGGACGCTCGCGGAGACACCTCTGCTTAAAGAACAGAGGGTCCGAGGCCCCTCTCCTGCCGACGCCGGACAATGTGTCCCTGTCCTCAGGGCTGTGGGGCCCCCACACTCCCTCCCAGAGACTCTGGGTTCTGCCACGGATCCTGTCTCAGCCACATGTGTTAGACGAGGTGTGTGCGGAGTGTGGTGTGTGTGGTGTTGGAGGCACGATGTGGGAGACATTGAGGAGCGGGGTTGGGGGTTGGGAGCTGGGGGGAAGTTTCCGGAAGAACCAATCACGAGCGACAGAACTGGGGGGAGCCCAGGGGTGCTGGCTGTCAGCTATCCACGCTGTGTAACAAATTAGTTAGAAGGAAGTTACCGCACGGTTTTTGGGCCGGAGGCCGGCGCGGCAGCTGGCCCCTCGGCTCCGGCCCTCGGTGGGCTGCGGGCCCATCTCGGGGCGCCACCAGGAAGGACACGCTCCCTGGTTCGTGCAAGTGGCCACCGCAGGCCGGTCCTCGTGGGCTGTGGGGGCTGCGGGGCCGAGGCCTCTGGTGGTCCCAGGGCACGTGGGCCTCCCCACACGGCGGCGGCTTGTTCCATCCGAGCGAGCTCGCGGGAGCTGGGAGGGAGGGGGTCGCGCAGAGCGGGCCCAGCGGGGGCGGGCGCCTGACGCAGCCTCACCGTGTGACGCGGTGTGGGCATCGCCGTGTCTGAGCCCGCACACTGCCGGCCGGGCGGAGGCGCCGTTTTTCTGCTCACCTCAGAGACGAGGACACTGCGGCTCAGGGAGGCTGGGGGGCTCCGGAGGCTCATGCAGCCTGCGAGGGGCTGAGCTGGACGGGAGCCTGGGGCGCAGGTCCCCGGGCCTTCCCTGACCTTCCCCGCCGTCTTCGCTCCTCGGCTCTGCCCTGGCCGTTCCCACCTACTTGCCCGTGTCCCAGCCTCCCAGTGGGATGCCAGCCACGGAGAGCCCCCCTTCCACCGAGCGTAGGCGCTGAGCGTGCGCTGCACGGGGCTGCCATGCCGGGCGGCCTGTCGTCCTGGGGGGAGGCAGAGGCCCGTCGGGGGGACCCTTCCTGTCCCAGGTCTCTCCCTACGGGCCCCCATCCCTGGGGGGGCCCCACCAGCCATCACGGTGAGTTAAAGCCGTGCGGATGCCACAGACAGAACCCACTGAAAGCAGGGAAGGCAGCTGCAAGCAGCACACACCCGTGCCTCCTCCCCGTGCACACCTGACCTGGGGCTGTGCGCCCGCTGGCTGGGAGCCGGGCCTCAAGGAGCCCGGATGTAGGACGGGGCGTGTTTCCAAAACTGGTGAGATGTGCATACGGTACAATTTACCGTTTTAGCCACTCTGGAGCGCACGTTCAGGGGCACGAAGTACATTCACATTGTTGTGCGGCCATCCCGAACGGAAACTCTGTCCCCGTTAAGCTCCAGCTCCCCATCCACCCCCCCCACCCCGCCCCTGGCGCCCTCAGGGCAAGTC
This sequence comes from Suricata suricatta, assembly GCF_006229205.1. Classification (NCBI taxonomy): domain Eukaryota; kingdom Metazoa; phylum Chordata; class Mammalia; order Carnivora; family Herpestidae; genus Suricata; species Suricata suricatta. The sequence goes on along the minus strand of NC_043716.1, from coordinate 56,962,455 downwards.
TCCAGAGAAACAGGGGCTCCGGGAACCTCGCTCGTGTAAGTGGAGTCCGACGGGATCCGTCCTGTTGTGAGCGGCTGGCCTCGCTGAGCGCCAGTCTGCCGGGTCGTCCGTGGGGCAGCAGGTGTCAGGATCCGCTTCCGTTCTGCGGCTGAGTCACATTCCACTGTGCGATGGGCGCGTTTCGTTTCCGTCCATCGCTGGACACCTGGTTGTTCCCGCCTCTGGGGAGGTGAGTTGCTGCTGTGTGGACGTGGGTGTGGGTTCAGGACACACAGGACAGGGCACTTGTGATGGGGGCCAAGCGGGGAAGGGGCTGGAGAGAAGGGTCAGACCTGCCGGCTGCCGTGAGGACGCTGCCTTCTCCGCCACGTGACCCGCCCCGGGCCCGGCTGTCTCTCACTCTGTGAAATGCTCGGTGGCTGTCGACACCCTGTGTGCCGGGAGCAAGTCTCCTCCCCTCCTGGCGTCTGCTCCAGCACCCCAAGGAGGGAGGGGAAGGGGGGAAGCCTCGGGAGCTGTTACAAAATAGCGGGCAGGCCACCGAATCCAGAACTGGTCGCCTCTGTCTGTGCCATTTCGGTGGCCGGGCCCACGCAGGGCCTGGTGGCGACCGGTGAAGTCAGCACAACTCAGAAGTCACCATCTGGTAATGGATGACGTTGGCAAAGGCAAGGTCTGCTCGTGAAGCTGTGCCTTCCTCACCTGGACCGTCAGTGTGTTCTTCGTAAGAGCAGTGACAGACCTCAGGGGCCCCCGCAGGAGCGAGAGCCAGCCCGGGTCTGAGCAGGACGGCGACCCGCACCGCCGCAATGCGCAACGAGCTGGTCCGGCCTCACCGCCTGGAGCAGCGGCTCAGCCTGATCTGTGGCCTGGCCGGGGCGGCTCCTGGCTCTGGAGAAAGGGGCGACCCCAGCACTCTCCCAGCCCCCTGCTTTGGGCACTCCGCCCGTCTCATTGGCCAAAACGAGCCTCCAGGCCAGGCCTGAAGTCAAGGGTGAGGGGAGACAGGGTCCCTGTGGGAAGAGCCACAAGTCAGGTGACAGAGCCCGGGGGACACTGGAGGGCTGGCGGACTGGGGCAAATCTGCCGCCTGCCCGGGGTGTTCTGACCAAAGCTGAAGGCTTACTCGTCCCCACCTTCGGGTGCTCTGAGCCCAATTCTGTGACTCTTCGTCAATGCCCGATGGACCGTACGTGAGCCAACGAAATTCATTCTCTGCCAAGATAATCCTGAGAGGCTCCGCTCTCTCTTTTCTGTCCCAAAAGCCCCTGCAAATTCATCTTTTTCTTTTTTTTTTTTTTATTCCAGGCTTACTGGGAAATAAAAGACTTTGTCTGAGGGCTGATGTGCATTAGCGGAGCTATGAGGGGCTCGAGCGGATACGCAGAATTTGTGCGGATCGAGACGGAGCTGCCAGCAGGGTCTGGGAGGAGGGGGCGCGCTCGCTGAAGCACTCTCTTCTGTGCGTGTGCGTGTGCGCGCACGCGTGTGTGACGGATTGTGCTGTGAAGTTTCCCGGCTCTTGGCTGTTTCCGTGAAGAGACTGGATTACTAAAGAAAATCCAGCTTACGTGTCCAAGGGCAAAGCAGGCCGTTTATCTTTGACTCTAACGTGCTTCAACGCATCTCCTGGGGTTTGACTCTAAGTAGGATTTATGTCTCCCCAGATGGAGGGTAAAAAACAAGAGGCCAGCGTTGGGTTTGCGGGAGGCAAGGCGGCAGCACGTGACCTGCTACGTGCTTGATGTGGGTTTAAGAAAAGGGTTGTTTATTATTATTATTGTTGTTATTGGAGACGGATGTTGTGAAAATCTGCCCTAATGTTATTAAGCGATTCTGACATGAAATGTGCGCAGATGCTACTTCCGGGTGGGGTCTGGGATCTGAGCCGGCGCCGGGGGCGCATGCCGCGGCGGCCCTGCCCCTTCGCAGAGGCCTAGCTGCTCTTCGGGTCATCCGGTGCCCGCTGGGGGGACTCAGGTCGTCAGAGGTGAGTGCGCCTGGGGCCGGGGCGCTCTGGGCGGGGGAGACTCGGCTCCCGGGACGCGTCTGGGAGAGTCCCGGAGCCGTTGCCCTCGCTGGGAGGAGGGCAGTGTTCCCAGCACCCCGCGGGCAGAGGTGCGGCTGGTGCTGTCCCTACAGCGTGCGGGATGGTTCCGCAGCAGAGCACCATTTGCGCAGAATAATATTCTGCTTTAAAGAGGAAGGAAGTCATGACATGTGACGCTACATGGATGACCCTCCAGGACATGAGGCCAAGCGAAATGACGCCGTCACCAACGAGGACTGTGGGATTGCACGTCCATGAGGTCCCTAGGGAGGCACCTCCATGGACTCGGCAGGTAGCTGGTGGGGGTGGGGGGCTGGGTTAAGGGGCAGGGGCATTTAGGTTTAACGGGGACAGAGTTTCAGTTTTGCGAGATGAAGAGGCTGGAGGTGGGGACAGTGGTGACAGCCACACAACACTGGGCATGTCTCCAAACTGGACACACAGACGTGGCTAACACAGTGTTTCATTGTGTGTATTTACACAATTTGTAAACATGCTAAAATGCAAGGCAAACAAACCAAAAGAGGACAATCGGCACCAAAATGTCAGGAGTGCGGAGGCCGAGAAGCCCTGGTGGGAGTGCGTGTGGCGCGGGGGTCACGTGAGCAGCACGCTAGCCGTGGGCGGGGCAGGAGAGCCCGGCCACTACACGCACCTGTCACTGAACGTCACGCCTCACGGAACAGCAGTGGCCCCTGTCTCCTTCTGCCACACCCATACCCGTGGGACCTTCAGTCCCCGTTCCAAACCACACTAGGGCAGCCCTACGTCCCCAAGGCACTTCACGCTGGTGCACGCTGGGCGGTAACCTGGGGGGCCCCTGTCCCTCCTCCCGTCCTGCCCACCCTCGAGACCCTCACAGCCCTGCTGTCAGGGACCCTCAAGCGAGAGCCAGTGTCTGTGCCCACGTCTCCCTGGACACAGCAAGGCTGCCTTCTTGGGGCATGAGCCCTCAGTGCCATGCCACACCCTGGCGTCTGGCTCAAGCAGCCCCGCCGATGCCCAGAGCCCCCACAGCCCCTCCCAGCTCCTGCTCCTCCAGCTGGTGTCCTCCCCCGTGTAAGTGTCTGGGCTTAGCTCCATGCCAAACAGCTAAGGGCATATGCCAGCCCTCCATCATCTTTACCCCTCATCCCCAAATCAGACTCTTCCCTTCTTAGTTTCAAACAGAGGCTCCTGTGCACGTCTGGGGAGCACCGAGACCAGGGGTGGGGAGCACCTCGAAGCAAGGTCGCCTCATGGCCCACGTGCCCTGGACCCCAGACTGCCTGGGCCAGAAAGAAATGTGGGAGCGCTCTGCGTCCCCCTCTCCCCAGACCCCAGCCAGCTGAGCCAGAGGTCACCAAGAAGCCCCAGACCTCTACCTAAGACACGGGAGACACGAGGTTTGGGACCATCTAAGACAGACATGCATTCCTTCCCCTACTGGGCTTACCTTCCCGAGGGGTCAGCAGGCAAGACATGAATAAACAGTAAATCCAAAATGTGCCAGGTGGTGATGGGGCGATAGAGAGAGAGGGAGCAGGATGAGGGACTGAAGGGCACGGTGGTCAGGGGCCCCTCTGAGCGGTGACGTCAGTGGGGACCCCGGAAGTGAGCGTAGGAAGCGTGCGGGCCTCTGGGGAAGTGTGTTCCAGCAGCGGCAGCAGCACGTGCAGAGCCTGGAGGTGAGAGGGGCTTGTTTTGGGTGTCCCAGCAGGAGCCCAGCGGTCATCGTGACCAACGTGCAGAGAGGTAGATGGGTCAGGTCCTGTAAAGCTTTGGGGGTGAGGGTGGAGACTGGACTTGCTCTGAGGGAGTTGGGGTGTTGGAGACTTCTGAGCCCTGGGTGTTCCCCAATCTAGTCCCTAAGCTTTAAAAGAATCACTTTGCAAAGTTCCATTGCCTCATTGCATCCTTGTGCCTCAGTGCCCTTGGGTAATCTCATCTTTCCCCCATTCTGCAGATGACAAAACTGAGGTTCAGAGAGCTTAAGTGGCGTCCCCCCGTGCAGAGCTTGCGAGTGGCAGAGCTTTGCCGGAGTCTGACTCTGTCTATGCCCAAGGCCAGGGTCAGCCAACGGACTGGATGGTGTTAGGCTCCACGTGAATGGCTGTGAGGTCCAACCTGTCTTTTGGGAAAGTAAATGGGTTCAGAGAGGTCCAGCCTTCTCACGGGACCTCATGGCGTGTGAGAGCGAAGCCTGTGCTGGGGGAAGTCACAGTGTTTCCATCTGTGCTGAAAGGCTAAAGAAAGAGGGAGTCACCGGCAGACAGACCCTTTCAGAGGTAGATTTGGACCCAACTGAGGAGGGTTCAAGCCTTGAGGATGTCGTTGACCTTGAAGGACGTTAGGTCAGTGAAGCGGCCTCTAGCTCTGGGACTGGGCTTCCGAGTCTACCTGGAGCTCACCTTGAATCTCTAATCCCCCAAATCTTCAATTCCCTGAGATCAGCTTGGCAGTTCCGTGATTTTTTTTTTCCACTTCCTTTCGTTGCATCAACCTCGCTGTTTTGGTCCCAGCTGGCGTTTTTGGGCTTACGCGGGGCAGTGGGTGGTGGAAGGGATTTTCGACTCACCCCACAGAGCCGAGAACGAGAGGGTCCCCTTCTCAGAGAAGGTGACACCATCAAAGTGGCAGGTGTGCTGTGAGGTGAGAAGTGGGTTCCCCAACACACTTACTTTGGGAGCACATATTGAAAGGTGGATTAAATTCAAAGCATGGTCAAAATAAAGGACAGGAAAATATGTATTTAAGAAGATGTGAAGGTGGGGTGCCTGGGGGGCTCAGTCGGTTGGATGACTGACTTCGGCTCAGGTCATGATCTCGCGGCTCATGGGTTTGAGCCCTGCATTGGGCTCTGTGCCGACGGCTCAGAGGCTGGAGCCTGCTTGGGATTCTGTGTCTCCTCTCTCTGCCCCTCCCCTGCTCACGCTCTGATTCTCTCTGTCTCTCAAAAATAAATAAATGTTAAAACAAAAACAAAGACGTGATGATAGAGGAACTCTGATTTAAAACGTAGTGGGAAGGCCCTGAAGGGGGGGCTCTGTCGCACTGCCAGCAGGGGGCGAAAGGGAGGAACCTACCTCACTACCTTAAGGAGGGAGGCGGCACCTCCCCTCGCCTGGCAACAGTCCAGCCAATGAGAGCCCAGCAAAGCGGCCCCGCCCAGCATCCTCGCCTATAAAAGCCAGCCCCTCTGCACTGCTCTCCATTCTGGCCTCCTCTCACCCCAGCTCACCCGTCTGGGTTGCAGCTCCTCTTCCAGTCCTCCATTAACTCACTCTGCTGGCCAAATATCTGGCTTTTTTGTTTTTTTACGGTCAACAGAAATAACCGTAGCGATGACTTGCACTCAAAGGTAATAAAATATGTATCATAAAACATATTAACTGTTTGTCACGGGAGAGCACAGACAGAAGGAAGGCAGAGGCTTTCAGATTCGCTCTTGACGTATCCTTCTGATTAAAAACTCGAGAAGGGAAAATAAGGCAGGGAGATGGAGAGTTACGAAAGAAAAATAATGACGGAAACTATGATAGATATTGAGACGACAAATTACATTTGCCCGTTTCTCCCTGGCTGACGTTCTGCCCGGAATGGGATCACATATCACAAGGTGGCGGGTATGAATAATTCACGGGCGCGGGCAGGCTCTGGACCAAGCACAGAGGGCTCTGACGAGTGTGACGACATCCACGGAGGCCGGGGGCCGCTCCGTGGACAGCTTGCTCGGGGTGCCTCTGGCACAGTACCTCTGGCAACCCCGAGACCTGCTCGCTGCTACCACAGCAAACCAGACAGCGGCAGCTGGCTGTCTGCACCAAGCCGTCCAGCCTCCTCGCTGGAAACATTAATTTCGGAGGGATAAATGGAAAGTTTTGTCTTTCTTGCCTTCTCATATCTGCTTTCTGCAGGAAGAGAAAATGATTCCAGCATTTAACTACCACCAGTTAAATGTTCCTAAGTCCCTGCCCAGGTGGTGGCCTGGGATGGCCACCTGCAAATGCCTTCTGCTCCTGGAGCCCGGTTCCCAGGCCCTCTTCCTCTTTCGGGGTCTTCCCTGAGGAGTGCCTATCAAAATGGAAACTGATGGCACTGTTCACTTAACAAATTTCCAGAAATCAAGACGGTAAAACCAAGGAGGAAAATCACAACAGTGCTCCTTGGTTCGGGGACGGCGGGAGGTTGCCTGCGTTCTCTCCTGGCCGGTCTGTGTGCAGACTACGATGATCTGCAGGGAATCGATGTGAGAACAGGCACCTTTTAAAAGTTCATGCCCTTTGTTTCTTCTGGGTTTAATTGTGCCCTCGGAGACATACATCCAAGTCCTAGGCGCTGGTGCCAGCGACTGTGGGCTTACTTAGAAACAGGGTCTTTGCAGATGATATGGGGTGCCCACAATCCAGTCCCGCCGGTGTCCTTACGAGAAGAGGGAGACACAGGGATGCCTGAGCGGCCCAGTTAAGTGTCGGGCTCAGGTCATGGTCTCACGGTTTGTGGGATTGAGTCCCGCGTAGGGCTCTGTGCTGACAGCAAGGAGCCTGCTTGGGATTCTCTCTCTGTCTCTCTCTGGCTCTTTCCCACCATCAAAATAGACACATAAACTTAGAGAGAGAGAGAGAGAGAGAGAGAGAGAGAAGGGAGACACAGAGACACAAGGGGAACACCGTGTGTTGGGGGAGGCAGACGCTGGTGTTCGGTGCTGCGAGGCAAGACATGCTGGCGGGCACAGGGGACACCAGAGGATAACAGGAAGGCCCGGAGCAGATTTTCCTCTAGGGCTTTCCGAGGGAGCGCTGCCCTGCTCACACCTTTATTTCAGACCTGGTCTCCACACTGTGAAGGGTAAATGCTGTTTGATGGCACCCATTCGTGGTACTTTGTTATGCCTACTACAGGAATACAGCTTTTTGCCTTTTTATTTCCTTTCTAGGAAGAAATCTTGTAGCTCCTTGTTTATCAAATTTATTTCCAGGTCCTTCTGGGCACATGGACTACATTTCCCACTCTCCCTTGAGGTTAGCTGTGGCATGTGACCAACTTTGGCCAATAGAATGCGGGAGAGATGATGTAAGGCACAGGCCTGGCCAATAGAAGCCTCAGCTCCTGTGCAAACCCGCTGGCTGGGAGCAGACACCTAGCAGTGGGCCCAGGGGCTCTGGGGATGGAGGGGACCCTGGGATGGAAACAGTCTGTGCCCCCGGGTTACCCCAGACACTGTGTTGAACGGCTGTGCGAAGGAGCATTGACCTTCTACTGAAATCGGAGAGTGCCAGCACTTAGCACAGCAGACTGATGCAAGGAAGCAATGAGAGGGATGGTCTGTGTTCAGCCATGTTCTCATGGCCTGTTTTGCTCACTTGGGGTTTCAGACGAGGTCACTTTCTTTTCAAATTCAGGTCAGAGTGGCCCGAGTCTTAAAAAGAAGGTTTTTTTTACATTTATTTATTTTTTTTTAAGAGAGAGAGAGAGAGAGAGAGAGAGAGAGAGAGAGGAAGAGGGGCAAAGAGAGGGAGACACAGAATCTGAAGCAGCTCCAGGCTCTGAGCCGTCAGCACAGAGCCCAATGCGGGGCTTGAACTCACAAACTGTGAGATCATGACCTGAGCTGAAGTTCGATGCTTAACTGACCTAGTCCTCCAGGCGCCCCCAGAATAATGTTGTTTTTTAATGTAAAAAACAAATAGGTTTTAATATGTATATAAATGCCAGAGAGAAAAGACAAAGTCTTATACAAAATATACAAAATGGGAACAGTGTTTTTTTTTTCTTTATTCGTTTTAACATTTTCCAATTTCTTCTAGCAAGTATTTATTGCTTTTATATTTTAAATTTGAGAAAAGATATCAAAGTACTATGTGGTACTGTTTAAAATGTCAAATATTATTCCTGGGACTAAATGCAGGCTGAAGGCTTTTCCTGCCCCCAAGTCACCCCTCACCCCCGGGAGCAGCTGGTCTTGTGTTGGGCTGATTCTAGTCATATCCAACCCAGCATTTGGACATTGACTATCTACAGTGACTTTCTTCACTTTAAAAAAATCAGCTTACGGTCTGATCCACTGACCTCTGTGAAAAATCTCCCTCCCGCCCCACATGTGAGACTTTCCTTTCGAAAAACAATTGAACATATTCCAAATAAGAAATCAATTTTTGAGGCTCAGACACACATGCTGTGTTTTACAGAATGGAATTTTGGAATTTCTTTCTTTTTTTTTAAATATTTTTTTCTGTTTTTTTTTTTAATTTATTTTTGAGAAACAGAGAGAGACAGCATGAGCAGGGGAGGGTCAGAGAGAGAAGGAGACACAGCATCTGAAGCAGCTCCAGCCCCGAGCTGTCAGCACAGAGCCTGACGAGAGTCTCAAACTCACAAACTGTGAGATCATGACCTGAGCCGAAGCTGGACGCTTAACCAACCGAGCCGCCCAGGGGCCCCTGGGATTTATTTCTTATAGCACATTGTTAATAACGGTCAGCCTTTATCGAGTGCTTCCTGTGTGCTGGGCATTAGCTCATTCAATACTAACAACATCTCTATGAACCAGAAACTGTCAGTTTCGTGGTTTATGGGTGACATTGGGACGGGGGTGCGTGGAGTGCGTCTCCTGGGGTCCTGGGCTTTGAGTCTGGGGTTCTGAGGAGGCCTGTGAGCCCGGACCTGGCCTTCGGTTGTGCCGTTGGACCCTCACCCAGTCCTGGCCAGCAGAGAGATCCTGAGAAGGCTATTTAATTGTTCTGTGTCTTAATTTCCTTCCTGGTAAAATGGATCTAAAACAGGAGCCTTTACATGAGCCTATTAGGAGGATTAAATGAGTTAATTCTCCTGAAAAGGGCTTGGCTCCTCACAGACACTCACTCACTACCAGGATTATAATATTTCAGTTAGAGGCGTTTTCCCTAATTCCACTTATTAAAGGCAGAGGCGTGGGGGGGGGGGGAGCCTTGCTTCCCCGGGGTCTTGAGTGTGCTGAGAACCGAGAATCACTGATGAGATGTGAATATTGCATAAAACAACAAACGAAGGGTTTAAAAAGAGACAGCTAGTTCTAGTATTTGTATTTTCGTAAAGGGAGAATCCTATTGCAGGCTATTCTATTAAAATAAAAGGTTATAAAGTTCAGTTTGTATATTTTTTATTGGATAACACATTTTCTCAGTAGTCTCTATCAGAAAACCTTTCCTTTTTTTTTTCCTTTTCACACCCTCTGTCTGTACTGGGCACAGGCCGTGTCCCTGCCATTTCAGGACCTGCAGGGCCCTGCGGGAGGCAGGGGAGTGCTCCTGTGGACGTGGACGGAACTTGGGGCTGGGGAAGAAAGACACTGGCCTTCGTCCCTTCTCTGTGAAGAGCTCCCGGTGGCGTGTGACCCAGTAAAGGCGTGGGGCTGGGCACACCAAACTACCCAGACCGGCGGCCGCGGTGCCAGTGGGGAGTGGGCCTGGGGGACACTGGCTTCCAGCCCCTTTGTGCCTTATTTTGCTCCAAATTCGGGGTACTCCATGCAGGCTCTTCACCGCCCTACACAAAACAGGCCCCAGAGTCGGAGGAAAGGGCGGGGGTGAAGGTCACATTTCTGTTAAGGATCCACTTCTGTCTCCTTCCCTGTGCGTTTACCTCTTGGCGCTGTCGTGTGGCCGGACCCTTCAGGCTGTGGTTGCAAAGCCTCTCAGTTCTGAAAGAAGAAATGCGGAGAGTGGGTGAAGTGTGTTCAAAAAGAAGCACTTTTTACCCTAGTTCCCCAGGCTCCTTGGGGGTCACCTCCTTTTTTAAATGGAATACCGGCGTTTCTGCTTCTCAAAACCATACATACTCAGGGTACAAAATAAGTCCATGGAATCGAGGGGTGTGCTGGGGGGCTGAAGCTCACGTCCCTAAATATCACCGTATTTTTAGACTGATGAACAGGGAGGGAGGGAGCCGGGCACGCCTGGCGTCTGCGTCCCCACGTTTCCCACGGAGGCTGCCAGAGGCGGTCCCTTCCCTTCTCTTCTCACCTCACTGGCAACAAAACATCTGACCTGCGGAGGGGGGAGGCTTGGATTTTGCTAAAAACAGACTAATGATGCTCAGACAAAAGCAAAGTACTTTATGTCTATTTTGGTTTCTTTAAACTAAGCAGAGATTCCTTTGGAAAGGACGGGCGCTGGCCAGTCTCTCCGTGTCGAAAACCATAGCTCAGGCTTTCTTGACCTCCAGACTCCGATTCTTGATGACAAAATACATTCCATGCCATTGATTGATTGGGCGGAGAAGCTGCAATATTGGGGGATGGGGCCCCGCCCTCCCTGCTTGCAGGCCTGGGCTGGTCTTGTCTAGTGGGAAGAGGTTCCAGTTGGGCGGTGGGGAGCCGAGGGCTGAGTTTGAAGGCTTTGGAGACCCAGCCTCCTCCGGTCTCGGTGGGCAGCATGCTCTGTGCTGTGGCAATGTTTCAGGCCCTCTTCCTGTTTTCTTCTTCTGTTTATCCCTGACTTCCACTGTATTTGACCCACACATCCAGGCATTTATGTTTGTTCTCATGCTCACTTTGCTGGCTTCTGGGAGCTCAAGAGCCTAGGTTTTCGGGCTGGAAGAGCTGGAAGAGGGCATCTGGTCTACCTTCACATCCCGGAAGGGGCCCCCCTCTCTGTGCACAAGCAGGGGACAGGTGATTCTGCTGTTTCGGGCGACAGCTGGGCCTCAGACCTTCTCGTCCCCCAGTGCTGAGCCCGAAGCTCCCACCACGGCACGTTATCCACACTTTTATGGCTGGACAGTCAGACCAGGTTTCATGCATTTTTTTTGAGATTCATAAAACTATTTTTGAGATTAAAGTATCTTTTTTTTTTTTAAACTATCTTATTTAGAGGTTTTGTGGCAAGCGTGAGATGTCCTTGCTTGTGAAGAATTGGATGCTGGAGCCCAGGTGGCCAGCGGGCCACACCCCGCGGCGATGAGGAGCTGCGGGCCTTGGATTTCCACCTCCTCATTAGTCATAGACGCTCACTGCCTTCCAGAAGCCTGGAGCCACAGTTCCAAATGCCTCTCTGGGACTTGAATATAATCATCCATGACACATTGGGACAAGGTTTCTTTTAAATGTCATGATGCTATGAAATGATTCAAGCCCGTTCTTGAGCCCTCAGGTTGGGAGCTGGGCTGTCACCAGCCTCTTTCTGGTTTGTACATGAATCACAGAGGTCTGAACCCAAAATACCCTAGAGATTGACCTTCTTCAAGTTTCTCATGTCACAGATGTGGAGACGGAGGGAAGAGGAGGTCGGAGGCTGGGGGCCAGAATGTGTGTTTCCTGACTTTGGGTCTAGGACATGGACCCCAAATGGTTTCTTGGTTCTGCGGTCACATTTGTAAAACAGTAGAGGGTGAGTCTTGTTCTGATTTATTAGATGGAATATTGGATAACTGCTTCATAGTATTATTTGATACAATAAAAAATTTTTTTAATGTGCATTTATTTTTCGAGACAGAGTGACAGAGCATGAGTGGGGAAGGACAGAGAAAGAGAGAGACACAGAATCTGAAACAGGCTCCAGGCTCTGAGCTGTCAGCGCACAGCCCCACATGAGGCTCGAACTCAGGGACTGCAAGATCATGACCTGAGCCGAAGTCAGATGCTTAACTGACTGAGCTATCCGGGAGGCCCTTTATTGAGGGCCCACCATGTGGCTGGAATGGAATCATTAGAGGAGAATGTTGTCTAATAACTTTAGAGAGAATATTTTCCAATATTCTCAAACTTGACTGATTTTAACTCTCATCAGGGTTCCCTGATTGAAAAGTATAATCCTGAATCCCTGTCTCCCCACTCCCCATGAGCCAGAAGGCCTGGAGTGGGACCCAGGCACCTTTATTTTTGAATAGTTTCGCTGGTGATTCTGAAGGCGTGCCAAATTAGGGTCCTGTCAGCACCTTCACTGCCTTCATTTAGAAGATCGCATGAGGTGAGTGATTTCCCAAGGCAACACACACTTTGTAGACGAGGCAACTGAGTCTCCCACAGATTAAGTGGGTTTTCCCAGGTCACAGACTAGTTAGGAATGAAGGGGTTTATTGCTCCTGCAGTCTCAAAGCCTCTGTTGGTGCTCGTGGGGACATTATGCCAACCCCAGGGAGCAGGGAAAAGGAAGGGTTTAGCCTCCATCTGTGTTTTGGTGAATTTGCCCTGAGTTTTAAAGGTTGAATCTGTCTCAGTGGGATATAATAATGAAATGAATGCTTGGAACACTCACGACGTGCTAGGGGAGAAAGATCTGGGGTTGCGCTATTCATTCCGATGTTGAGAGGAACACAAATGCCAGGGTTTTGACATGGATCCCCACTTTGCGTCAGCGCTCCGGGAAACCACAGAGAAACAAGGTATCTTGTCGATGCCAGTGCAAGGTTTTAGATTAATAAAGCAGGGGTGTTGCTAGGTTTCACTCTAGCTCTGGGAAGATCATTGTTAGTATTCTATTGGGCGTTCATACTCTACTATATCGTATCCTTCAAAGTGGGTATTATCCTATTCATTTTTTAATGTTTATTTAATTTTAAGAGAGAGAGAGACAGAGACAGAGACAGAGACAGAGTGTGAGTAGGGGAGGCACACAGAGAGAAGGGGAAACATAGAATCCGAAGCAGGCTCCAGGCTCTGGGCTGTCTGCACAGAGCTGGACACGGGGCTTGATTGAGCTCATGAACCCCGAGATCGTGACCTGAGCTGAAGTCAGACGCTTAACCCACTGAGCCCCCCAGGCAGCCCTATCCCAGTTTTATACATGAGGAAACTGAGGCTGAAATGGTTTAAGCAATTGACCAAGGTTACAGAGGTGCAGAGAGATTCAGCCAACATTGGAATCCGCACACCTGACACCAAAGCCCGAAAGCAGAGGGAAGACCAGTCTCTTTGCTCCTTGCTGAGCTGTGTGTGTGGGGGGGGGGGGGGGGAGAATATGTGTGTCTCACTAACGCTGGTTTTATTGAAGGCAGGCACTGTGTGCTGCACTCGGCTCTGTGTTCCCTCTGGTGCAGTCACAGTTCTGCACATACTGTAAATAAGCCATGCTTCCTGAGTAGAGGACTAAAGCAGGAGGCATGCCTTCATGCATAGAAACCTGTAGCTTTTGGCTGTTTGCACATGCAACTGTATCAGAAGAAGGATAAACTGCTCAGAAAATAAGATGGATTCTACAATAACAACAAAAAATTGTAACCATTGAGATAATTTTTTCCCTGGGTATTCCCAGGCGGGCAGCTGGGGAGAGAAAATCTGATTGATACTGTGGAGGATACTGCGCGCAAACCCCGCCCCCATCTTCTTTTGTAATATTATCAATGGCTCTTGCTTTTGCTGCCTTTTCAAAATCTGAAAGAAACAACAGGGGGTCGATTCCTTAAATTTCAGGAGCATGTTGATCCGTTTGTAACAATAAAAAGCTTTTTTTCAAAATTACCTAAATCGACATAGTTTCATTTGTAAGATTGACTTTGATATCGCGCTTCTATTGAATGAATGCTACAAACTCTGGAAAGCTGAATTGTGGTAACCATAGTAACGAGGAAGGGGGGGGGGGGAATCTGTCGTCGCATTCTGGGAAGCGCGGCCAGAACGTTCCGAGGAAGTTTGGCCTGTTGGTCACACCGTAGGTCGCGATGCATGCTGGGCCTTGGCAACATGGCGTCCTCCTTGATGTGCTGATGAGAGGAGTTTCACTGTAGCTTCAAACCAGAGGGCAAACTCTGCAAACCCAATAAGCCCGCCCTGCCCGTGTTCGTCGCGCCTCCGTGCCGCCCTGTCCTCAGGACTCGCTCTCGGGCGGGAGAGGGGCGCGGGGCCGAAGGCCAGGGCCGGCCAGGCCGCGCGGATCCGGGGCCGAGGAGCCGGCTGCGGGCGAGCACGATGGGCCGGTCCTGGCTCTGGTCGCAGCAGCTCCGGCGAGTGCGGGACCCGCAGGGCTGAGAGTGGCTGCGGGAAAGCCGGCGGGCTCTGAACCGCTTGCCCCTCGGCCGGAGACCTCAGCCGGGCCGGCGAACCGGCACCCAGAGCGGGCTGCCTTCCTGCCCTCGGATCGGCGGAGGCGGCGGAGGCCGAGAGCGGGGTCACCGCGCGGCCTGAAGCCTCTCGCGCCTCCGACAGCTCCGCTCGCAGCCCCTCCCGGGACGCGCAGCCTCCGAAGCGGCTCGGGACCTGGGGGCGCGTGTGCGTGTGCGGGGCTCGCGGGTCTGCCCCGTCCCCCCGCTGCTGCCCGGCTCGGCCTCCCTCCCCCGCCTTCCCGCGCAGAGTTACGGAGAAGGGTGCCGACTTTCTGCCCGAGTAGGGGTCTCCGCACACTTTCCGTCCATTTCTTTTTCCACGCCCCCCTCCTCTCCTGCTTCGTGTTTCACCACTTCTGGTACACCCTGGTTTTTAAGGCTGGAGGTTCTCGAGCGCCTGCTGCCAAGGACTCCCCCACCCCCTCCCCCCCTGATGGAGTCCGAGATGCTGCAGTCCCCTCTCCTGGGACTCGGGGAGGAAGAGGAGGCCGACCTCACAGACTGGAACCTGCCTTTGGCTTTTATGAAAAAGAGGCACTGTGAGAAAATCGAAGGCTCCAAGTCCTTAGCCCAGAGCTGGAGAATGAAGGATCGGGTAAGTGGATTCCCACCCGCGCCCCTCGGACGTTGGTAGTTTTTTCCACAAAGTTCAGAGCCGCAGGAGTGTCCTCGGGAAGCAGCGGTTATTATTATTTTCCCAGCCGCATGTTTCAAGTCAGCTGAAATGGCACAAGTCGTTTCAGACTCCAGGTTTTGGTTGTTAATGGAAAAAGCCTGTTCTGGTTAGTAGTTATTCCCTGGGTAATGTTAATTGAATCCAAACTAAGTTCTGATCTGACAGTCAAGGTTAACCAAGTTGGAAAATAGGCGTTGTGAGTGCTCACACCCTCTTTGGTCTACTTAGTGCTGTTATTAACCCGGGGGGGGGGGGGAAGCTGCCTTGGGATAGAATACTTGTACCACGTGGGTCTCCTCCTTCTGTGGTTAGTTTACCTCTTTTTTTTTTTTTGGTCCAAGCTAAGGTTAAATGCTATGCTGGGAAACAAGATTACTGAAATGTTTAGCTAGTAACAAATTAGTGCAAAGTTATTTTAAAGTTACAATGAACTTCATCATATAGTCTTCTAAACGGCCTGTCTTGAATCCAGACTTTTCCTCCATTTATGAGGTGTCGTGTCGGGGTAGCTTGGGGACAGATTTTCTCCCACGGTGGAGTTAGAGGGTGATGGGTTGGAACTTGGGTCCAGGTTTGGGGGGGGGGGGGTCTCTGTGGTATTGGAGCGTGAACAGTGACTTACAAGTGGCTGGTAGGGAAGAAAACAGCCAATTTTGGTGAATCTCTCCATAACTCACCACTCTCTATTTCCCGGTCTCCAGAGGAGACGGGTGGGACCCTCTTACCTATGCACACTTAAAATTTGTCTTTTTGGGATTCGTTTTCTCCTTCAAGATTGTCTTTTTTTATTTAAGCATTTTAGGGGTGAAAGAGAGGTAGTTGGTGCTGTCATACAGTGTGATTGCCCTGGGCTTATGAATGTGTTTGTGGATTATTGTGTTCCGTATGTGATGCTGAACTATGTACGATCTGGCGATCTTGTGACAGTTCTACTTGGTCAGTCACTAGTAACCAGTCCTTTCGTTAGTGACTTGGCTTAGGCCACTTATTTCATTCAAAAGTAGTTTGAGGACTAAAAGAGATGGACTTTGAAAGAGATGGCACCGGGTCTTTCTCAGGGACTTCTGTGGTACGAGAAATAGAGTTCAAACCTTTCCCGGTTGCTATGCGCACGTGGAGAGAAACTTATTTTAGAGTAACTGCCTAGTAATTCTTTTTCCATTCTATCTGGAGGAGTTTTATTTATTTTCTCTTTCCCTCCTGCTACCCTAACCTGTGCCCAAACTGTTCCAACGGATTATATTTTTGACCTTTTATTTAAAACATTAATTTGTGCATGATAACATTTTCCAATAAGCTCATCATAGGTTATTAAGAGAAAGAAAAGTTCTGAGTCTGAGTAATTGCTGAGATTACTCCATGGGAAAGTGCCAGGGCAGAACGTGTGCCGTGTGTGACCTTTGCAAGGTGTTTGATGAAGAAGCAAACCGGCCGCCAACCTTGACAGTTCCGCGGAGAGCCTGGCGGCTGGCCGGCCGTGGCCTCTTCCTCTGACTCCGCCCCCACGAGACCTTTCGCGCGCGCCCCCCCCCCCCCCCCCCCCGGCACAGCTGCAAATCCAGATGATGCTAAGAGCTGGATGGAAGCGGAAGTGAAGGAAACAGGCCAGATACAAGAGAATGGCACAGGGTCAGAGCTAAATGGCAGCCGACATGTGACTCGCGTCTGATTTTTCTGGAAGGTGGGCTCTGGAGAGCACAGGCCGCGGCAGCTGGAGCGGCAGGTGCGCCTCAGCCACATCTCTCTTCCGCTCTCTCTCTCTCTCTTTTTTCTTTGAAAAGTCAGAAGATCTTTTTTTTTTTTTTTTTAATGTTGGCACTGTTTCAGATGTTACAAAACACGAAGGAGTCCAACGCTGCGGGCCTGACGGACCCGGTTTGTGGGTTCTGGCCAGCGGGCTCCCTGGGTGTGACTTGTGCTCCGTGACTGCCGCACCAGGCAGCTGCTCTGATTCTGGGAGTCAGGGGTCCCGGCCGGGCTGTGTCCCTACTGCCTCCAGCAGTGCGATGGGGCGGCCTGGCGGTAAGGGGACGTGTGTGGGCCTGGTGGTCCCGGGTCAGGCACGACGCGGACCGCTTCCCCTGGTGGGCCGGGAAGTGCCCTGGGCGCAGGCTCGCCCTTCGCCGCTCTCTGACCGACTCGCGGCTCCACACACTTTTAGCTTGTGTTTGTGGTACCGGCTCCCCTGCCTGCACCCTGTGCCTGCAGTTGACGTCTTTACTGCCGGGGACTGGCAGCTGTGGGGAGTTTGCTGCCTCTCGGCGTCTGGCACCTGACATGGGAACCCACAGGTCTTGTCTGGGGTCCGCGCCGGTGTTCACATGCCGCTGTTATTGCATTTTAATTACTAAGTTCCTGTTAGTTAATACTGTTATTACCAAATCACTTTGTTGTTCGGCTCGTTCTGTTGCTTAGAGTGAATGGTATGTATGTGCATGGGTCGCGTTTTGGGCTTGTAATTTTCAAATAATTAGACTTCTGTAAGTTATAGTTCAAAATTTACAGGCCCGTGGCTGACGCCGATGTGTGCCCATGTTCCCTGTTTGTGTTTTACTGTGGTCTTACAGTCATCAGAGTTCATCTTCCCCTGGAAAGCGGGCCTCTGGGGACAGTTGGCACCCGGGGGAGGGAGTCAGAGAACGCGAGAGCGCCTGGTCTGAAGGGAGACCCCTGCCACCCATGCCGTGCCTCCAAGTGTGCAGGAGAAGTTGGGAGAGAATGCCGAGACGTTTCCAGACCAGCCCCTCCACTGACTGCCGCCTGGCCTTGGAGCCGTGCTTGGAGCCGTGGGGGGCCGAGTGGGGCAGCGGACTGACGCGCGGACGCGGGAAGGGTAACCCTGCCTTGCTCACCTGTGTCCTCTGTCATGTACTCCAGCCGGGCATTGAGACCACCCCCCACAGGCTGTCACTCTCTGTGCCTGTGTCGTCCGACCCCAGTGCAGCCGTCGGCAGCGGGCCTCTCCGCTCTTCTGTGGCCTGGAACTCCGGGTCTTCCCCCGAGGTCTCT
Source organism: Suricata suricatta (assembly GCF_006229205.1). NCBI lineage: Eukaryota > Metazoa > Chordata > Mammalia > Carnivora > Herpestidae > Suricata > Suricata suricatta. The sequence goes on along the minus strand of NC_043716.1, from coordinate 56,944,726 downwards.
ATCCTCCTTCTTAGACCCCTTTGCGATGGGACAGCTCGGTGTGGGGCGCTCGAGGACTTGATCTTGGGCCCCCCCCCCGTTTGTTGCATCTGCCCCTCGCCAGCGGGTCTTGTCGGGGCTCGAGGTTTAAGCGCCGTTCACGTGCCAGCGACCCTCACCTTGGCAGTTTTTCCTCTGACCTGGCCCGGAGCTCCTGGACACCTGCTTTGCCTCAGCCCCCCACTGAGGTGTTGAGGCTGGGAATCCAGAATTTACCCTTCATTCTTCCCTCTCCTTCCCCCGTGTCCCCGCCCGACTCACCAGCAGAACGTGTCGCCATCTGCTCCAGCGGTGACACTGGATTGCCTCATTCTGTGGCCTCAAACTGAGAGCCCAGCCCAGGCAGCTGCCATGTCCGTCCGGATGGCCGTCCTGGCGTCCTGACCGGCTCCGGAGGGGCCGCTCCTGGCTGGCGGAGCGCCCGGAGCACTGCGAGGACTCCTCACCCCCGTCGGGAGGCTTGGTGATCCGGCCCTGCCGGCCTCGTCTGCTTCCTGCGTGGGAAGGCCTGGGGCACGCTGCCCTCTGCTCTCGGTTAACCCGCGCCCCTGTCCCCCCACTCAGCTGCTCAGAGGCCTGCCCCCGTCACCTCCTCACAGCAGCTCCCTTGCCTCTCCGGCGTGCTCTCTGTCTCTGGTATTTTCCATCCCCACCCTCGGAACTGAGCGGTCCGTCATAAGGCAGGGACCTGGTCGATGCTGGTGCGCAGGACGGTGCCCGCTGCGTGGTAAACCCGTGTGAGGACAGGGTGACTGGGGGAAGGGCTTCCGCCCAGGGTGTGCTCTTTACGCTGGCTGGGGATTATCACCTCCCGTGGTGGTTGAGGAAACTGAGGCTTCAGTTACCTACATGGCTTCTTGCCGCAGGGGCCTAAGTACGGGCGCCATGTGGGAAGTTGAACTTGAGAAAACAAAGCCTGGTTGAAACAACGAAAATGGTGTCTCAGTGACTGAAAATTCACATTGTGAGGCCACCGAGTCTAAGACCAATGTGTAGGGAAGGTGGCTGGGTGGTGCCGGGTAGAGAACAGTGCCGACGAACGGCTCTGGGCTCCCCCTCCCCTCTTGGTCTAATAATACAAGTGGGTCCCAGGGTCATGAGTTCGAGCCCCGAGGTGGACGTGTAGACGACTTAATCATAATCATGGCAGTGCGAGGTGGCACCGGCCTTCCCGGTCCGTCTCTGCGCTGGGGTCTGAGCGGATGGCGCACAGGTGGCCAGGGCGTGAGTCCCGCCGGCCAGGGCTGGGCTGCCGGCTCCTTGCATCTGCGTTCGAGGTGAGCGGTTCCACTGGTGCCCCTGGTGACACACTCACAACTTTGGGCTGGGTCAGATCTGGCCTCCTTGGCATCTGCCTTCCCGCACCGCGTGGCCGGGCCGCCTTGGGAAGAGCCCTGCGGGGTGCCGGCCAGGCCACCTGCTGCTCTGCTCGCCGGGCGCCCCCCCCCACCTCCCCCCGGCCCGGAAGAAGGCCAACAGCCCACTCTGGGCACCCAGGCTTCTGTCTGTGGCAGACACTTCCTCTAGAGTGAGCGATGAACTGTCACTTCAAGGAAAAAGACTGACAGGACGTGTGGCCCGGATAGGATTTGAGCTTTCAGGTGCAAATGAAGAGTTTTGGAAACCCCGTGTCTGCCCCTGAGAGCTGCCCAGCGCCCCGCGCCTCCGACTCTTCCGACTCTTCCGACGAGATGATGGTGGTGGAATGAAGAGGATTTTTTGGGATACGAACCGTAGCGTGAAATGTGCCCTCATTCGGAACGTCTGCATAATTCAGTGAGCTGGTGTTTCCGGGTGGCCAGGCCACGCCTGTAACCAAACCGTCCCTGGGTGAGAGAGCCACTGGGGGGGGGGTTGTGCGTCTTACTCAGTGAGGTGTGGTCTGCCGAGAGACGGATCGGCTGCTTTGTGTCCCGTCCACACCGATCGCTTCTGACCTTCGCGGGGATGGAAGGAGGCGCGTTCCTGGGCGCTTGGGCGTGCTGGGGTTCTTGCTCTTTTCATCTGCACGTCTGCCCAAGGCCAGAGCTTCTCCACCCACTTCAACCAAAAACTCGTCACAGCAGCCTGGAGGAGAAAATGGGGTCTAGTCGTCTTCTGTTAAGGCGGACCTTAAAGAGATGCGCAAAAAACTGTCACTGTGTAACGGTTTTTTGAAAACGTTTTTTTCTTAGAAATATCTATTGAAATATATAATGAGTTTTTAATTTAAAAAAACTTTAAATTTCTTTAATGTTTTTAATTTATTTTTGAAAGATAGAGAGACAGAGCATGAGCAGGGGAGGGGCAGAGCGAGAGGGGGAGACACAGAATCGGAAGCAGGCGCCAGACTCTGAGCTGTCAGCACAGAGCCTGACACGGGGCTCGAACTCAGGGATCGTGAGATCATGATCTGAGCCAAAGTCGGACACTTAACTCACTGAACCACCCAGGCGCCCCAAAATATATAATGAATTTATAATTTTTAAATCAGTTAATAAAGAAATACATTCCTTTAAGCATTTTTTTTAAAGGTTAGAGGATGATTTTAATTAATTATTTTATTTGAGAGAGAGAGGGAGCGCACACGCGTGTACATGTGAGCAGGGGAGAGGGGTGGAGGGAAAGAGAGAATCTTAAGCAGGTTCCATGTTCAGTGTGGAGCCCAACTTGGGGTTCAGTCCCACAACCCTGGGATCATGACCTGAGCCGAAATCAAGAGTCTGATGCTGCACTGACGGAGCCCCCCAGGTGCGCCTGGAAATACATTCCTCCTCTTTTTTTTTTTCTTTCTTTCAATTTTGACCTCGAAGATGGAAAATACTGACAAGGGTAGCTCATAGAAAAAGCTCTTTGAGGGGCCCGTGGGTGGCTCTGTCAGTGGGGCGTCTGACTCTTGAATTTGGCTCAGGTCATGGTTTCATGTTCATGGGCTCAAGCCTGGTGTCTGCTCTGCGCCGACAGTGCAGAACCTGCTTGGGATTCTGCCTCCCTCTCTCTCTGCCCCTCCCCTGCTCGAGTGTGCGTGTGTGCACTCTCCCCCCCCTCTCTCAAAAATAAACAAACATGTAAAAAATGTTTTTTTAAAAAAATGGAGCTCTTTGGGAATCCTGAGTAATCTTTGAATGTAAAGGTGTTCCAGCCTCAAAAATTTGAGACTCGTTAGTGTAGTTAAAAAGAAAGTGGGTGTCAGACTTAAATTAGGAAGCCCGGCTTGAGGATGTCAGGTGGTTGGCCAGAAATACCAAGCGGAGACGGCCAGCAGTCCAGAGCAGACCCGGAGGGACCTGTTAGGGCCCTTCCCCCCTGGAGCTGGTGTTTGGGAAGGGCCCGGGGCCGTGGAGGCAGCCGCCCTGCGCGCAGGGCGGAGCCAGCGTGGGGCCTCCCATAGCCCGGCTTCTGGAGGGGTTTGCTCTGCTGCTCGCGGTCAGGGTCGTGGGGTCAGGGTCGCGGCCTGTCCTGTGAGTGAAGGAGTGTCGATCCCCGAGCGTGGCCGGGGCAGGCAGCCGGAGCCTCTGCTGCAGTTCAGCGAGGGCTTAGTGCTCACCCGCCGTGTGCCCTGCTCTGCAGGACTGTGGCATCTAGTCGGACAGACAGACACAGCCACACTGCTGTGTGCCCTTACAGGCGAGACCAGCATGGCTGTGGGGAAACACAGCGCTGACGTTGAGCAGGCAAAGTGTTTGCGTTGAACTGCACTTAGGCAGCCTGCGGATCACTCACACTGACCTGGCGGCGCTCTCAGCAGTGACTGCTGGCGGGGTTGGTGGTGGCAGGCTGCGTGTGGGGGCAGGTGGGGCGGTACCATGCGGAGCTTTGTGTTTGGAGAGAGCTTGTTGACTGTGGGCCGAGTGGAGGGTTTGCAGGGGTGGGAACGCCAGCTGTGGGGGGGGGGAGTCGTGCAGATCCAAGCGAGAAACCGTGTCCAAAGGCGGGCAGCCGGAGCAGCCGGGTGGCTGCCCGGGGGACGGTGCGTCCAGGCTGGGCAGGCCTCGGGGGTTAAGAGCCGGCGGCCAGCGGGGGCACCCTCTCTGCGCTCGAACTGGCCCTCGGCATTTGTCCTGGGGGCTCAGGAGCCACGAAGGACCGGCTACATAGGTTTGTTTTTTTTTTTTAACCTGCTTTAAAAAATGTGCCATGTTCCATTTTGAACAGTGTGCTGTGGAGGCAGTCCTGAAATGGATAAGAACACTTCTCCTCATTATCACCTTGTAGAATTCTAAAGCCCAAGTTTTAACAAGGTGGCATGTGGATTATATATAGATGGCATTCTCCAGGTTCCTGACTCTTTCCTGCTGTTATCGAGAAGACATGAAGAGAGGACTTGGGGCGTCTACCTGCTTGTTTCGGTGGAGCTGAAGTTTGACACCTTTTCTTCTTGTGAGTTCAGCTAAATATTTGGAACATGTTATCCCTGGAAGTGTTTGGCATGATGATAATGCTTTAATCATGTTCCTGAGCCTGAACTTGTCAGAGAGGTGCGGCTCTGCGGGAGGGGGTTGTCCCAGTGGCTGGCGGAGACGGGGCCACTGAGAACAAGTGACAGTTTGGCCCCCAAGTTAGTTTGCTTTCAGAGGTGGCTTTTGTTCCTGACCAGTGCTGTTTTTTTCTAGTTTATTTATTTATTTTGAGAGAAGAGAGAGAGATCATGAGCAGGGGAGGGGCAGAAAGAGAAGGAGAGAGAGGGAGAGAGAGACTCCCAAGTGGGCTCCACACGGTCACCACAGAGCGTGACGCGGGCTCCATCTCCCAACCCCGGGATCATGACCTGAGATGGCCTCCCGGACGCCCCCGACTGTACTGTTTTGTTTCTTAGTTTCGATACCATTTCAAACGTACAGAAAAGTTGTAAGACCACTTCAGCGAATTCCCCTGGGCCCTTTCCCCAGGTTGCCCCTGGTTTGCACCCTCCTCGCCACTTTGCCCCTTCTCTGTGTTTGTATATGTGACTGTGTCGCCTTCTCCCCTGAGCCTTGAGGAGCACGCTGAAGTCTGTGCTCCTTCGGGCCTTGCTGTGTGTAGCTCCTAGGACCAAGGACATTCTCTCACATGACCGTGTCGGTCACTGGTGCGTGACTATCATCAGTCCATGGTGCACGTTAACGTGTTGCCATTGGTCCCGGCGGCGCCCATTTATTAACGACTTTTGCCCTGCCTGCCCCCACTCCGGGTCCCTCATCGCCCTCACTGGTCCTGTCTGTGTAACCCCCTTCAATACAACGGAGCTTCTCAGCCTTTCAGTTTCTTGACCTGGACCCTGTTTTATCGTGATGAAATATGCTAATGTATTTAGCACTTCACTTATTTTTAAGCGTGCAGCTCGGCGGCCTCTGGTGTGCGGCCCCCCGTCCCCGCGCCGCCAGAACCGCGTCATCTGGGCAGACGGAAGCCCTGTGCCCGCCGACTCCCCGTTTCCCTCCCAGCCCCTGGCAGCCTGCATCCTCTGAGTTTGTTGACCTTGAGGTTTTTCACGCGTTCGGGGCAGTTACTGTGTAGAAAGTCCTCGTACGTGGATTCGGCCCGAGCGTCTCGGGCGGGAATACGGTTGAAGGGATGTGCTGTTTCCAGAGCGTCCGGTCGGAAAGCACGTGGTCTTGCTTCGTTGGTCACGTGATCTGCTACCGTCCTTACTTGTTTTCTTGCTCGCCGGGCCTCTTCCGGTTGTCGCCGCCGCCGCCCCTCTGACTAGCGGGGTTTTCACTGGTTCTCACGCCCTGGCACAGTCAGTGCTCCCGGCGCCTGCGTCTCCCTGCCTTAGCCCGGAGTCCGCCGCCTTCCCCCCGCCCCCGTCCCGGCTCCTGGTTTGCTTCCAGCCGCTGCTGTTCTGTTGTCTGTAGGCCCCTCAGCGGAGGACGTGGGGGGACACGTGGGGTTTCCGTCTGTGCATATTTGCTTAGGCTGCAAACTGCGAGCGCACAGAGGGAGCTCCAGCGCTGGCCGGCACCTCCAGGCACGCGCCCCTCTGTCCGCTTGCGGCCCGTCACTTGCTTCCTGACGGTGAGGGTTTGGCTCCACGGCCCCCACGGAGTCACTTGCCCCGGACTAGGATGCGGGGGGGGGGGGTTCTGCACTGCTGGCCCACGGCACTTGGGGAAGCAGACCTACTGAGAGGTTAATACTTACACTGTTGTTTGAAGTGCACTCCGCATACAGCGAGATGCCCCAGTGGTAACTGGGAGAATATGCTATTGGCAGTGGGGCTCAGGGACGCCTGGGTGGTTCATTTGGTTAAGCATCCAGCTGGCTCAGGTCATGGTCTTGTGGTTTGTGAGTTTCAGCCTCACATGGGGCTCTGTGCAGACAGCTCAGAGCCTGGAACCTGCTTCGGATTCTGTGTCTCCCTCTCTCTGCCCCTCCCCTGCTCACAGTCTGTCTGTCTGTCTGCCAAAAATAAACAAATGTTAAAAAAAAAAAAAGTGAGCTTTCAGTGGGGAGCCTGGGTGGCGCAGTTGGCTGAGCATCTGGCTCTTGATTACAGCGCAGATCATGGCCCAGGGTTGTGGGATCGAGTTCCGAGTCAGGCTCTGCGCTGAGCACGGAGCCTGCGTGAGAGTCATTCTCTCTCTCTCTCTCTCTCTCTCTCTCTCTCTCTCTCTCTCTCTCTTGCCTCTCTCCCTCTGCCCCTTTGCCCCTGCTCATGCTCTCTTTCTCTCTCTCAAATAAATTTAAAAAAGTGAGTTTCAGGGTTTCTCAGTGTCTTGTGTGGAAATAGTGGTTAATATGCACATTTAGTGCCACCTACAGTAGTGGCCCGGAGCCTGGGATCAGGTACGAGCAGACACAGGACATGGGTGTGGCGCCGGAGGAATCTGTGTCCGCTTTGAGGAAAAAACATTCTTCTACAAAATAGAAGTGTGATGCAATGGTGATGTCTCTGCACTTGAGTAGCGGGGCGGTGATTTTGGGAATTCTGCCTGCCTGCAGTGTCTGCGTGCCTGGGGCGCCCGGCTGAGCTCTGCGCTGGGCGCTCTGCCCTGGGTATGGCGGGATGTGGAAGGGTGGAAGGGTGCGAGGGTGCGTACGTCAGGTGCTGGGGGGGGTGGGGGGGGAAGGGCAGTTAGGTCACACAGCTGATTTATAGATTTCTGTGATGCAGCTAATATTTGTCTAGTGCCTTTCTGTGCCGGGCACTGTGCTGAGTGTGGGGGATTCATTCCTGCTTTTTAGGCGTTTACCAGGTTTTTGGGAAGATGGGTTGACTCAGCCCAGGAGGCAGGGCGTTGGGGTGGCGGCCGCGGATGGAGTGCGGGAGGGGCTCCTGGAAGATGGCGTCAGGACCTGGAAGGGAGCAGAAATTGGCTGGGAAAGAAGGGAGAGGTTGGGGGGCTGGGGGGCTGACTCAGGCACCGAGGGGTGCAGACACTGGGAGGGGAGAGCCCGGCCCCTGTGGAGGCGGGTCTCCCCTAGAGGGTTTCCCCTGTGCCACCTGTGCCCCACCTGGCAGATTCCCTCTGCCACTTCCGCCACCCAGACTCCAGGTCGTGCAGCTGCGCTGTCAGCCCCGCCCTGTTCTGTCTGCGTCTCACACGGTGACGGTCCGTAGTAGGTGCTCGGCGGAGGCGGGCAGGAAACCGGGGCAGGGGCCGTGCGGAGGGGCAGGAGGAGGGGCGAGCCCTGGGAGTTTGGATGTAGCCTTGAGGACGGCTGAGGAATGTTTCAAAGCCGGGCCGTGACAGAATCAGGGTTTAGAGAGGTGGCACTGGCTGCAGAGAGAGAGAGGACGGCAGGGAATGTGGGGGGTGTGTGTGTGTTAATGCGTGTGTCGCGCGTGTGTAGGTGTGTGTGAGGGAGGCGGCGTGGATCGGCCACACTGAGGAAGGGGAGCCGGGAGCCCAGGGGGGCCCTGGGGGGGCCTGCAGGCGGCCGAGTGCCCCTGGGACAGGACTGGGTCGCTGACCAGCAGAAGGACTGGGGCCCCTGCTGGCTGCGGGGGGCGGGGGGGGGGGAGCCGCTGGCACCTGCGGGGGAAGAGTGCGTGTCTGACTGCAGACTGGGGAAGGTTTTCGTTCAAGAGTGTTTCAGGGGGAGATGTTAAAAGTGTTGCTTAAGATGGTCCCCGGGCCCTGTGCCCTCTGCGTCCGCCTTCATCCCCGCTGCACCCTTGTCGATGGGCCGGGCGGTGACTTGCTCCTCG
>NC_043716.1:56921621-56936474 GCF_006229205.1 Suricata suricatta | reverse complement strand
GGGGGGGGGGGGAGCCGCTGGCACCTGCGGGGGAAGAGTGCGTGTCTGACTGCAGACTGGGGAAGGTTTTCGTTCAAGAGTGTTTCAGGGGGAGATGTTAAAAGTGTTGCTTAAGATGGTCCCCGGGCCCTGTGCCCTCTGCGTCCGCCTTCATCCCCGCTGCACCCTTGTCGATGGGCCGGGCGGTGACTTGCTCCTCGGTGTCCTCTTGCGTAGCTACTGCTTTTATCCCCAAAGGTTGATCAGACCATCAGTTTAAAGATACATGAAGATACAAGCGCGGCCGCGTGTGCGTTCGGCCCTCCTCTCCCTGCGCTGCCTCTGCGCCCTGGCTCAGGCCCGGCCCGTTTCTGCGGAGCCACCGGTGTGCTGTGCTTCCTTCCTGTGGCCGCGCCCCGAATACGCCGGCGTGTCCCGCCACGTCCTTCCCCGTCACCCACCCCGGGAGCCACCCGAGGCCGGCCAGAGGCGGGGTCAGACCTGCCGTGGGCGCAGGACCCGGCGCGGAGAGCGGTCCCTCCCCGGACGCACACGGCGCCCTCTCCTGAGGAAGCGCCGTCACCTGGGCAGCAGGCAGGACGGTTTGCCCAGAAGAGTTTTGTCCTTTAAGTAAAACTTGAGGTGGGAGAGCTCTTAGTACTTGAAAAACATTTTACCATTCTTACTGACGAAACCGAGTTCCTTGGAAACTTGTTTTCTTTCAGATTACACGACACACAGCGTTGTAAAATATTTAGGAAATAGGGGAAAACGGAACAACGAGAATAAAAATGATATGAAATCCACTACGGCACTGTTAATAGTTTGGTGTGTTTTCTACTTCTCTGTTTTCCCTCTTACCCCCTCCCTGCAGCCAAGATTATACTGTGCATCATTAAAGGGTGACTTTGAATTACCTATTAAAGAAAGTTCATTCATTTATTTTTGAGAGAGAGAGAGAGAGAGAAAGCACAGCAGGAGAGAAGCAGAGAGAGAAGGAGACCCAGAATCAGAAGCAGGCTCCAGGCTCTGAGCTGTCAGCACAGAGCCCGACGTGGGGCTCGAACTCATGGACCAGGAGATCATGACCTGAGCCGAAGTCGGGCTCGTGCCAGCGGAGCCGCCCAGGCGCCCTGCCCCCGGGATTACCTATTTTTGATGTCCTGCTCCTTGTAGGATCTGAGGCATAAAAATAAAATGGGTATCGGGAACCCCCACGACACCCAAGACCTAGATCAGTATTAACAGTGTCCACCCACCAGCTTTAAAGTCTTTTCTGCCTCTGGGAAGATAATGGGAGACCGTCTGTGACCTAGGATGGCCCGATGTGACGAGTTTTCGACTCTGCGAGGCTGTGAAGGCCGCACACGTTCCGTGGAAACCCTCCTTGGGACCTTGAACTTGGATCTCTTCCCCACTGGTGATTCGTGGTCCGATCCTCTGTCGTGGTGCCGGGCCGCCAGCGCAGCCCTGGGAGCCGGCGGTCACCAGGTCTGCAGCCGCTACGGGACAGCCACCCTGTCCCCGTAGACCACGGCTGTCACCTTCGTGCGGCATTCAGTACCCCACGCGCTGGCAGGTGGGCCCTGCGCAGGGTGGTGTCGCCGACTGCGGGCTGGCGCCGTGCCCCGGGCGTGTGAGCCGAGGAGGGTCGGGCGTGTTAAATGCGTTTCGACTTCTGTTATTTTCACCTTACATGGATCTGTGCGGATGTGCCCCGTGGTAAGTAAGGGAAGAAGATCCGTAGGCTTTGTTCCGGGTCGTGCCCGCCGGGGGCCAGGTCTCCGTAGCGACAGCCCCTTAGTGGCTGAGCAACTCCATGAGAGGTACTGTTTTACCCTTTTAGAACCGAGGAGGCTGAGCCGAGAGAGGTCAGAACGCGGGCTTCGGTGTGCCTGCGCCGTGAGTGGGGCACCGCACTCACCCGCCGCTCGCTCACTGTGTGCTGAGCACCGGGAAGCGCCGCTGGCCTGCCCATTCCTTGGTGGGAATGGGGAGGGAGTGTGGCCGGTCCTGATCTCTGGAAGCATCGTGACATCGTGCCTGTGCAGAGCCGCGAGGCGGGTCAGACTGGTGATGCCGAGATGCCTGACTCGTGTGGCTCCAGACCGGTGTCACTTGGTGGGAAGCAGTGGTGTGAGCGGGTCCGGAAGAGGAGCTTGCTTGAGGACAGGTCCTGGAGGAGGTGGGGTTCCACCTGGACTCGGGAGGGCGTGGCCGGGAGGTGGAGGGAAGGCCCTCCCAGGGAGGCGTGTGGGTGGAGACCAGCCTCCGGAAAGGAGGGTCTTTTGAGAGCACAGTGGGGACAGTGTGGGCAGGCGCACCCCATAGCCATGCCTTGTGTGCCTGGTGAGGCGGCCTCTTCCCCAGGTAGGGAGGGACAAGACCAGCTCACAGGCCTGGTGAGGCGCCAGAAGGGCGGGCCGGGGTGTGTGGCGGGATCTTAGCCTGGGGAGCCCGGGGGGCCGGGGGAGGGGGGCCGGTTGGAGGGAGAAGGGGTGGCTGCCTGGAGTGAGGCGGAGCTCTCTGCACGTGGAGAGCCATGGGGCCTTGGAGCTGGGTCTTTAAAGGCCCGTAGGGTAAGGAGAGGATGTTTATGGGGTGCCCTGGGGGGCTCCGTCTGTTGAGGGTCCAACTTTTGATTCCAACTCCGGCCATGACACTAGGGGCCTGGGATGGAGCCCTGTGTCGGGCTCCGCGCTGAGCTTGGAGCCTGCTTAAGATTCCGTCTCCGTCCTCTGCTCTGAGTGCACCCCCTCCCGCCTCCCTCCGAACAAGAGAGGACACTTAATCTCTGCGGGACTTTGGGTAGGATGGGCTGTGAGGTGTGGCGTAGAAGTCTGAGAGGAGGGAACCGTGGGCTTGGGGAGTAATCTGGAGAAAGAGGAACTGTACGGTGGCGTTTTCTTTTCGTGTCTTTTCTTTTTTGAACGGACTCTCTTTTATGATAGATTTAGATTTATAGAAAAATCGAGACGATGGAGTTCCCGTGGACTTTGCACCCTGTTTCCCCTCTTCCTAATTTCTTACAGTAGGGATGGAACATTTTTCAATCGATATGGATACATTACTACCAACCTAAGCCCACACTGTATTCAGGTTTCCTGTTTTTAGGTGTCCTCTTCAGTCTGCCCCAGGGCCCCACCCAGGCCACCAGGCCACATTTAGCTGGCTTGGGAGGAGCCCCGGGCAGGGATGCGGTAGACCGGCCCGGCCCTCCGTTGGGGTGCATCTGGGGGTTTCCACCCGAACAGACAGGGTTATAGGTTTGAGGGAGAAGAGCTTGGAGGGAAAGTGCCCATAGCACAGTATGTCACATCCGGTATCGCTGCTCTCCGCCTGACTTGATCGCGGGGCTGAGGTTGTGAGTGTTAGTTGTCTCTACTTGCCCATCCCCCCACCCCCTGCCTTATTTGTTTGTGGCTAGAAATATTTCCAGATGTAACTATCTCTGTATTAAGCTAAACATGCCTATATGGTGATGTCTTCAAGTCGTCTTTTTTTCCTTAAATATTTCATTTATTTATTTTACATTTATATTTATTTATCTTGACGGGGGAGACAGAGAAGGAGAGAGACTCCCAAACAGGCTGCGCACCATCAGCACGGATCCCGATGCACGGCTTGAACTCAGGAACCGTGAGATCATGACTTGGGCCGAAATCAAGAGTTGGATGCTGAACCAGCTGAGCCACCCAGGCGCCCCTAGTCTGTTCTGATTTTTAAAGTTTTTTGTTGTGCTTAAATCTGGAACCAAGAGAGTGGTAACACAACGTGAACTCGGAGAAAGGCTTGCTTCTGGAGGAGAGCTAACGAACTCGGTTTCGGATGGGTTCAGTTTGAGGTTCCCTTAAACTTGAAGGCATGAGTCGAGGTTGGAGACAGACTTTTGGAAACGGACTCCAGAGGGGTCATGCTAGATGGAGGTTCTTGGAGGAGAGGGAGCACGTCCGTCAGGAGGGCCAGTCGGAGTTGGGAAGGGGGAGCACGCTTAGCAGAGGCTGAGGACGAGAAGGACTTGTTGGGGAGGCGGTCCGTCCGTCGTCGCCCCTTCCAGTGAAACTTCTTCCCCTCTGCAGTCCTGGCTCCTCCCGAAGGGGCGGCCTTGGTGGGCCCCGCGGCCCTGCCCCATCCCGGCTGCGCCCGAGCGGGCCGGGGTTGGACGCTGACCCAGGCAGCCCCTTCCGAACGGGCGTGAGAAGACGGGCCGGACTGGTCTCGTCCTCCCGGAACCATTGGCCTGGGAGACCTCCGTGGGAACAGAGTCGGGCTGGGCCGCCAGAGGGCACGGCCTGCCCTCCGTTATGGGGAAACGCAGCCTGTGGGGACAGGAGGCAGGGGGCGCGGCGAGGGCGCGGTCCCACCCTTTCTGCGCTCAGGGCCTTTGGCTTTCCTCCGGATCCTGTGCGAGGTGCCCGCACGGGCTCACTGAAGTGCCACTCAGGTTTTCAAGTTTATTTTTGGTCAACTTCACTGAAAGCCAGTGGGAAACTTCACACGTCAAGTGCCCCGTGCATTGTCACAAAGTGATCAGACACGTGACCAGCACGCGACTTGAGAAACAGAAGGCAGCGGCGGGGACCCGCGGTGCTGGGGCCCCTCTCTGGCCTCCGTCCTGCTGGGAAGCCGCCGCCCTGACCTCTGCTCCCGGGCTCCGCCTCGTCCCCCCGTCCAGCCTGTGCTCCTCTGCTCTGAGCGCGGCGCCCTCCGCCTCGCCGTTGACCGGACTGAGGCTTTCGGAGATCTGGGCGGTCCCACAGGTTTGTTGTCCGCTGAGGAGCGGGCCCAGGAGTCCGAGCCCTGATCTGACCCGACCCAGGAGACCCGGCTTCCGCCTTCTCCTTCGTCCGTCCTCGGTGTGGCCTCGGGCGAGATTCCTTGTTGGTCTAAAGTCCCTTCTTACGGAGACTCCCGAAAATCCTGATGGACGTTTTCTAAAAATGGAAGAGGCAGCTGTGTTTTTATCTAAGACACTGGACTTGCCGTCAGACTGACCGTGGCCCAAGCTGGTTTCTTTCCTGCTGTGCCCCTGGCCTCAGCCCTGCTGCTCACATCTGGAAGGGGAGCAGGATTGGGAGGGTTGCCCAGGATCGTATCTGTGAAGCCTGGGGGCTGCTGCTGTGTGGTCTGGTGCCCGGGCCGCGGGCCCGCGTGCTGGCCCGGGTGCTGGCCTGGGTCGCGGGCACAGGTGTGGGCCCAGGTCTGGGGCGCAGCGAGGGACAGCTCTTCTTTTCCGGAGGGGTGGGACCTGGACGCCTGCGGGTTTCCGCTGCGCACCCCTGCTGCGTAGCTGCTAATGAGCTCCGTCCCGTCTTTGTGCGGCGGCTTAAATATCAACTGTTTGGAGGAAAAAGTGGAAATTGCCTCCTGTTGAGACGGCGAGCTGTGCCTACAGGTTCCATCAGTCGGTACGGGGGAGACGCGGTTCAGGTGACTGCCCCCGCGGGCCACAGTGGGCAGGCTGCGCTGTCTGTGTGTCTTCTTTCTCCTGTGACCCTTCACAGCGATGCCGGCCCTTCCCTGGGAGGGCGTGGGCTCTCCTGAGATGCCCGCGCCCCCCACGGGTGTGAGTGAGGTTTATCAAAGACTAGACTTCGTGACGTGCTTCCCGTTCATCCTCGTCTGTGAGCGTTCCCGAGAACGGAGGCTCCGCACAAGCCATCGCGGCGAGGACGGGGTGCTCACTACTAGCTCTCGCGGTCTGTTTAGACGTCAGATTCGTTTCATTCAGAACGGGTGTCCTCATAGAAACGGTTCTGGGGCTCTACCGGGTCAGGCGGGGAGGAGAGGCCGCTCCCTGCTCTTCTGTCTGGTGAAGCCGCTCTGGAGATGGAATGCTTTGTTCCAGCCGCGTCTGGCCTGCGAGCCGCTGCCTGAAGAGGCCGGGCCGCCCTTCCTCCTCTGGGTTCCTGCCCGCAGGTGGGCTCCCCAGCTGGGGCTGCCCCGCGCCAGGCGGCCAGTCCTTCGGCCCTCCTGGGGCCCGCTGGGAGGGGGGGTGCGGGGGCTGACCCGGAACTCGAAGGCCCGGCACTGACCACTGGACTTTGGAACTGTGCCCGAAGCCACATTTCTGTGACCCAGATTTGGTTCTTTGTCTCCCGGTGATCGGCAGCACTCCCCGCGCGGACAGCACCCAGACCCGCTCCGGGCTCTGCGTTCCTGCGAGATGCTGGTTTGCCAATACTCTCCTGAGGTTCAGTGTTGGGTGCCCGCAGGCTCCCTCGCCGGTCTCTCCCTGGTCTGGGGCCCCGCCCCTGCGCCCTCCGGGGCTCCGTGTGCTGTGTCCACCGCAGGTGCTGTCCAGGACCCCAGGTGCCGAAGAGCGTGCCTGCAGGAGGCTTGGAGATCGCCGATTCCCTCGGCTCCGGGCCCTGCTCCCCACGCTGACCCCCCTGTGTCCTTGGCGGGAGCTCGGCCCTGGCCCTCGGAAGCCCTCCCAGGGCGCGCTTGTTTATGATGTGTTTGCTGGCACCTGTTAGCGACTTAGCTTACTACATGCAGCTGTAGCCGGAGGATCCCGATTTATGATCTGATTTATTGCCTTATTAAATTACCGGTGGTTTTCACTTAACTAAATATATTTTCACTTAAATAAGTATATTTGAGAAGTAGTTGCCGGATTGTGCCCGATGTCTTTTCTCTTTGAGAAGAGCTTCATGCTCCGTAGGTTAAGGCTCATCCTGTAGATTATTTTTATTCTTCGTTCGTTGGCTTGAGCAAGGACATGTGTCCTGAAAGAAGCACGTTAACGTTTTTACAAATGGCCTGATTTTAAGGCATCTTTATGGAATCGTGAGCCTGCTTTTACCTCCAGGAATAAGAAATCCAAGCAAATGCAGAAAACTGGCATTTTGGGATGACTGCAGTTTCCTGTAAGAATATTCATGACGGCACCGCTCATTCCCTCCCCGAGCTGCTGAAGGGCCGGGGCGTCCTCGCCGGCAGAGGATGGCGGCGGCGTGGTGCCGCGGGCGCTCCGCCTCCACGCGGCTCAGCGAGGACCTGAGGTCGCGCTGCCCCTGCGCCCGCGGGAAGGGTTCCCAGGCGTATTGTTCAGTTAAACAAAACTGAAGTAAAACCCCCAGGACAGGGCGTCGAGCAGACCCGTGGCGCGGCCTTACTTGTGCTCTTGGAAGGCCGTAGTTCCCGTTAAGCCACGCTCACCCGTGGGACAGTCTGGGACGGTGCACATGGCCCCAGGGGAGGGGGGGAGCGGCAGAATTCTCCTTATGAAACATTTCATCTCCCTGTACTTAATTTTTCAAACATTCTGCATGATTTTTTTTAATGTTAATTTAAAAAAAGCTCAGCGTTGGTCCTCCGTCAGCAGAGGGTTGGAGGTGGTTTTGAGGCAGGATTGCATCTTTGACTTGTCACGTTGTCCCTTCAAGCCCTAGCTGGCCCCTTCACCTGTGGTCCCTCCCTCCTGTGCTGCTGATTTACATTTAACTCCGTGTGTTACAAACCCCACGCTACATTGTTACTATTTCTCAAAAGAGCCAACTACTGTCTAAAGAAATTTAGAAAAATGTCTTTCCTGTTTGCCGCCCTATTTCACCGCCCCGCCCTCCTTACTCCGTGCGGCTCTGGGTTCGAGCCTGGTCTCCGTTTTCTCTGCGTGGCCCAGGTCCACAGCAGCGCTTTCCTCCGACTCCTCCGCTTCTGGCTGCCGGTTTCGGTGCCGTTTCTTCCCTGTGTGTCCAATCCCGCTTTGACTTTCTCCCTCCCGCCCGTCAGGCCTCCGTTGTCCTCACGGGACCTGTGCTCTCGGCCTTGGTTTTGGTCCCTCAACGGGTCATGTGTCTTGTTCCTCCCGCTACTTTTAAAGATGTTTCTCGCTCATCGGAATTTAGCGTTTTCATGATCACACACCTTGATGTCGTTTTCTTTGTGACTAGCCTGCTCGGGTCTCCTGAGATTCTTGGATCTCACCAAGAATTTCCACCAGAATTTTGGAAGATGTGCTGTTTCGATTCTTTCCCACAGTTCCTCCCCGTCAATCCGCTGCCCCTCCAGCTGCGTCTGTTCCAGAAGCCTGACCTCCCCTGGGCGCTTCCCCGTTGTTTCCGGGCGGGTCCCTTCTGGCGCCTCTCAGTCCTCACGCCCTTCCAGTGTCTTTTCCGTGTCAGATATATTTTTAGCCTCGAGAAATTCTACTTGGGTCTTTTTATGGTTTGTATTCCTCTCCTTTGTATTGATGTTTTCCTTTAAGTCTTCGAACAAATTTGTAATACCGTTTTAACACTCTTACCTGTCATTTCCATCATCGCTCATTTCTGGGTCTGTTTGTATTAACTGCTTTTCTTCTTTTTATGGGTTACGTTTTCCTGCTTTTCTTCCATCTAGAATTTATGGTTGAAGCTGGACCGAGTGAATGTTGCATGGTGGAGTGTCTGGTATCGTTGTCTTCATTTATTTTTTTAAGTTTTTAAATGTTTATTTTTGAGAGAGCGAGCGTGTGTGAGTGTGCGCAAGCGGGGGAGGGGCAGAGAGAGGGAGACACAGACTCTCAAACAGGCTCCAGGCTCCGAGCTGTCAGCACAGAGCCCGGCTCGCGGCTGGAACTCTTGAACCGTGAGATCATGACCTGAGCCGAAGTCGGACGCCCAACCCACTGAGCCTCCCGGGCGCCCCCGGTGTTGTCTTCATTTAAACAGTGTTGGGTTTTGTTCGGTCAGGAAGTCAGTGGTCCTGGAATCAGCTTCATTTTTCAAGGCTTATTTTCTAGCTTTGTCAAAGCGGGTCCAGATCCGGGGGGCAGGCTATGGCCCGCAGGCCCGCCCCAGCCCCGGCTTGGCTTTGTAACTGGAGCCCGAGCCCGTGGGAACGCAGCCACGGCGCTGCTGTCTGCGGTGTTTCCCAGGTGTTTCCCGGGTGTGTCCCACTGCAGCGGCGGAGTCGGGTTGGGGTGGAGACCGCAGAGCCGCAGGGCGGGTCCTCACAGGAGCGACGGCTGGTTCTTGTCTAGTGAAGGCTTTGCTCCCGGTCTCCGTTAGTCCTGCGCCTAAGGTGCAGCCTTCCTGGGCTTTCTGCGGAATGTTCTGGGTGTTCCGTGAGGTCTCTTCATTCCGACTTCGTGGAACGCGGATTCCCAGCCTCCCCCAGTAGTTGCTCCTTGCTTGGCCTCCTGCGGGCTCGGTCAGGTGCCGGCCGAGAACACGAGGGGCCCTGCAGATTTCTGGAGCCCCCTGTGTCGCTGTCCCCCGCCTTGGTACTCCGGCCCGGCTCTGTGGACTCTGCGCTCCGTGTCCTCGGCTCGGCCGTCCCCCTGCCCTGCTTGGAGCCCGATGCCCACGCGGAGCTCGGTGACCTCGGGGCTCCTGTGCTGCATGTTGTCTGATGTCTGGAAAAGCACTTGACACGTTGTGTTCAGTTTCCTGGTTGTATACGGTGGGAGCGCTCGTCTGGCGTAGTCGCTCCGTATTTCCCGGAGTGGAAATCTTCCTCAGGGTGACGTGGGTGAGCCACACGAGCCACAGGGGCCACGGGAGATAGGAAGTTTGAAGAAATGGTTGTTGCACAGCTGGGTCACCTTTTATTAAGTAGATGAGTTGGTCGTTGACTTTTTACCATTAGTAAACGGCCACGTGTTCGCGTTCTTTCACGGAACCTGATTTTCCCCAGTAGCCTTTCACTTTCCAGCGAAATGTGGCATTAAGATTTTCAGATTACACTGGTGTATCAAATTAGTGCAGATCAAAGTTTGTAGGCGTTCAGCTTGCGGATCCCCAGACAGCTAACTCTCGGGCTACTGGCCGCGCTTCCCTGAGAGAAACAGGTGCGCTTCATTCGGCTTCAGAAAGCCAGGTGGGTCAGAGGGTGAAATGGAAGTAATTGTTTAAGGTGTAAGAGGATTTAAGAATAAAATCCTTTCCTGTTTTGGTGTGAGAGATCTAAATTGGGCCCTTCATCACGCCGCCTTAGAGCGCCGGATGTGACTTGCTGCCTTAAGGGTTTAGTTACTTGTAGAAATCCTCTTTCGGTGTAAATAGTCATTACAGCCTTGGGAGGAATTGTCTAATAGCTCGTTCCATTAGTTTTATTTAAGGTTTTTTTTTCCTCATCTGATCTGCTTTGCTTTTCTTCCTTTTAAAAAATTATGAGGTAATGAATGCATAAAATTCCTATTTGCAGTTTAATCGTCATTCTAAAAGCCCGCACCTGTGTCCCCCTGCCCACTGCTGTCCCTCGGGGTCCCCGTGTCCTGCCCTCACCACTGTCCTTCTTCCTTCCAAGACTCAGACCCTGTTCTCTTTTGGGCGATCTTATTTCTTCAGTTTTTCTCCTCTTCTCTTTTTTCTTTTCTTCCTTTTTCTTAATTTTAGAGCAAGGTTGCAAGCAGGGAGAGAAGGGCAGAGGGAGAGGGAGAATCTGAAGCAGGCGCTACACTCAGCGCAGAGCCCAACACAGGGCTCGATCCCTCGACCCTGGGATTGTGACCTGAGCCGAAATCAAGTCGGACGCTCAGCTGCTGAGCCACCCAGGGGCCCCGTGTAGGTGTTTGTGCGCGTGTGGTAGGAGGCAGGGCCTGGGCCCTTTAGTTTTCCGCGTGGATTTCTAGTCGTCCTCGTGAGCTTTGCTGGGAAGCTCAGCCTTCCCGTCGGCTGCAGGCTGTCAGGAGTCAGGCGGCTGCGGCCGGGCAGGGCTTCTGGGGCTTTCTGTTCGTCCTCATTAGTCAGCCCTTAATTAATTCCCGGGCTGTAGGGAGCAGCGTGTGAGGGAGGCCCTTGCCCTTGGTTCCTGCGAGAATGTCTTGGCTCTTTTGCTCTTCATACAAGTTGAGGAATTAGTTTGCAAGTTCAAAGCAAGGAAACCTGTCGGACATGGATGGAGATTGCTTTGAGGCTGTCTTGCAGTTTGGGGAGATTTGATGTCTTTACAAAACCGAGCGCTCTGGTCCCCGAGCGGAGCGTGCCGTGTTATTTAGGGAGGTCTTCCATTTCCCTCGACAGAGTTCCGTGCTTCTCCCCGCGGAGCGCTGCCGGTCTTTTGTTGGATTTCTTTTAGGTACTTGATGTTATTGTGGTGCTTTTCCTAAAAAGCTGAATTCTTCAGCCGTGTTAAAAGTTTCTTTCTGCTGGCGTCCGAGCACACGGGTTATTTTTGCGTGTTGTTTCATTAGCAGCCTTCGTGGCGTGGCCCACGCGCCCAGCTGCCTCTCCCCGCCCCACGCGTGCGCGGCTGTGGGCGGGAGGCGGGGGTGTGCACACCGCGGCCGGGCCTTGGCTCCCTCCGGGCTCGGGACGGTCCCGCCCCAGGGCCGCTGGCCAGCTGTCCTCTCTCGGCCGCTGTCCCACAGACACACGCCAGCCCTGGGCACCAGCTTTCCCCGTGCCCCCCGGGGGCCGCCCGCTGTGCTGCCTTCCCTGTGGCTCTTGGGATGGTTCAGGCTTCATGGGAACTCTTGAGCCACAGAAAATGATCCGTCGACGTGGGGACTGTCTGTTCCAGGAACTCCTGTTAGGACCTGCCGATGAAGCCACATAATCCTAAAGTTTCCGTTGTAAAAAGAGTTTTTAAAGTTATGATTTAGGCTTTTAAACCGGCATTTTGTTTTTTTAAGTCAGTTTTGGGAAGTTCATATTTTAGAGGACATTGCCCGTCACATCTGGGTTTCCTGTTGTCCGTGGTTTCATTCTGGGATCTTTTAAAAGCCTGTGGGTTGTGGTCATGTTCCCTTTGAATTCCCGACATGGAGTATCCTTATGTCCACTGCTTCCCTCCATTTTTGCCAGAGGGTTGTCCATTTTATTACCCTTTCGAATAAGCACTTCTTGGCTTAGTTGATATGCTATTGCATGCTTGTTAACATTTCATTCACTTATTTTTAAGTCTTACCATTTCCTTGGATTTACTTTATTGCCTTTTCCTCCATTCTTGAGGAGGAAATTCTTGAGATGGATACTTCTTAATTCCCAGTCATTTGTGCTTTCTAACATAGGCACGTTATTACAAAAATTTAATAATAAATTATGTAAATATGTAAATTAAATGTTTATTAGCTGCATTCAATGAATCTTGATATGTATTGTTTTTATTCAGATTATTTTCTAAATTTCAATATTGATTTATAAGTTATTTAAGAGTGTGCTGTGTGGTATTTGAGCATAGAGGAATTTTCCTAGGATTGGTGTTTGGTTTCTTTCTTAATTGCATTTTGATCAGAGAACGTCCGGTTGATTCGATCAAGGAAGTAGCAGGTGCACTGACTGGTGTAAATGGCGCCCCCTGGTGTTGAGGATCAGGTGACGTGTACAACTCTGCGTTGGTGCACCTGTGCATGTGCATTCTGAAGTTTAGTCCTTGGAAATTTGTTGAACTTTGCCATGAAGACGTGTCTGTGGGCAGTACTGTGAATGCTCCTCGTGTGCTCGGATGTGAGGCTTACCACCACCGTCGGTGCTACCGTCTGTATGCGGGCCGTGTTCCAGCACCGAGTTCCCGGGGCTCCTCAATACTGACCGCTTGGACTTCCGTCCCTCAGTGAGAGGTAAACACTGTGAGTGTGGACGTGTCTGATTCTCTCTATGGTCCCGCCAGTTTGAGGTCTGTCTGTGTCACGAGGCGATGTTATGATGTCACATGCCGTTGAAACGTGTCTCCTCGTGCGTTGGAGTCTGTTGTGACAGAGTCACTCTCTGCCCCCGCGGCACTTTCTGCTATAAGGTCGGTTGTGTCTCATTAGCATCATGGTCTCGTTTGGTGTTTGCACTGATTATTCTCCTATCTCCTTATTTATGTCAAGCTTTCTGTATCCTTACGTTTTTCATATTTCTGTGAACAAGTTGTAGACAGGGTAAAAAGAATCCTCTCCTGACAACTTTTGTCTTTTAATTGGAGCGTGTAGTCTGTTCACCTTTATTTGGGCTTAAATTTGCCATCTTGTTTTTTTGTTTTTTTTGTTTTTGTCTTGCCTGCAGTGTTTTTTTTTTAAATATACCTTTTTATGGATTGAAAGTATTTGTTAGTTTCTTTGTCTTTACTATTTGTGAAGCAATTTACCATTTTTCTTTTGTAGTCGTTCCCTAGCAACTACAGTGGTAATGCTCAAAAACAGTAGAAAGTCACTCCAGGCCTCCGCACCCCTCCCTGGACAACTTAGGGGCGCACAGTCCACGGAGGGTTGTTGTTTCTCTCGTGCCCGCGTCGTTGAGTGTCTTCCTGTCTTCAGCGCCCCAAGAGGTGGCTGCTGCTCTTGGTTTACACGGTCAGTGTGCTTTCAGGCTCACGCACATGTTTATGACTCTCTGTTCTTTACTCCTTTTGCATCTCAGACCTTTCATGTGGGATCACTCTTGTTTTGGCTGAAAGATCTTAGAATTCCCGGTCACAAGGGCCTGCCGATGCCACCTTCCCTTTGTTAATCTGGACATTTCTTTGTTTAACCCTAGTTCTCACTGGGACACGCTCCCTGGGCCCAGAGTCAGGGGTTGGGGGGTCTGCCGCAGCGGGAGGGCCGCATCGGTCCAGCGCCTCCGGCTTCCATCGGTGCCGGGAACAGTCGGCTGCCGCCCGCGCCTCCCGGCCCGTCGTGGGCTGATGACGTGGTTCTCTTCCATGTTCCCTCCTGTTCTGTTCTCTTGTGCTGCACTCTCGACAGCTTCTTTTTTTTTTTTTTTTTTAACGTTTATTCATCTTTTGAGAGAGAGAATGAGGAGGGGTAGAGAGAGGGAGACACAGAATTGGAGCTGTCGGCACAGAGCCCGACGCGGGGCTCGAACCCACACACTGTGAGATCATGAGCTGAGCCGCAGTCGGACACTCAACCGACTGACCAGGCTTGTGGGCAGTCTCTTCTTTTTCATCAAGTTCACATCATCTCTCTTAGGCTACATCTCTGCTGCTGTTCGTCACCCACTGACACAGATGTATAAAAAGAGAAGCATCTCATCCTTAGGCATTAACAACAAAGTATATTAAATAGGACTTTGGCTAAATTAAACGTTTAAACAGGCTAAATACTGAATTAGTGAATTAGAAGGAGGTCGAAAAAATGTTTGAATTCAAAATTGATAGTGGATTAATTTGAGTACGAATAGTCACAGTTTCCAAAATGGGTCTGTAGTCTTATGTATTCCAGGCTTTCCAGTTATTTCTGCAGATTTATGACCCTGTGTGACGGAAGGTCATGGGGTTAGTGGCCACTGATGGAGACACACACACACACACACACACACACACACACACACACACACCCCCCCCCCCCCCCTCAGAAACGGCAGGGCGCGTGCAGATGTGATCTGTGAAGCGCGGGACCCAGCCCCCGCCCGGGGAAGCCGCTCCCACGTTCTCTGGCGTTTCGGATGCTCCCTACTTCCTGCCTCCTGTCTCCACCGCCTGGGGCTCTGACCCCCTGACGGATCGCACCTCTCTGCCCCCCAACAGAAATTACCGTCGTGATGTAGTTTGCTATTTCGTGATCTTTACCTTAAAAAAAAAACCAAACTTACCGAGAAGAAAGCAGTGTCCTCGGTTTGGAAGGTCAGTGGTAGTCGTGCTCCGGTGGATTCGGCGTTTCCTCTCCTGGGTCTTCCCCGGAGGGTGCTCGTGCACCAGTCCTTACATTGTTGCCTCATGTTCTAGTCTTCTACCTTGTTGTGTTTACCTCCTCATATGTTGGCTTTTTTCAGATTGCCACGTATTCTTTTTACTGGTTTTTAGTGGTTCTGTGTTAATACGTAGTTTATTTACCTGCTCTTGGGTATTTATTTGGGTCTTGTCTTGCGTGGACCCTTTACCCGCCATCTGGTGGATCATTTCGTCAGCGCAGAGCCCGAAGTCACAGCCCTGGGGGCGGGAGAGTGGGGGGCCGGCCCGCAGCCCCCCGTGCTCGCCCCGGCTCCCCGCTGTCCCTGCCCGGCCGGCCTGGGCCCG
>NC_043716.1:56918396-56921521 GCF_006229205.1 Suricata suricatta | reverse complement strand
TTCAGGAAGTGCTCTGAGGCGCTGCCGTCTTGTCCCCGCTTGGTCCCTGCGTGAGGGGCGGCGCGGCGCGAGGGCCCCGGGGCCTGGGCCGAGGGCCAGCCTCACATGGCGCGTCTGCGGCGTCCCTGCTGCCCGAGCCTCAGGTTTCACGTGCGACACGACAGCAGCCGCCGCACAACGTCGCCGTGCAGCCCGCGTGTGTGAGGAGGGGCCGGGTGTCCGCGCCTGCGGGGCCTGGGGCGAGGACGGCAGGCCGGGAGGACGTGCTCCGTGTCGCTTCAGCCGTGCAGGGGTGTGTCTGCGTGCGAGGCGGGGCCCTCACCGGCCTCCTACACACCCCTGCCTCGTTTCGGATTTTTACTGACCGCTTTCCAGTCGGAGCCCCGGCCTCACATATGTACGACCCATGCCCGAAACTCTGCCTTTAATCCCTAAATTGAATAAATGTATTTTTCTTTAAGATACATTCTGTCTACATACCATTACCTTACTGTAACTGGGGCCTGCGAAGGTTAGTTGAAAGATGAAAATAACTTCCCAGTTAAAAAAAAGTATTTGTTTTAATGACATAGGCAGATCCTCACGAGGGACTAAGTGAGAAGAAGCTGCGTCTAAAACTGCCTGTACCGGGGCGCCGGGGGCTCAGTGGGTTGAGCGTCCGACTTGGGCTCAGGTCGTGATCTCACGGTTCATGGGTTCAAGCCCCGCGTCGGGCTCTGTGCTGACAGCTCGGAGCCTGGAGCTGCTTCGGATTCTGTGTCTCCCTCTCTCTCAAAAGTAAACAAACATTAAAAAAACCCTGAATTGTGTGGTATAGAGAAAATAAGATTTTTCTTTTGTAGCCAGCCTGGCTGTAGAGTCATTTGAGAGTTATTTGTCACCTCGCGGTCAGAACCGAGTCCTGCGCTCCTGGCACTGGCTGGCTGGTTGAGGAGGGGGCTTGTCCCCGGAAGCCCTCAATGTCCACCGGCCTGGGAGGCCCTGTCCTGCTGTTGCTTCTTGCATGTCCTCCATCGGAGGGTTCTGTGAGCACTGTTTCCGGAGTGTCAGACCCCTGCCCGGAGGCCGCTCCTGCTGGGACAGAACCAGGATTCAGTCCTCAGTGTCATCTTATTAGATCTTATTAGATCTGTCTGATCTGGGCTTTTTTTTTTATTAAAGTTTATTATTTAGAGAGAGAGAGACAGAGACAGCATGAGCCGGGGGCGGGGGGCAGAGAGAGAGTCCCAAGTAGGCTCCACACGATGGGGGGCTCGCACCCCTGGGACTGGAACCGCGAGATCGTGACCTGAGCAGAAACAGACCCGGATGCTCCGCTGGCCGGGCCACCCCGCGCCCCTGTCTGGCCTGTTTCTGGTTCCTGATTCCTTTCGCCAGCTCTGCCACCCAAGAATCGATGGCTGGCATTCTGAACCTTTTCATCAAGTGACAGATAAGAATGTAGTGTAGAATGTGACCGGGGAGAGCAGGAATCACACCCTCGGGAGGTCCCCCCTGTCTGCCCTGGCCCTCTGGGGCCCCGGAGGGCGGCGCAGCACCCTGTCTAGTCTCCGGATGTTGTCCATGAGCTTCGATGGAGAGAAACGTCGATGGCGATGGCGTGGCTGTTGTCGCTCTCTTTCTGGGTGTGAGAGGAGCCGACGTTTCTGTCAGTAACTGTGCGCCGGGCGCGGCGCGGTCTGTGCGTTCAGTCCTTTCCCTCCCAGTCACCGACGAGGTGGAGACCCATCCTGCAGAAGAGGCACGGGCCCGGGGCCGCGAGGGGACTTGTCATGGGTCACCCTGCGGTCTCACCGGGGCCCGAGGGAGTTGCCGTCCCAGGAGGGGCAGTGCATGCCGTTCATCCCCAGGAGGACGCGCACGTGCGGAGAGCGTCCGTGTGAACCCCTTTCTCGCCTCTGAAGACAGATCTAGGGGGTTAGTTATTGAAGGCAAAACGGGGCTGAACACCATGACGTGCTGCCGCCAGTGAACAGATCAAAGCCTGAATGTCCTCTTTGGCTGTGTTCCTGGAGGGTGATGTCCAGAGTGAGGGAGGGGTAGTCTTTTCAGTTTATCAGCTGTGTGCGTGTGCGTGTGTGTGAGGATTTTCTTTAAAAGGAGCGCCTCGAAGCTGGAATTGATGCCGGGTGCTGGGCCAGGGCTGTGGGGGTCAGGGTGGCGTCCGCAGGGGTGGGGGCTGCAGAGTGGGGCAGGTGACGCTGGCGTGGCTGTCAGTCTGGGGTGGTGTGGATGCGGCTCTTACGGGGGTAGAGGGTGGAGGACGTGAAGTAATCTGCTAAGGCCCCCTGCGCTCAGGCCTGCCTCCCACGTGGAGGGTGGACTGAGGAAAGGGGCCGTCCTCCGGTCCCGGTTTTGACCCGGGTGACAGGGCAGACTCGGGCCCTCCGTCCGGCCCCCCGCAGCTCCGGTGCGCGTGCCCGCGCCTCTTCCGCTGGAGTCGGCGCTGTGTCAGGGCCCAGGAGAGAGAACAGCACGTCTGGCTCCCGTAGGGGGGTGTCCGCCGGGGGTGGGCAGCCGGGGGGCCTGGAGGAATCTGTTACCGGACGCAGGCCCCTGGGGCTGGGGGACCCAAGAGGGGAGGTTGGAGCTCCTAGAGGATCCGTGGAGGAGCCCAGGAGCGGGGGCTCAGGCCCCTGACCTAGCGATGGAGGGGCCAGTGACGAGGCGCCAGTGGAAGGAGGAGTCGGACTTCGCCTATCACCTTGTCATCGCCCTCTAGTGTCCCCGTCTGCAGAACCCTGAGAAGGCCCCTGGGGGGGGGGGGGCTGGGAGCCCGGCGTCCTCACCCTCGTCCGAGGCCGGAGGCAGCGGCCTGTCCCCAGCTCCCAGTGGCGGGGGTTTGCGTTGTGAGCCCGGAGCTGGCCCCCCTCCTCGCTGTCTCTCCTCTGTAGAATCCTGCTTGATTGTCGTGAGCCTCTTATTCTGGCCCACGTCGGGGGCGACACGCCATCGGTCCCAGAGCCCGGGAGCACGTGGTCACCATGGACGAGGTGCGGGAGGAAGACCTCGCCTTTTCTGCAAGGGGGTGGGAGGCGCAGCGCGCCCCGCGAGCCTGTGGGCCCGCCCGGTCCTGTGGCCGCGAGGCCGCACCCGCGCTGCCCCTTGCGGAAAAGGCGAGGTCT
>NC_043716.1:56897872-56918296 GCF_006229205.1 Suricata suricatta | reverse complement strand
GAGCCTGTGGGCCCGCCCGGTCCTGTGGCCGCGAGGCCGCACCCGCGCTGCCCCTTGCGGCGGGCCCCGCCCCGGGCCCCGGGGGCCTCAGGACCCTGGGTGTGCAGTTCGCGCTTGGCTGACGCTGTTTCTGCCCGTGGTCGGTCATTCCCGGACTCAGTCTCCCCGCCCGGGAGGAGCGCCCTCAGCTCTGCGGCTGTTTGGAAGGATGCTTTCTGTATTTTAGAGGGATAGCCAGGATTTTAACGTAATTGGCTGTAAACGTTGAGAGAAGATGGGTCACTGGGCGTGGACGCAGCGTCCTCACCGGCAGGCCGAGCTGCCTGGCTCTGTTTCCTTCTCCAGGAGAATGTCTCTGGAATCACATGACTTATTGTTCTCCCCCTTTTTACACAAGAGTTGAGATCATGGGGGCAGCTGGGTGGCTCAGTCGGTTTAGCGACCAACTCTTAGTTCGGCTCACGTCATGATCTTAGGGTTCGTGAGTTCGAGCCCCATATTGAGCTCTGCACTGATAGCATGGAGCCTGCTTGGGAGTCTCTCTCTCTCTCCCTCTCCCTCTCCCTCTCCCTCTCCCTCTCCCTCTCTCTCTCTCTCTCTCTCTCTCCCTCCCTCTCCCTCTCCCTCTCCCTCTCCCTCTCCGCTCCTCCTGCTTGCGCTCGCTCTTGAAATAAATAAACAAACATTACTTATTAAAAGAGTTGAGATCATATTCTGTTGACTGTTTTCTGTTTTCTTCAGTTAACGTCAGCAGGTGCAGCCCTTGCCACTTACACGTCCTTAGGAAACCTGACCCTGAAGTTGTACCGTTTACACGCACCTTCCTGCTGTTAGATATTTAAGCTGTTTCTGACTTTCAACCCTGTGAGTGACGTTACGACAAGGATCTCTGTGTACAAATCTTTGTCCAGATTTCTGGTTGTTTTCTAGTTCCAGCTTCTAGAAGGCATGATAGAAGCCTGTTAAACAAGACTGATGTGTTTTGCACAGTTGCTGGGTTGGGAGGGCGCTTTAAAAGAGCGGTGCAGTCAGACCAGCGGGTCGGGAGACGGCGTCACCGAAGAGAGAGTTTTATTACCCACAGTTCACTGGGGTTCTCTTGGGGGGGGCTGGTTTGCATGCCAGCAGACGGGGGCACGGCCGCCCGGAGTGGTCAGGTACCTGGGCCCCTGTGACCCGGGCAAGGGGGGAGCCCGTGCAGGAGGTGGTGGGGGAGGGCTCTGCTGCTGTTTGTATTTGAAAGGCCTGTTTACCGACTCCAGGGAGTGGCTCCCCCTGGGGCAGCTGTGGGAGCGTCAGAATATTGAAAACAAAACAGACGGGTCCCTGGGTTTCCGACTTACACACCAGGGGCGGGTCTGAGTGCTGCTTTCCCAGGCTGGCCAGCCCTCGGCATCGCCACTGAACACATCCTTACAGGTCAGCAGATGCCTGAGCATTTTTAAAAGACTGCACTTCTTAAATTCCTAGCACAGTTGGGCATTTTTACATGTTTATGGGTTACTTGGGTTAGTTACCCTTTTATCTTTTTTCTTAAATGTTTATTTCTGAGAGAGACAGACGTGCGTGGGGAGGAGCAGAGAGAGGGAGACATGGAATCTGAAGTCAGCTCCGAGCCTCAGGCACAGAGCCAGACCTGGGGCCCGAACTCACCAGACGTGAGGACATGACCTGAGCTGAGGTCAGATGCTTAACCGCCTGAGCCCCCCGGGCACCCCACTTCTTTCATCGTTTGTGCCCTCGGCCCACGAGGGAGTAAGACAGAGAAACAGGTGCCTGCATGAGGTTAGTTCTGGGCGACTCTGCACGACAGCTTCCCTGAGGAGTGTTTTGTAACTCCCGCATCCTGGGGGACGTGCCCTTGGAAGTGTCACTCAGTGCTCCGGTAACTTTTTTGTCAGCTCTTGGATACGGATTTGGGAAGTTTGCTTTCCAAGGTCACCGATGAGGCAAAGTCGGGGGGACAGGTGGTACGTGGATGACAGTGTTGGGGTCGACCACGGTGTTGCCAGGACGAAACGCTGTCGGGAGGCAGTGAACGGAACGGGCACCTCGCAAGTCCTGTGTCTGGTGCCTTTCCTCCTCCCCGCCCTCCTGCTTTCCCTCCGGCCTCCTGCCTCCCCCTCTTTTTATCCACCCATTGTACCAACACAGATAAACGTTTAGCGGCTCATGTGCAAAGGATGTTTGCTGTATAGATTCCACTCATGGGCCCCCCCACGCCCCTTCACCTGGGCGCTGGGGCCACATTTGGAACTCATGGCCCCCACGCCCCCTCACCCCGGCACTGGGGCCACATTTGGAACTCATGGGCCCCGCCCCCCTCACCCTGGCGCTGGGGCCGCATTTGGAACTCATGGCCCCGTGCCCCCCTCACCCCGGTGCTGGGGCCACATTTGGAGGCTCTCATTTAATTCTGGGTGCTCTATTTTGAGAGGCGTTCGCAGAACCGACCAGATGCAGGGTGGGTGCAGGCTAGCAGCTAAGAGCCTGAGCCGGCTCTGGAAGCAGGAGATGAGGGGGGTGGCCAGCCCCCTCCGGCCCCAGCAGGGCTGCCGCCGGGGATTTGCATTTGCGAGGGAGGGACTGGCCTGCGGCCCCCAAGGGAGCAGACCCCAGAGCGCAGAATCCTCCCCTGCCTGTCGCCCCTGCTGGGTGGCCAGGGGTGGCTCCGTTGCTGGGAGGCTGCTCCAGCTTCGTGTCGCAGAGAAGGGGCCGCGGAGCTGGTTCAGGGCACAGCTGGCTGACTCAGAGCCACCGACCCTCCGTCACTCCGGAAACTGCTTCCCACAAGCTGGGTGCCGCTCCCGGCCTCCCATGACGTGGGGGCGGGGGAGGCTGCATGCCTCCGGGAGGTGTGCGGGGCCAGGGTCCCTGCGGCTCTAAGCCGGGTGCCTCCGCCTCCCTGGGTGCACACGTGTGTGCATGTCTGACACGCACGCTGACTGTGAGGGTGACAGCAGGGCACACGGTGGTTTTAAGTCCGGGCCCTTTTTATCAGAAGATCCATCAGAACTTTTAGTGTCTCGTGTCCTGCCAGTGCACGTGGGAGCGCCCGTCAGCGAGGCTGGGAGACCGACGGAGTCCACGGCCCCTTCTGGGCCCGCACACTTGGTGCACACTTGGTCCTTCCGAACTTGCGCCTGAAACACGGTAGTCAAGTCGGCGTCCTCCGTCTGAGGGGAAGAGATGCGAGGGGAGAATCAGGCATCGTCCGGGAAGAGCTTTGAGCCCCTCAGAGGCCGGGGTACCAGCCCCGCTGTCCCCAGCTTGTTCCGCCCCCGGGCGAGCAGAGGACCGTCCATCTGTTCTGTCTTGGTCCCTGTCCTGCGGAGACGTGGGTATTTGCCTGGGTGGCCGTCCCAGAGGGGACACGTTCTTCGTTCTGGGCACAGGTTGCCCACGCCCTCCTGTCTCACTGGCCTCTTCAGCCCTCGTGGCCGGGCACAGCTGCCTGCTGACCCTGACCCTGAGACCAGCCGGAGCGCGGTGCTGCCCTCTGACTCCCTGCCGGGTGAGCCAGGCTCTCCCGAGAACAGCGCGTAGGACATGGGTGCCTAGGCTCACGTGATCGTGGAGGCTGGCAAGGCGGGCGAGTGGGCTGGGGACCAGGGACCGGTGCCATTCAAGCCCAGAGGTCGTCTGCGGCGGGACGCACGGTTGCCTGGGGCACGTCAGTCTTGTTGTACGCAGGCCTTCGGCTGATGGGACGAGGCCCACCACACTCTGAAGGGCAGGCTGCTGGCCTGGAAGCAGGCTCACGGAGTGATGCGGGCCCGCATATCTGGGTGCCGTGGCCCGGCCCGCCAGCCACAGGACCTTGTCTGTCACAGGGGGGCTTTCTGCAGAGGTCCTCGTACCCTCTGGGCCCAGAGAGGAGGCCGCGGGGGACCAGGCCGCGGGGGACCAGGCTGGATCCAGGCAGACCCACATTTTTGTATCTTTTATGGGGTGTTTTTTTTTTGTCCTGTATGCAGTGTTCTTTCTAAGTTCTAAAGGGGAATAAATTAGCATCCTGAATTGCACTTAAATGAACTTTATTTTTGTTGTTTGGGATTTTCCTGAGAGCTACCGAGAAACTGCTCACCTGGGGGTTCGGCGGGGCCTTGTGGGGTGCTGATGTTTTCTTTGAGCTTTTAAGGTCAGACTCATGGGAAGTAGAAAAAATGTGTAAAACCAGAAACATTTAGACTCTGTAGGGTGACTCATAAATGACTGCCTTCCAAGAGGGTTGGGGTCCCTGTGGCAAAAGCACTGAGGGGCTCCCCTGCCCACACGGAACCGGAGGGCCCCCCGCAGGGCCCGGTCTGACCCCGCAGAGAGCCGAGTCCAGCCAGAGCGCGCCCCTCCCCCAGGTGGTCCCGCACTCCCGCGTCCACAGACCTGATGGAGGCCGGGCCTTCCCGACGCCCCTCCCCCATCTCCTCGCGACGCCCCCTGCCCGGGGACCGGCCGACTGTGGGGTACCGGGATGTAGATGCCGCCTCCTGGATGCTACTTTGATCTATTCTTTATTTAGGACCATTTTCTATCATGAGAAAATGGGAATTATGTTTTGAACTTCGATTTAAATCAGATTCTCGGTAGCTGGTGAGTCATGACCCTTTATTAGAATAAACGATCGCAGAGGTGTTGGGTGTTTACCGACAAGATGCTTCCAAAGTTCAAGCATTTAAAGTGAGCCACGCAGTACTTACACCGGTTCGGGACATACAGCAGCGCAGGCTGGCTGCGTTGGACTTGCGCTCTCTCCCGGCTCCGTTACAAAGCGCGCAGCCCGAGAGAGGATGAGCATTGGCTTTTGTACGAACAGGTTCAGGAAGCGGGGCGAGGGTCCGCGGAGATTGGACTACACCCAAATTACGTAAGACTGTTCGTAGCTTTACGATGTCTTGTTACTGCCAGGGTCCCAGGGGATTATGTTTCTCCCTCGCGTTCTGAAGCGTCCGGGCCGCAGGGCCGGCGCGGCGGCACCGTGCTCCCCGCTGCGACCCCCACGTCCGTGCGCCCCGAGGATTGCGCGGCTTCGGGACCGTGGTGTCTCAAAGTGCGTTTTATTTAGGACTATTTGCATATTGTTTAGAAATAAGACATTTAATGAGACACACTTGTGAAGAGGAGCCTGCAGATTTACTTAATCTAGAAATTATTTCTGGGTGAGGTTTTAAAATATTTGGATACCAGTCACACGGACCCTGTGGCGCCTCGGGGTGCCGGCGCTGCAGTGTCTGTGAGCACCCCGGGTTCTAAACCGGCCTCCTTTCCCGCTCAGGTCCGGCAGCCCGCCGCGGCGAACGCTGGTCTGGCGCCTCGTCGCCCCTGTCCTCGGCCGTGGCCGCGGCCCAGCGCCTCAGCACACAGCACGCTGTCGCCTGCCGTTTGTCAGGGGTGCTGAGCGGCCGGGCAGATGGAGGGGCCGGGAGGCAAGATGCCGGGAGCCCGCGAGGGGATCAGTCCGCAGGGCCTGGCACAGATGTGATCGTTTGGTTCAGCCGGGAAGTCGTTCGTTAAGTTCTGCCGCAGCCCGTCCGGTCCTGTTCCTCGGGCGCTGGCTTTATCGGGCCCATTTTTCTCTGAAGTCGGGCCTGGGAGACGACAGGCCGTGCCTGAGTTGTCATAGATTTTGCTAAATCGAGGCCTGTGGCGCCGGCTGGCTGCCGCGTCACCTGCCCCGCGGTCCCTCCTGCGGTCCCTCCTGCGGTCCCGGCTGACAGATTGGGCAGAGTTCCCTGCCAGCAGGTGGATCTCTGCTTTCATTGCACTTGCTTGTGGCCAAACTCCTGCCCTCAAGTTTCCTTTCTGAGAAAGTAAGAAGTAAAGAGTCAGAAGGAGAAGGAGCCTCACCCCTGAGTGGAAAAGCGTCGTCCAGGGGCCTCGTCATGTTCCTGGAGGGTCGTCGGTCGTCGCCGTGCTCGGGCTGCCGCCGCGTCCACCTCGTGAGCCGTCGCTGTCCCCAGGCCTTGGAGGGCCTGCGGCTCACGCTCCCGGGAGGATGGAGAGAGCAGCCCCCTGGTGACTCGGACCCTCCTTTGCACACACTAGGCTCCGGGAATAGTGGAAGGTCTGCCCCGGGCTCTTCAGGCTGAGCTCCAACGCCTGACTCTTCCTCTAGGTTTTTCGTTTCTTATGGTCCCTCACTCTGCACTGTGTGCTGTAGTTGCCCACAGTCCCCGGACTCGAGATGGGACGTTCTCGATGGCGTGGAAGCCTCTCTTCCCCCATCCGTGAGCAGACTGCCCTACCCGGCCTCAGAAAGTGTTTTCCTGGGAGTGAAAACATGAACCAGTCCCGGAGCACTTTATGGGCGTTTTTTTTTTTTTAACCTGAGTTTTCCGAATGTGTTCCAGATACAGAGAGGTCCACAGAACACACACACAGAGTGGGACGGGCGCCCAGGACGCGGCCCTGGTGCCCTGGACGCGAGCCCCGCGCGTCGTTAGCGGGAGCCCGTTTGTGGTGTCACCGAGGTGCGCGCACGGCCGCCGACCGCGGCTCGGTCCCCCCGCCGTGGGCGCGTGCAGGCTGCTGCAGTCCCTGAGTGTCTGGACCAGCGCTGCCATCACACGCCTGTGCGTGTCTTGTGGTGAGCGCATGCGTGGACTTCTCTTGGGAGCAGCTGGCTTGGGGTGGAGCTACAGGCTAACCAGTGTCCGGTTCTAGAATATTCTGCCAGATGGCTTTTCAAAGGGGTCGCTCCATTCTTCCACCAGTGCGTGTACCTTCTGGTCGATCTGTGTTCTGGCCACTACTGGTCTTCACTTAGACGGTTTTGTTGGTGTGTATTTTATGGTGATTTTCATTTTCATTTCTTCTGCGACTAATGAAATCGAGACCCTCTTCCTAGACTTACTGGCCGTTGGGTTAGCCTCGTTCGGAGAGGGCTGTCTGGGGTTCTTGGCCATTTTTCTGTTAGATTGTTTCCCACTGGTTTGTAGGTGTCCTTAGATTAAGTCCTTTTTAAACATGTTTGATGTAGGACACATTTCTCACTCTTTTTATGGACTCTTTGGAGAAACAGAAATACTTAATTATATTGCTGTCGAACGTGAATTCCTTCCCCCGTGGCTCACGCTTGTGTTCAAGTCTTTTTCTACCCCGAGGTCACAACCTTGTGCTATTATAACATATCCTAAAGCTTTATAGTCTTCTTGTTTATATTTAGATCTATAACCAAAGTGATCTGAGTCCCAGAGTGCCGAGGGAACTTCCGGTTTTTCCCTGCTCTCTGGCGTAATTATTCATAGTGGCCTTTTTCACTTTGTGAAGCGTGAAGCCTGGGCGATCAGTTCTATACCATCAGACTGTTTTCCGGCCTCGCATCGGTTTTTACGTACGGTGTGAGGCGGGGTCTAGTCCATTTCGTCCTGTATGAAGGCATCACCACGGACTCCCATTACTTCCCGCAAAGCTGTCCGTGTGGGGTCCGCCCTCGGCTCAGACTCCGGCCCCTCTGGGCGGTGCTGGGGCCTCTGTGTGTCTCTGGCAGCGTCCCTCTCTCCCTGTGGCTTCGTGTCATCTGAAAAAGCACATGGTCCCATCTTGATCCTCAAGACTATCTTGTCTTGTCCCTTTTTACATTTCCATATACATTTTGGAATCACTTGGTCAAATTTCATAGAGGAGTAAAAGGATCTGTTGAGATTGTGATTGTGGTTTAATCAAATCTGTGGGTCCATAGATCATTTGGACAGAGGATTGATATATTTCAATATTATATTTTCTAATTGTCCACATAGAAGTCTTTTGTAACTTTTGTTGATTTTATTCCCAGATATTTGAATTTTTTAAAAAGTTTATTCATTTACTTTTGAGAGAGAAAGAGACAGCGTGTGCACGTGTGTGTGCATGAACTGGGGAGGGGCAGAGAGAAAGAGAGAATCCACGCACAGAGCCCGATTTGGGGTCAGTCCCACGAACCGTGAGATCGTGACCTGAGCCAAAATCAAGAGTCAGACGCTCAACTGACTGAGCCCCCTGGGCACCCTAGATATTTGAATTTTTAAATGCTATTTTGATGCTACCGTAGACATTTTATGTTGTTCTAGTACACACATTTTCTATTGTTTGTAGTAGATTTTATATATTGATTTAGTACCCAGCAACCTTGCTGAACACTCATTGAATATTTATCCACATATTCTTATTTAAACAATTTTTTTAATGTTTATTTATTGTTGAGAGAGAGAGGCACAGAGCATGAGCGGGAGGGGGGCAGAGAGAGAGGGAGACACAGAATCGAGCGGTCAGCACAGAGCCTGACACGGGGCTCGAACCCACGAACCGCGAGATCATGACCTGAGCTGAAGTCAGACACTTAACCGACTGAGCCCCCCAGGCGCCCCTGCTAATGAACTTTAAAAACCCGTGTTCTTAGACTGATCTGTATTTGTTTCCTTCTTTTTTGTTGTTGTTGTTGAGCTTTAAAACATTTTTTTTAATGTATATTTTATTATTGAGACAGAAACAGAGCGTGAGCAGGGGAGGGACAGAGAGAGAGGGAGACAGAATCTGAAGCAGGCTGCAGGCTCTGAGCAGTCAGCACAGAGCGTGATTCGGGGCTCGAACCCACGAGCGGGGAGATCATGACCTGAGCCCAAGTCGGTCGCTTCACCGACTGAGCCACCCGGGCACCCCTGTTGTTACTGAGTTTTAATACCAAGGTTATGCTAATATAAACAGTAAGAGTTTGGGGAATGTTTTCTATTCTTTTATTCTCTGGCATTCAGTAAGATTTGTAGAACTTTCTAGTTACTCAACAGGGTCTAGAGTTATCTCTGTGAAGCAGTTTCTGATTATGACTTTTGGGGGTTATGGAAATTTTCCTGTTCTCAATGCCTTTGTGAGTTGGTTTTGGAGAGCTGTGTTTTTCTAGGCATTTGACTTTTTATCTAATAAGTTAAAAAATTTAGTGGCCTGAGTTCAAATTGTCCTGTCATTTCTTTTTTTTTTAAATTTTTAATGTTTTTTGTTTATTTTTGAGATACGGAGAGAGACAGTGTGAGCAGGAGAGGGTCAGAGAGAGAGGGAGACACAGAATCTGAAGCAGCTCCAGGCTCCAAGCTGTCAGCACAGAGCCCGATGTGAGGCTCGAACTCCCGAACCGTGAGATCACGACCTGAGCCGAAGTTGAACGCTTAACCGTGAGCCCCCAGGCGCCCCTGTCCTGTCACTTCAGTGTATGTGGAGCCTTTTTACTCTTGATAGTGGTTATTCTCGTGTATTCTCACCGCCTACGGCAATTTCTGATGGTACTAGTGGTGACATTAATGTGTGTGGCTCTTTGATTTTGCAGCAGGAAATTCATCAGTATTTGCAAGGTCCGCACGACCCAGTCTCTTCTTCTTGATGACCAGGGTGCAGTGTCACCAAATGCCCAAGAGCCACTTAAAGCCCCAGGTGGAGCTCCACATTTTAACGTGAGGGCACAAAACGGTCTTGGAACGGCTTCAGATGCTGCGTTGCAAATAGCTTTTGAGAAACTACCCCTTGTTGAGTTTTGGTGTAATATCAAAGGATGTCAGCCGTTATTTGAAGGTCACTTATAGATGTGCAGCACACGTTGGCATGAGGCTGGGTTTTCTTCATATACTAAACTCAGAAGAACACGATGCGACAGACCGAATACACCAGCAGACGCAGACCCCCGGCGATGCCTGGGGAGCCGGACACCGAGTTTGCAAAAGTAAGAATCGTTGCTGCCCTTCTCATTCTAGTCTCTTTGTTGGAAGGATAGTGTGTTTTAAATAAAAATACGTCATTTATGCTAGTATGCCATAGGTTTGCAGTAATCAGCGCTAAGTGAATTAATAAACGTGAAAAAATCCCCAGTTTTAACTTGCAACATGATACGTCAATTGGTAGTTTTAACTGGCAAAAGCTTTTGAGGTCCTTTGTGATTTTTGGAGGAATAAGGGGTTGAGACCAAAAAGCTTGAGAATTGCTGGTTTATAGAAACAAAAATGGTGTGTATTTCACGATCTTTCAGCTCTGAACGTAGGGGTGAACTCGGGCTTGTCGGTTTGACCCCAGCGTCCCCCGCCCTCAGGGAGCAGCTGTCGTGTCCGTGTCCTGGCAGCGTGGCGTTTGCGTTGGGGAGACCGGTGCCCCTTGGCCAAGTGGACCCCGCACGGGAGCAGCGCTTGGCAGTATTTTCCCTTCCGCCGCCTAAATCTGAGAAGTGTTGGGCCCTCTGTGTGTGTGTGAGAGAGCCGGTGTGCGGCTGTGAGCCCAGCACAAGAGTGAGACCTTTAAGAACAGCACAGAGCCAGCCGTTGCTGAAAACTGAACACTTTAATTAAAAATATCCATCACGGGTGGCCCTTCTCTCCCTTTATCTCTCCAGTGTGGCGGGCGTCAGTAAGCGGGCTGTGCTTGGGGCGGTAAACCGCCAGCCAGCGAGGGGGGTTTCTCCCCGTGGAATGCTCATCGATAAAAGTCTGCAGTGTCTGAGCTTGTGACAACTGTCCCTTTCCCGTGCCAGCTGAAGCTCATTTCAGACGTTAGAGGTGGGGGGCCCCGGGAGCCCCCAGGAAACACCTGCCGCGCCCGCGTGGGCCTCAGAGCGTCGGAGGGAAGGTACCCAAGCAGGCAGGAGTCCCTGGACTTTCCTGTACACTTGGGTCTCCACCTGGCTGGACTGATGGGCTGACCGGCTGCCTGGGTGTGCGAGGCGCCCAGGTGGGCAGAGGCACTCCGTTCTGTGCCTAACGTTGTGCCTCTGAGAACGTGACCGTCTTGTCCCCAAGATGACTCTGCTGGAGTGGGCCAAAGGGTTCACCACCAGGGTACTTGTTTTCCTCTTCACATATAGGGTGTGTGTGTGTGTGTGTGTGTGTGTGTGTGTGTGAGAGAGTGAGTGTGTGTGTGAGTAAGAGAGTGTGTGAGTGTGAGAGTGTGTGTGAATGTGTGTGTGTGAGAGAGAGTGTGTGAGTGTGTGTGTGTGTGTGTGTGTGTGTGTGTAAGCTTGCCTGGTCTTTCTGTCTTTGTAGTTATTGCACACTAAAAATGGATCAGATTAGGGGAAGGATGCTAGAATTTACAAATTTTTAAAACCTTATTCAGTGGGCTGATTGGGGGATTGACTGCAGTGAAGCCGTGGGATTCAGATGGGTTTTCTGATTCTATGAAAAGAAATTGACCCTCACACCAGCCCCCAACTTTTTCTTAACATCTAGTTTTCCGAGCTTGGAAAAAAGCTAAGAGGAGAAGTGGGGGTCTGGGGGCATGGGTGGCCTGGCCAGCCACCCCTTGGGGGGACATGGAGTGGCCTGGCCAGCTGCCCTCTGGGGGCACATGGAGTGGCCTGGCCAGCCACCCCTCGGGGGGGGACATGGAGTGGCCTGGCCAGCTGCCCCTCGGGGGGACATGGAGTGGCCTGGCCAGCTGCCCTGGCGTGGAGGCGCAGTGGGGTGCCGCGGGGGCGGCCGCGTCCTGGCGGGAGAGTTGGTGAGCGTGGGGAGCGCCAGGTGATGAGGGGTGTGGGGCATGGCTTAGGTGTCTGTGTTTTTACGAAGTGTTGCCAAGCTGTTGGGATTTTTCTTATGAGCATGTTGGCCATCCGCCAGCTGCCCTGCGGTGTCGGGATGCCGCATTCTGGGGAGAGCATGCTGGGAACTTTACTGAGATATAACTAAAATATTTGCTTTTCTTTTGGGCTGACATAAGCTTATGTCTTGATAACATCTATGGTTGTTATAGTTTTCATTTTATTACCCTTTAGAGCACAGGGCTGGTGAGGCTGGCTTGAACGCTCAGGCAGCCTCAGGTCAGACGGGGGTGATGAGCTTGGACGAGTGCCGGGAAGAGGAGCACCCTGGACCGTGCTCCCCCGACCGTGCTCCCCTGGACCGTGCTCCCCTGACTGTGCTCCCCGGACCGTACTCCCCCGACCGTGCTCCCCTGGACCGTGCTCCCCCGACCGTGCTCCCCTGACTGTGCTCCCTGGACTGTGCTCCCCCGGACACAGCCTGTGGGGCAGCTGCTCTGTTTATGTTTTGTATCATAAATATTCACATTTCCTCGTAAGGAAACCTGATTATTCTCGCCGTGTCCTCTGTCTCACACCTTCCTAGCTGGGATTGGAATCAAAAATAGAGGATTGACCTGTTTTTGTAAATGTTTGGGGAAAAAAAGTGAAAAAGAAGAACATTTATCATTTTGGCTAACCTCTTATAAAGGTTTCTTGAATTTCCCTTTTCCTTCTCTTTCCCTAATGCGTCAAAGGCTGGCAGCCACTCTTAGGCTCCAGCTGTTTGTTTTGCCTTAGCGGCTGTGAGCCCGCTTACGGGCCGGCACACTTGTGGTCCTGGGGAGGGACATGTGGTGGCCCGGGTTACCGCTAGTTTTGGGCCCCTCCTTGGTGTTTTGCTGTGGTGGGCGGGGGCTCACGCCTTCGATTGTGTAACTTGTGAATTTGATTCCTTTATCCTGGTGCCGGTGTTGTTCGGGAGCTCCTGCTGGGGAAGAGCCCCGTGCAGCTCTAATGCTGGCGGCCTCAGCGGCTGCCGCTTTCTTCTGCTGCGTGGGCTCTCGCGGAGCTTGGTCTGAGAGCCCGAGTGCGGGGGCCTGGCCGCCGCGCCCCAGGCTAGTTGGGCCCGTTCTGGGAGCACAGTGCGGCCTGTTCCTGCCAGAGTCTTAGCAGCTCTCGTTCTGGGCCTGGGGCCTCAGTCCCCTGCTCAGTTTGAGGCGGCCACTGCCGGTCCCCTGCAGATAGCTCTGATTGCTGGCTTTCATTTGGCCTGCGTGGGTTGGTGCTGGAGGGGGTTTGAAAGAAGGTTAAAACACAGTTTTGTGGCGCTGGGGACCTCATCAGCAGCGGAGCCCTGGAGTCTGGAGCAGTCCTGGGCCCAGTGCTCAGCAGTGGGGGCCGGGCGGAAGGCGGGGCGATGCCGTGCACAGGTGGCCTTGGGCTGGTGCCAGCGGAGACCCGGCCCGGCCCCGGCCTTTTCCTGGGACGGCTGGGGTTCCACGAGGCCGGGCGGGTAGCATGGGTGGTAGCGCAGGGCCAGCCCGAGGCGTCCGGGGACCAGAGGGAGGAGTTCGGGCCCGGTCTCGTGAAGGCGGTGGGCCGCAGTGGAGAGTTTTGAGCAGGCAGGAGCCGTGTTTTCTGAAGACTAATCTGGGCAGGGCGTGTGGAGAGAGTGGGGGGCCAGTGGGTACAGCGAGCGGCGCTTGCTGGGCGGCGGCAGTCACCACGCAGTGGCCCCTTGACACAGAAGATTAGAAGTGGGGGTCAGGGCAAGGAGATTAAGGCAGGGAGGCATTTAGATGAGACCCAAGGCTTTGACAGCTTATTCAGTAGACGCGATGGGGTGTGGGGGCGGCCAGGGCGGGACTGGGGAGAAACCAGACGTCTGGACCGAGCTGGTCTGGCTGACGCACCGTTCCGCGGGGGTCATTCCTTCCTCGCTGTGGGTCGTGTCCCCGCCTCCCCGTCCAGACACACGCACCGCTTCTTCACACACTTTGTGCACTTGGGGGGCATCCGTTTATAACCCTCACCACCCCGCTCCTGGGGACAGGCTGGGGACACAGGCCGGGGACAGTGCCGCTGGACAGGGGATTTAGGGACGCCGCGGCTGTTGCGTGTCCTGGGTGAGAGTCCTCTGTGACCCTGTGGTGTCAGGGCGTCGAGAAGGGCTCCATCCGTGGTCGCTTCTTCTTTCAGGGGGCGGCTCTCCCGTACCTGTTAGTCTCCATTTCTGGGGGTCCTTTTAGACGTAGAGCTCGCGGCCATGCTGGCGGGAGGAGACCCTTCTGCGTCGGGGACGTGTGTGGCGCTGTCGGGGGAGGAGGCTGGGCGGCGGCGAGGGACGGCCGCCGCGGCGGGAGCCCAGGCCAGCTGGTCCGCACCGCAGGCTCCCCGGCGCACTTCTGCCCTTACGCTTGGGTTAGAGGCTGTTCCCGTGGAGTGACCGCGGGGAACAGCGTCGTGGGGTGTTGCCGGCTGGTCTCTTGCTCCCGGGGCTGCACCGAGAGGTGGCCTGGGAGGCGGGAGAAGTCTGGGCCCTGCCTCTGGTAGGCCGTGCTGTCCCCACACAGCCGGCGACGTTGACACTCCTGTTGAAAGGCCAGGTCTCTGTTCCCTCCCCGTAAATCTACCGCCGTGACCTGGGGCCGTGGGACCTCGGAGACGGGCTCCTGGAAGGCTTTCCCTCAGGTCCGCTGGGGTTCCCGTTTCTGGACCAGCCACGTCGCTGCCCCCAGCAGATGCTCACCTCAGGCCCCGGGCCGGTGGGGCGGAGATGGGCGGACTCTGAACTTGGGGAGCTGGCTGGCTCACACTGCCGGGCAGGGCAGTCTGTGGACGGCAGTACGTGACCTGACCTCGTTCTGGAGGCTGGAGGCTGGGGCTGCCATGGTAGAATCCGAGGAGACAGGCAGGCGTGCTCGGCTCAACCAGCCTGGTCTCCAGGCCGAGGGGCCTCCGATGAAGAAGGGGCAGCGTCCTCCCTGGGGACAGGGGCCTCCCGGGGCACGGCAGCGCCCCCCGACTCTCCCTGGGCACTGTCCCCGGCCTGTGTCCCCAGCCTGTCCCCAGGAGGGGTGGTGAGGGTTATAAATGGATGCCCCCCAAGTGCACAAAGTGTGTAAAGAAACGGTGCGTGTGTCTGGATGGGGAGGCGGGGACACGACCCACAGTGAGAGGCCCGGCCCCCCGAGCTCCCACGGGAGGGAGCGGGCCGAGGAGCGCACCCAGCCGCGAGCACCGGCTGCTTTCTGGGGCAAACACAGTGTCCCCATCAGGGCCTCCCGGGTGGCCCCTGGGGCCGTGGTCTCTAGTCAGAGGGGCTGCTCGGGGACCAGTTCCGCTCTGCACTGATGTGGACAGGGGACTCTGGTCTTCAGGTCGAGGTGGGGCACCAGTGGCCTTGGAGCTGGGGCAGCTGTCCAGTGCCTTTTGCACGTGGAAGCCTGTGGCTTGTGGCCAGAGGGTGGCCCGGTGGGTTATTTTTCAGAGAGGACCACCCAGTGGCTCCCACCCCATGTGCCGTCCCTGCGGTGTCGCTGTGGCACTCCTGCCATTAAGAGGCGGCGTGCCTTTTCCCTGGCCTCGGGTCCGGGCCACTGCGGCCATGGTGGAACTGGCGCTCTGTGTCTTGGGGACAGCTGAAAGCACAGTTTCTGTCAGGCTCTGCCAGGGACCCCAGTGCTTGGGCCCAAGCCGCCCGCCGGGAGGATCGCCCCCCACCCCCACCCCGGGAGCCCACACAGGGAGGCCAACCCGTGTTCCCTCCTATCGTCCACGTGTCAGAGAAGCTTCCGGTAGGTAGTTCAGTGCGTGTCATCAGCAGCCCTTGCGTTTTGCCAGCTGAGGCCCCAGACGTTGTAGAGCAGAGACCAGCTGTCCCCTCTGCCCCTTTCTGGACTCCTGCCCCATGCGTCCCCCCAGCCCCCCGTGGGGCGTGAGTGGGGGCCCCTGTGTGCCCTGGGGGTGGCTGTTGGGCCCGGGGAGAGTCTCCGCTCCTGCGGTGTGTTCCCAGCGCCTTCTGGTAGTCTGTCACCTCGTCCCCAGTGCCCCTGCCATCGGCCGAGACCGCTGACTTCTCCCGGGCGCCCATTTGTATCAGCACCGACGGAGGCCTCGCACCTTGTGAGTTTCTGTGTTCGTGTGTTCCTGGGCTTCTTCCCAGTGACGGTAGGGATGATCATGGCGGCCGCCCGTCATGCCATTTATTTTTGCAGGAAGAACACGTCTCCCAACAATAATAGTCTTCCTTTTACGCAGGCAATTCGCCTGGGGCCTTTGTTGAGTCAATTGAAAATGATTTTAATCTAAGCGTCCTGTCGTCGCGCCAGGAGAGATGTATCGAGAAGCTGTTAAAGCAGTGACAGTGCATGATGAGGAGGGTTCCGCACAAACGGTGATTTGTTTCGGAGATTAAGATCCAGCTGAAGGTCTGATGTGTAATCAGGTCGCTATGCAGTGGATCGAGGGGCCTGGGGAGTAGGACACTTTCTGATTATTGTCGTAGGAACAGGGCACATGCGGTCAGAGGTCCCCAAGGCCACGCCTCCTTCGATGACTCACGGGGAGGTGGGCGGGACTCAGCCCGTAGTGCTTGTGGCCACAGTGACCACAGTGAGAGGAGAAAGCAAAGCCACAAAGGAAAGAGGTGTGCAGGGCAGAGTCTGGGGGCACCGGGCGCGCAGGGCAGAGTCTGGGGGACACTGGGTGTGCAGGGTAGAGTCTGGGGACACCGAGGCGCAGGGCTGAGTCTGGGCGACACTGGGCACAGGCTTCCAAGGGTCCTCTCCCGGGGGAATATTTGGACGTGTGTGGCTCCCTCGCAGGGGTGAGGACAGCGGGTGTGGAGTGTTGCCGCCGGGGAGGCTCAGTAAGGACTCAGACTCCGTCTTCCCGTGTGTTCTGCTCGCCCGCCCCTTTCCGAGTTAGGGTCCCCGGCGCGCTCCCTGTGCGCCTGCGCCTTTGTTCTCTTGTGGTGGCAGCCTACCCAGCGGTGTGCCCGCCAGCCCGTCTGTCAGAGGTGTTGTGTGTGCCCGGGCAGTATCTCCTGGCGCTGGGGAGGGCCCTTCTCTGATGAGCCCCACTCTAGAGATCCAGGGGGAGCGACTCAGCCTCAACATTCACTTGTTCTCCAATGAGGAGAAGACCCTTATCGGTGAAGTGAATGAAAGGTGGCCACAAATTATTTTATTTTACTTTTTAAAAATTTTAATGTGTATTTATTTTTGAGACAGACCGAGCATGAGCGGGGGAGGGGCAGAGAG
Source organism: Suricata suricatta (assembly GCF_006229205.1). NCBI lineage: Eukaryota > Metazoa > Chordata > Mammalia > Carnivora > Herpestidae > Suricata > Suricata suricatta. The sequence continues at coordinate 56,901,565 of NC_043716.1, read as the reverse complement.
AGACGGAGACACAGAATCCGAAGAGGGTCCAGGCTCCGAGCCGTCAGCACAGAGCCCGACGCGGGGCTCGAACCCACAGACTGCGAGATCGTGACCTGAGCCGAACTTGGACGCTCTACGACGGAGCCCCGCAGGCGCCCCACAACTTACACCTTCGCACCTGAGTGCGGTGCGCCTGCGCGGCGAGGGAGCGTGTGCACAGCCCTGGCGTTTCCTTCAACTTCTTCCTGGGCGAGCACTGCGAAAACTCTGTTATTCGGGGGCCCTTGACACGATCACGTTTACTTACAAGTGAAGGCAATTGTGGATCCAAATCGAGAGGTTTAATAATGTGTAAAATTTTTTTAATGGTTCTAATCTCACTTATCAACACAGTGTTTCTTAACTGCTGTATGTTTTAGATTACTAGCTATTATTTTTGTGACCTTTCCTGCTTTCTAATGGTTGAATCAGGACTCAAAGTCATTATGCCTGACTGCAAAACCGTCACTTTCCTGAAGTTTCTTGTGGGTGGGTGTGTGTGTGTGTGTGTGTGTGTGCACGCGCGTACATACACACATATATACGTGCCTTCCTATACACACTCACGTATGCACGTTTCTACAGACGCCTGTACGCACATTTCTATGCACACAACACAGGTATGCACATTTCTATACACACACACATATAAAGTTAAATTTGATTTTGTGCCCCCGCCCCCCAGTTTTTTGGCTTTGCTCGTTTACAGGAATTGGGGGACATTTTTGACCCCTGGGTCCAGTCGCAGGCGCGGAGCGGGGCCCTTGGAGACGCTGTCCAGTGTGGGTGCTGCACGTCCCTGTGCCCCACGTGTGAGCGCTCCCTGTTTTCTCTTGGTTAAACCCTTGTTTGCAGGAAGAAAACCGTTTTTACTATAATGCGTCTTAAATATGTCAGACCTAAAGCTGGATGAGGGGCCTTCTCCAGGCCGTTCCCTACCCGGGGGGTGCGTTGTAGGGCCTGCGCCTTCCCCGGACGGGTCGTGATGCCTGAGCTCCCCGGAGAGGAGGCTGGTGACGCGCCGCGTCCCGGGGCGTCCGAGGGCTCCCCTTTAGCCACAGCCCTGCTGATGCTGGGAGTCCTGGGACTGGCGGCTGGCTCTCCAGTCCCAGGATGTGGATTTCCTGAGGAGCAGGAGGTCCTGCGTTTTTTGGTGTAAGTGTGTGTTGGCTGTTTAAGTTTTTTCTTTTGGAAATTGTAGTTCTTTTTCACATTTTCATTGTTTCTTAGTATTTCTTCTCTCTTTTAACAACGGAATTGATGCTAGTATTTTGTAGTATTTTGGTTGTGTGTCTGGGTGGACATTTCCCTTAAGTCTGCATGTGGTCAGGGTGTGTGTGTGTGTGTGTGTGTGTGTGTGTGTGTGTGTGTTAGTTTCGTGGCCCGGCGCGCTCAGCCTCGTGTCCCTCCTGTGCCGCCGGGGTGGCCGTGGGCCCGTCTGGCCGGTCGCGCCCCCACCCCGCCCGAGGGTCCCAGTGCCGTCCTCCACTTTGTTCTTCTGGGTGTTTTCCAGTTTTGCCTTTCACGTTTGGGTCCGCCGCCACCCCGGGTCTGGGGTGGAGACCGGGTTGTGTTTCCTCACGTGCGGACACAGACATTTCCCTCCGCGGCCCCATGCTGCCACCTCTGTCCTGTGTGCCAGTTTCTCACACGTGTGGGTATTTCTAGTCTTCATAATTTTCTTAAAGAGTTTTTTTTAATGTTTGTTTATTTTTGAGAGGAGGAGGGGCAGAGAGGGGCAGAGACACAGAATCCGAAGCAGCTCCAGGCTCCAAGCTGGCAGCACAGAACCCGATGTGGGGCTCGAACCCATGAACCGTGAGATCATGACCTGAAGCTGAAGTTGGACGCTCAGCTGACCGAGCCCCCTGGCGCCCCTGGTCTCCACAACTTTCTAAGACATGTGAGGGTCTTGGACTGGATGGCACACAGATGTGAGACCCTCGTCCCCATGCAGGTAGCGGAGGCGCGGTCATCGCGCTGGCTGGCCGGGGACGGGCCTGCTGTGAGCGCAGAGCGCCAGACGGCCAGCCCGGCCCGGGCGGCTCCTCTCCGCCATGGGGCACGGGCCCTGCCTCCCCAGCGCGCCTCCAGCTCCTGTCTCCGGTGCACGCTTGGCCCCTGCAGCGTGTGCCCCTGGCGGCCACGGAGGCCCACGTGCTGGGACACCCTGCTCCCTGGAGAGTGGTTCCTGGGTGTCCTCTGGAGAGGCCCTGTCTCCGTGTGGGGTCTGCACGGGGCTCCCCCGGCCTGCGGGGCTTGGGGACGGTGGACCAGAGGCGGGCCATTGGGCTCTGCTGAGGTTTTCGGGAGTTGGGGGAACAAATGGCGGGTTGGAGGGCATCCAGGCAGTGGGGGGGCGGTCAGTCATGTGACCGGCCACATGACACCGGCGCAAGACCACTGCGAGGGCGCTTCCGGACACGGCCCCGTTCGGGGCACAGGTGGCATTCCTGCGGAGACGACCGAGGAGGTGGGCGGGGGGCAGATGCGCTGCTGTCCCCGAGGACGGGCGGGCTGAGGCCTTCACAGGGGGTGACTGGGGCAAAGCCGCCAGGCTGGGAGCAGAGGGCCTTCGGCTGGCACAGGGGTGATGCCCGCAGGACAGATTCGGGGTGGGGGGGTCAGGGAGGATGACGGAGACAGAGGCCAGAGGGCTGCAGGACACGGAGCTGCAAGGGAGATGTTTCGAGGTGGAGGTGGCCTTCTCTTCCAGCTTCTCTCCTTCCTGCTCCTCCCTCCTCCTCCCTGCCCTCCCCCTTCTCCCTCCTCTTTCCCCTCCTCTTCTCCCTCCTCTTCCCCCTCTCCTGTCTCTGGTCCTCCCTCCCACCCCCCTTCTCCCTCCCTACTTCTCTTCTACCTTCTCTTGCTTCACCCCCTCCACTCCCTCCTCCCCCTCTGCCCCTCCCCTTGCTCCTCCTCCTTCACCTCCTCCTTTCTTCCCCCTCCTCCTCCCCACTCCTCCCCCCATCCTCTTCCGCCAACCCTCCTCCGCTCCTGCCTCCTGCTCCCCACGGTGGATCTGTTCAGTTTTACTACTTTGATTATACAGTCAGCTAAGCAAAATGTAAAACATTTCCTATTCCTGGTACGTGCAGCAAAAGCTCAATTATAGCACGTAATGATGGTGTAGACAGAAAACATCGCTGAGTTTTGTTCACGTGATGTACCGCGTTCCCGTTGTTGTAGCTCATCAGAGCGAGCAAGCGTTTCTGCCGTCATCCCTAGAAAGGGCTGAGGGGCTTCGTGGACCTGACTGGCACTGAGACGGGCGCGGGGCCGTGTGGCTGGGTGACGGTGCCGGGAGGGAGCAGGTGCCCGGTGGGCACCTTTGGGGAAAGGGCAGCAGGCGATGGTGTCAGGGCCGCACTCCTGGGCGGTCCGTGCTGGCAGCTGCCCTGGGAGGGGCTGAGCTTGAGGCCGACCTTTCCGAAGGGGTCACTGGGCCAGTGACAGAAGTGCCCAGAAGGAGAGTTCTGTGTCTCTGCTAACGAGGAGGCCAGAGGGAGCACTGCCTCTTTGACACGTTAGAATTCACTCCTGAGGGAAGACCCAGAAAGTTCCTGGGCACTGGCTTACTTTTGGACGGGAAGCATGCCAGCCAGCGTGCCGGGAGGACGTGCCTGTGCGGCCGCGGTGGCGCCTGCACGGCGGAGATGCGCGCAGTCTGGG
>NC_043716.1:56883944-56897772 GCF_006229205.1 Suricata suricatta | reverse complement strand
TCCTCATGCCCGCCCCGCTCCTGTGGTCACTCCCGTGTGCCGCACGCCTGCTCCGTGCCCACCTTCCTCCAGGGGCTTCGTGACCGCTTTCCCAGCCTCCTCTTACAGGGGTTTTTTGGCCCCCTCGTCCTTCCCAAACTTCTCCCCTTTGAAGAAGGGTCCAGGCATCGTGCTGGACAACGTCTGACGTTTAGGTTTTGCTGATTGTTTCCCTTCGGTATCATTTCACTTGTATCTCGGTCCCCTGCATTCCGCGGGAGCCGGGCATCGACGGCGAAGCACGGGGACGCTCAGGGCACGGCCGTCTAGCAGGATGCCAGCTGTTCATCACGTCCCGTTGCTTCAGCGAGTCTGCTTTTAGCTGAGCACACGGTTCTGTCGTTCACCAAGAGCATGTTTTAAAAAAAAAATTTTTTTTTAATGTTTTATTTATTTTTGATACAGAGAGAGAGGGGGAGAGGCAGAGAGAGGAGGAGACACAGAACCAGAAACAGGCTCCAGGCTCCGAGCCAGCTGTCAGCACAGAGCCCGATGCGGGGCTTGAACCCACGAACGTGAGATCTGACCTGAGCCGAAGTCGGAGGTTTAACCGACTGAGCCACCCAGGTGCCCCTTTTTCAAATTTTTAAATGTTTTTAAAATTAATTTTGAGAGAGAGAGACAGTATGAGCAGGGGAGGGGCTGAGAAAGAGGGAGACACAGAATCCGAAGCAGCTCCAGGCTCCGAGCTGTCAGCACAGAGCCTGACACGGGGCTCGAACCCACGAACCATGAGATCATGACCTGAGCCGAAGCCGGATGCTTAAGTGACTGAGCCCCCCGGGCGCCCCGGGTTTTTCTTATATGAGTCGTAGTTTCACTCTGTCATCACACTTAAATCGATTGTCCAGCTACGGAATTCTAGGTTGGAAGTCTGGTGTGCTCTCCATCCACTTGAGAATTCTGACACCTTTCCGATTCCTAGCTTTCTCCTGATGACTGATTTTTTTTCCTCTGAAGCCTGGGTCCTGTTATGATAGGAATATTTTTCTTTGAACTTTTAATTTAAACTGATTTGGGGTGTGGCTCAGTAGGTTAAGAGTCCGACTTTGGCTCAGGTCATGATCTCACCGTTGGAGGGTTTGAGCCCCGCGTCAGGTTCTGTGCTGACAGCTCAGAGCCTGGAGCCTGCTTTGGATTCTGTGTCTCTGTCTCTCTGTCCCTCCCCGGCTCGTGCTCTGTCTCTCTCAAAAATAAACATTAGAAAAGTTTTGTTTAAACTGATTTGAAAATCATTGTTAAAGATGGAAGTCTGTAAAATTGTGGGTGGAAGTTGTAAGTTTTAAAAATAATGTATATCGGTGCATATGTGTGTTTATAAAAAACCCTAAGCACCTCAGACTTCACAGCCCAGGGCCCTCACGACGGCGCCCCGGAGCCAGGGCTCGCCCGTGCACCCCACCTTCTCCTGAAGCGCGCCCCTCGGTGTGGCGCGCAGCCTGCCCGGCCCCTGTCCCCCTGGGGCGCCTGGGCGTCTGCCCACCTCTGCCCCTGTGACCCCGTCCTGCCTGGCACCGCCCGCGGCCCGGGAATTGTCTCCAGGCTCAGGCTGAGCGTCTCCCTTCCTTGCGAAGCCTGTTTCTCTCGGGCAGGGCGAGCGCCGAGCCCTTCCTGTGGCCTCTGACGACCTCTCATGCTCCAGACACTTGAGGAGGACGTTTCAAGTGAATATTTAGACTCCTCCATCTCACGCCCCACTTCTGGGCTTCCATTTATTCTGCGATCGCATTTCTGCACGGACGCTTCCAAGAACGACAGGACCAGGTGTCTCTGGTTCCCAGCGGGAAGCGTGCTTGGAGGGGCAGTAGGACTTCAGGGGGCCCTGCCGTCTGTGTCGTGGCTGTGAAGAAGATGAGGTGTCTGTCCCCACACCCGTCCATCCCCAGGGCTGGCCGTGCAAGTGGATTTCCCGTCACAGGACTTGAGAAGATTCCTGACTTCCTTCCTGGTGTTGGAGGGTCTGCAGGGACACTGCTGGGGTCCCGGGTGGTCCTTGACTGTCATCTAGCTCCTGACACTCCCTCTCTCTTTCCCATGGTTATCCAGGGCCTCCCTCTGGTCAGCGGGCCCGGGGGCCCGTGGCCTCAAAGGTCGGCCAGGTGAGGTGGGCGTGCCTGCAGGCCTGAGGGGCCCACCCGTGAGTCAGTCCTCAGGAGCCCGGTGCCACGGTCCGAGTGGCCCGCTCAGGTGGCAGGGGGACAGCGCAGTGGCCTCCCTGGGGAGGGGACTGGCCTTCAGTGGCTCATCGGCTGATTCATGCTTCAAATGTTCCCTGAAAGATAACATTCCTTTTTGAAATTGGTTTTGCTTTATTTTTTTTTAATGTTTATTTATTTTGAGAGAGAGAGAGAGTGTGTGTGTGTGTGTGTGTGTGTGTGTGTGTGTGTGTGTGTGTGTACACGCATAGTCATGCGTAAGTCGGGGACGGACAGAGAAGGAGAGAGAGGAAATCCCAAGGAGGCTCCCAGCTGTCAGTGCAGAGCTGAACCTGGGGCTTGAACCCAGGAACTGTGAGGTCAGGACCTGAGCTGAGACCAGGAGTTGGACGGTCAACCGACTGAGCCCCAGGTGCCCTCCGTGTCTTCTGAATCATACATTTTGTTGGGACTGTGGATGGTTTCCGTGGCTCCTTCGGGACCGATCCTCAGGTGTGGCTGCCGGCAGAAAACCCACCACGCTTGTGGACATGTTTGGGTGGGGATTTTGCTTTGTTCCCACAGGCACCGAGGTGGTGGGACGGGCCCCTCCGCGCGCCGGGGCGTGTGGCTTGCTGGGTGTTTTCGCGACAGTTTCTGAGAGCAGAGCAGATGGAGGATGCTGGAGACAAAGCGTTTTGGGCAGAGTTGCAAGAGCGTCAGGAGACATGTAGACGGAGCGGTGGGCTGTGGGAGACGCCTCCCGCTCGGCTCCCGGCGGCCGGTGAAGACGCGGCGCCTGTGGTCTGCGGTCCCGGGCGGCCCGGCTGGAGGCCAGCGAGCGGCCCCCAGGCCGGTCCACGCCGTCCCCGTCAGCAGCAGGACTGTGAGACCGGTTGTAGTGCTGATATTTGTTACTTCATGTTTATGTGTTTTTTTTTTAAGTTTATTTTTATTTTGAGAGAGAGAGAGAGAGAGAGAGAGAAAATGAGCAAGCAGGGGAGGGGCAGACAGAGAGGGGGAGAGAGAATCCCAAGCAGGCTCTGTGCTGCCATCAGGGAACCTGACACGGGGCTCAAACCCACGAACCGTGAGATTGTGACCTGAGCCAAAACCAGGAGCTGGATGCGTAATGACTGAGCCCCCCAGCTGCCCCTTTGTTTTATGATTCTTTCCCCTGGTGGCCCTACCCTGTGGTCATTTCTCACTCAGAATTCCTTCCAATAATTGGGTCATGGAGGAAGTTCCGACCTTATTTCATGAAGATGAGGTTTGCTAGTCCTTTGTCCTTTCCCAGGTGGCCAGAAAAGCCATCAGTCGCCTCGCCTCCCCCTCCCCAGCTCAGTCCCCCGTCCCTGCTGTCGGCAGCCCTGGCAGGTGTCGCGGGGCCCTCCTGGAGGGGCCTGACCTCCCCACCTCTGGGCCTGCCGTCCGAGTCAGGAGGTGCCAGTGCCAGTCTTAGGTCCAAGGTACTGTGCGGCCGCGGGGCTCATGTGGTCGCTTCAGGGGGAGCGTGTCCGGGGCCTGGAGAGACTGTAGATGGCGGTGGCTCGCCGAGGGCTCAGCTCTGGCCGCTCGGTCCCGTCTCTCCCTTCCACGCAGGCAGCTCGTCTGCATGGACGGGGGTGAAGGCCCCACTCGCTGGGGTAACCGCGCCTTGGAAAGTCTGGATGTGCCCTATTCCCAGGGCCGATGGTCCCTGAGGAGGCGTCATCACAAGATGCCCACTCACCTGAGTCCAACCGTGGCTTCGGCCTCAGGTGTCCTGCCCCCTAAGGAGCCTTAGCGTTCGTGGTCACAGCCGTCAGGATCCACGGGAGGGGGAGCAGAAAAGGCATTTGTGGAAGGGTCTCTGGGAGGACTCAGAGCCAGGCCCTGAGGTCATGAAGACCCGGGGGACTTCTGTAGCTGCTAACCAGCCGGGGCGTTGGGAAGCCTCCACCACCGTTGCCCCCAAGAGGTGCCCCTGCCAGGCAGCCCCGGTAGGCGTGTGGGCTGGCGCTGCTGGGTTGGGCCTGGTTCTGGGGCAGGGCGGGCCGACTCACCGTTGCCCAGTTTTCTCCCTGGGGAGGCGGCGACAAGGCTGTGGGGGAGGGGCGCGTCGGTGGCTCCCGTGGTTAAGGATCGCGGTTTGTGGGATTGAGCCGTGTACCGGGCTCTGCGCAGTCAGTGCGGAGCCTACTTGGGATTCTGTCTCCCCCTTGTAAGTGTGCGCGAGTGCGCATTCTCTCTCTCTCTCTCAAAATAAGGAAATAAACTTCCACAAAAAGATTATGGGGAACCACATACAGCCGATGCCTACCACATTCTTTCCCGGTGGGAATGTCTTTCTTTTTAAGTTTATTTATTTATTTTGAGTAAGTGTGTGAGCAGGTGGGGAGGGAGAGAGTCCCAAGCACGGGGCCAGACGCAGGGCTCGGTACCACAACCCCGGGATCATGACCTGAGCGGCTTCCTGGCTGACCTCCCCTCCTTCTCAAGTCCACGTTGGCCATCGTCACGAGTGGCCTTCCTGGGAGGGAGCTGTGCCCTGCCTGACAGCCGGCCCGGGGCTGTGACCGCCTCCCTGGCCCTGTCACCAGGTCCCCCCGCTGTCCACGAGGAGCCGGCTGGGAGCAGCGGGAAACAGCCCCGCGGCCTGTCCTTGGACTCCGACACGGTTATGGAGGTGCGCCAGCCGCCCCAGGCCAGCATGGGGCGCCATGTGGCTTTGTTTCCTTGGGACTGTTCTTCTGAAGTGTGTGTCCCGGGCACAGTGCTGCTGGGGGCCAGGGCATGGGAGCCGGGTCAGTGCTGAACGCACGTATCGCTCCCGCGGTGACCCTGCTGCGGAGAGACGAGCGGGGCCCGGGGTCTCTGGTCACATGAGAGACATCTCTGAATTGCCTTGAAATGGATCCACTTATGAGGGGAAAAGCTCATGCTCTAGGAAGAAGTTGTAGCAGTGGGTGTCTTGTGTCCCGGCCCGGAAGGCGTGGAGCAGACACGGACGAGAGCCGGGGCTGCGTGTGGCCAGGACCGGGCACTTCCGACCCCGAGGCCACGGTCAGTTTGGTTAGAGTGCTGGGGGGCGGGCGGGGTTCACCTTGGAACGTCCCTTCTCTGTGAAGAGAGCTTTCGTGCTCTTCTTACTTTCTAATCTTATTCTCTAATAAGCGTTTGCCTGCTGCTCAAAAAGAAAAAAAACAAGCCGCTCGGGACGGAGCACACAGCTCTCCGTGAGCCTGTCACCTGCCTTGCGTTTCCTCTCGAGACCCCGGCTCGCGCGTTGCCGTGGATACTGGTCTAAGCTTCAGCAGGCCAAGCGAGCTATTCTGTCTGTCTTCAGAATGTGATGAAAATTGTACGCGCACACACACAATCCTTGACGGTTGTATTAAATCATTTTCATCACTCCCCCTGCGTATAGAGGGAGCGTGTTTATGGAGAATGTGGAAGCGCACACCCAGGCGGGCAGGTGCAGGGAAGCGCAGAGGAGCCCTCGCTTTGACGCCTCAGATCAAAACCGCCCTTGACATCTGAGGTTTCATTCCGGGTCCTTGGCGTCTGTCGATTCACACGTTTGGAACAGTAATTGCGGACGTGGGTCTGTGCCGCCTTCTTTTTGCTCAGGTTATGTTTGGGCGCCTCCTGTGCCACTTACTGGTCCTTGAAAATGTATCTTTTTTTAATGTTTATTTATTCTTGAGAGGCAGAGACAGAGCATGGGGTGGGGGAGGGGCAGAGAGCCAGAGAGAGAGAGAGAGAGAGAGAGACAGACAGACAGACAGACACACAGAAGAGACTCCAAAGCAGGCTCCAGGCTCCGAGCTGTCGGCACAGACAGCAAACTGAGATCATGACCTGAGCCAGAGTTGGACATTTAACTGACTGAGCCACCCAGGTGCCCTGAAAATACGTCTTTTTAATAGCTTTGTTGGGATATAATTGACACCCTAAGGAGTTTACCTGCTTGCCAGTGGAGCCTGTTGTGGGAGACACCGGCGAAAGAAAAACGGACATTTCCTTACTGCCTCCAGCCCACAGTCAAGTCCACGAGCCGGGCAGGACCTTCCTCCGGGAGCGCTGCTGCCCCCACACTCAGGTCAAAAAGCAGTTTTAGCTTAACGGTCGCCTGACCCCCAAGCTCCTGCGAGTCTCCCCTACCATGTGACAGTCCCTGTGGAAACTTCCTTTACGTCCACCCCTAAGACACATGTTGCCGCTGCTCCTCACGTGCGGCCAAAGGGCCTCACACGGAGGTTTTCCTAAGCAGTGATAAACGACCCCTTCCCGGCGGCAGCCAGCCCCTCGAGGTCCTGGAGCCTTGCTTCCAAAGCACCTTAGACACTGCCCCCCCCCCCCCCCCCATGGCTGAAGCTGAGTCGGGACTCCTCACAGCCCCACTCAGCCCTCCGTTCCCGCAGGTCCTGTCTCCATGCCAAGGCAAAGCCACCGTTTTGCCCCGCTTTCTCCCGAAATCTTTGCCAGCCGTTGGCCCGGAGCCCGCCGTTTCCTGCCGCCAGCGCTGTGCAGCCTGCAGACCCGTCTGTGCAGCCTGCAGACCCGTCTGTGCGGGCATCGTCCTGTCCCACGCCGCCTTCCCGCCAGGCCCCTGGGCTTCAGCCGAATGAGGTTTGGCGTATTTAGACTCTACACTGCTGAGTGATTTGGATTCATGTTATCCCTCTGTGACACAGTGTTTTAGTTTCACGGTTTAGATAAGGAGACTGGGGCGCCTGGGTGGCTCAGGTCAGGATCTCGCGGTTCGTGGGTTCGAGCCCTGCATCGGGCTCTGTGCTGACAGCTCAGAGCCTGGAGCCTGCTTGCAATTCTGTGTCTCCCTCTCTCTGCCCCTCCCCTGCTCGAGCTGTCTCTCTCTGTTTCTCAAAAATAAAAATATAAAAAAAACGTTCTTTAGCTAAGGAGACTGAGTAGTTAATTGCATTTTCTTTTTAAAATCTCGCCCTGTGCAGGGTTACCAGAGTAGGCCAGCAAGTCCTTCTTGTCCCTCCCTCGACTCCCCAGTGCCAGAAGTTGGCTTCCCGGACTAGGGGGGCGTGCCACTGCCAGACCCACACAGGGATGTGCCCGTTGGCCAGGCTGGTGCCAGGAAGCCCACTGGTTCCTGAAGGAGCCGTGGGAAGCGTCCGTGAAGACCTCTGTGTAGTTGGTTTAAGGCAGTTATGATCTCTGCAGCAAACCTGTTTTGTGTGCACGTCTTTTATCTGGCTTTCAGAGACCAGGCTGTCTCTGGGGCCTGTGGGGGGAGGCCGTGTGCCGCCCGCGCCCCGGGCCGTCCACCTGGAGGGGCGGGAGGGGAGAGCTCGAGAAGAGGGCCGTGGACGCGACTTTCTGGTCACCTGTCGTCGCTTCCCTTGCCATCCGCCTGCCTTGCAGGAGCAGACGCAGATTTTAAAAGCAGGGAAACTTGGATGGAATTTAGCCTCCAACGAGAGAGCAACAGCCCACGTGAGGCTTCTGGTGGAGGGCAGGGAGCGGACGCCAGAATCCCAGAGCTGCCCTGGGAAGGGGCGGAGGCACGTGCAGACGGGGCCGCCAGGTCCCTGCGCCGTGAGGGTCCCGTGCTGTGGCGCAGGCCTGGGCTGCACAGACCCCACGCGGCGTGCCCCCTGCCAGGTTTGCCTTCACGGGCCTTCTTCCTAGCGGACCTCGGGATGGCAGTTCGGAGGCAAGCCTGGTTTCCTGGTTTTCAGCAACTTGACACCCCTGCTCCCCCCAACCCCGGGGTGTCTGTGTTTGCTGTATGTCCCAGTTTCTGACTTCCTTCATAAATTATGCATTTGTGGAGCTCCGGCTCTGCTCGGATTTTCCTTGATGCTCCGGGTCCTAACGAGCCCTGCGGGGGATTGGGTGGCTCTGCCTCAGACAAGCAGGGACAGGGATGTGGTGGCAAAGCCTCGTCTTGCTTCCTGTTTATTTTCCGTTACGCCCGGTTGTGGATGTTGGGGGGGGGGGTGAGTCACAGCTGCGAGTGTGGGGGGCAGAAGGCAGTGATCGGCGAGTGTGACACCCGGACTTGCTTGGGTGCCCTTGCGCGTGAGCCCACGAATCCACGTCCAGGCTTGATAGTGCCTCTCGATCGACGGGATCTTTTGAAAACACATCGACTTAGTTAGTTAAGTAGGAGGAAGCAAGTAGAGGAGCCCCGTGTGACTTTGTGTCGAGTTCTCTGAACGGCGGCAGGCATTGATGTGTTTCCAGTCGTGAGGTGACCCGCCCGTGGGCATCCAGGGGCCTCCAGGCCGCGGTGGTGAGGGGGCCGCGGGCGCCTAACGGAGCTCCTGACGCCAGCAGGCTCCGAGCGCTGGAAGGTTCCACAGCTCCTCTCGTGGCAAAGTGGATGTGACCTAGTGTCAGGTTCGACCGTTTTTATTGTACGGATAGCGGGTATTTGTGCATTTTGTTGCAGAAATTTTAACGGTTTGGATACCGAATGTTCTAGACCCTGTTGGGTGTGTTACGTGAGATGTGAGTTATGTGCCATCTTATTCTTTGGTAAACATGGGCGATTCTGCGTTTCAGAACCAACCTGGCACCCGAGGGCGGCCCGGACCCTGCCCAGGCTTCGCAGGTGGTGCCCGCGCCCATGGCCAGGACGCCCCCGGCCTCTCCCGGCTCGCATCCAGCGTGTGCCTGGGCCCCGTGGCGGCTTGCGCGGCACCTGCAGCGGCGCTTCTGCCCTGCTGGAGCGCACGGTCCTGGGCTCGGCGCTCAGCCCGGGGGCCGCCCACACCCACCTCCCGCTGTGGGGCTGAGGACGTTGCTCAGGACAGATTGGAGTGAACGGACGTGTCCGGGGTTCACATGCTTCCCGACGGCCACTTAACGTTTCATAGCTTCTCAAATTCAGGATCGGCCTCCAGGGATCTGACTGTCATCCTCACTTAGGCTGCGCTGGAGAAGAAAGGTTTGGACGTTCAACGGGGTTACTTTATATACTGTTGCGCAATTTGGGGCACATTAAATGTAATGGCCCTTACATTCTCTTAATGCCGTAACTGTATTATTAAAAAACATCAATCTGGCACTTTTGGAATGAGAAATGGAAATAAAATACCTCAAAGGCACTTGGGGCATAGCTAAGAGTGTAGAACTCAGCCACACTTGGAATCCGGCGGACTATTAAAAGTTGCAGGGAGCACAAGACACATTTGATCGGCTTAAGGTTACTTACCGCTGATGTCTTTTGCCCACTCGTGGGATCAAATTGTTCGGTCAAAAACGCTTTTCTAATTCGAGCCAATATATTTCTGAGATCTTTCTTTCTTATTTTCTTACAAAGGCGTAAGTCAGGACGTAGGGTTGGATGTGCAGGACGAGTCGGACGGTTCCTTTCTGTGTCACTGATTTCACGTTTTCACCTGTAAAGTGACCACAGGGAGGTTGTCGCCCGACATGACGTCTTGTCAGTGGTGCAGCCTGCCCTCGGCGACAGGCGCGGGGCCCTTTCAGTGTGCCGTCAGACCAAACGGTGATCATTCGGCTAGTGTTTCTGCATAGGCACTCGGAGAGCTTCACACATAATAATTTTATAATCAAGTCAGGTTATTTTGCCGAGAATTGTGTTTTTAAACTCACTAAAGGCGGGCGTCGAGGTTGAGGGGGGGCCGTGTCTGGAGGGCCAGCTGAAGGAAGACACGGGCCGGGATCGGGGTGGTTCGTGCTGCACGGACGCCCCCGCGCCCCGGCCCCAGGGAGGGAGAGGCAGCGGGCAGAGCGGGAGGCGGCCGGAGCAGTCAGCGGGCCCTTTCGGAGGGGACCAGGGCGGCCGGAGAGCCCGGGCTGCGGGCGCCGCCTGTCGGCTGAGCCCGAGCGAGTGGAGACGGCCCTCGCGCAGCAGAGTCGGAAGTGACCGCGCGGAGGCCCTGCCAGGGCGCGGGCCGGTGGGGGCGGCAGCAGGCCCCTGCCAGAGGCACCACCGAGGCTGGCCGTCCCTCAGCGTAGCCCAGAAGTGTCGTCCCCTCCGCCGGACTTCGTGAAAGGGACTGACGGGCGAGGAGTGCGCGCGCCCGTTGCAGATCGAGGGCCGGGTAAGACTCCGGGGACCAGTTAGGCTGCCCCGTGGGGAGGACGGTCTCTCTGGAAATTAGAGAGACCTGATCGGTGGGGATGGATGGCTTTCCGCACGGAGGGCTTCCCGGCCCCCCGGCCCGGCGCTGACTTGGGCCGGCAGCCCGGAGCTTGCTGCAGGGGGGAGCCCCCTGAGCCCGCCTCTCCCCTCGCGGGGACCCGGGCTCAGAGCTCGGGGCAGCGGTCAGTGTGACTCCGGCGGCCGCGGGAGGGCCACGAGGTGTCTCCGGGGGGCGCGTGGTTTTAAGCGGCTTGTCCTCAGGCTGCGCTGGCTTTGCGGTAACTGGTCAGCTGTTGGAACCGATCGCAGAGGCAGTGGAAAATGACCAACGGAAACAACGTCCTCGTGCTCTGATTGGTTTTCTGCCCTTTCTCCTGACAACAGACAAGGGGACCTTTTTTTTTAAGGCTCACAGCAAGACGCTTCCGGGGTGTGTCTACGGGAAGACGCATCTCCTCAGGGTGTCCCTCTCTCGAGTCAGGGGCATAGTGTCTTTCTAAAAGTTTTTAATGTTTTTTTACTTTTGAGAGACAGAGCGAGCAAGGGAGGGGAGGGGCAGAGAGACGGAGGGAGACACAGAGTCCGAGGCAGGCTCCAGGCTCTGAGCTGTCAGCACAGAGCGCGATGCGGGGCTCGAGGTCATGACCTGAGCTGAAGCCGGACGCTTGACCGACTGAGCCCCCCGGGCGCCCCACGGGGATCTTCTCTTGATGCGATAAAGATCTTATCTTCACTATCGGAAAACAGCGCACTCCCACACCACCTTTTCTAAGCTGAAATGGTGTCAAGAGGAGAAATGGTGACCCTCCGTTCCCGTGGAAGAGGATCTTGAGCGTCCCCACACCCCCGCCGCCCCCACAGTGACCCCTCTTAGGCTTCTCTGCCACCTTAGGGACACGTGTTGCTAACGATGCACAGACCAAGCCGGGGAGAAGCCCAGACGTGACGGACGCGGCTCCGGGCCGCCGCGCGGGGCTCCTGCTCGTCCGCCGCAGGTGCAGACCCCGCCCCAAGCTCACTTGCGCTTCCTGCCTTTTTCTCGTAACTGCGGAAATCCTCTTTGGGTTTCCTTCGGTTACGGAAGCAGGTGCCTCACTCCCTCCGCCAGGAGGCCCTTCGTGACCGAGACGCCCCGCGGCACGGACGTGGGTGACACCTTCCGGATCCTTCGCCGCGGTCTTGGCGCCGCCTCGTTGCCACCAGCGTGAGGACTGTCACCGCACGCTCCATGGCGTCGGCAGGTCAGGTGTGGAGGCCGTGGGCGGGGCCTAGGACCTGGAACCGGGAGGGGGACAGTCCGTTGGGAAGGACAGACTCGTCATCACTCATAGACGGCGTGTGTGTCAAGGATCACCAAGAGCTCATTCCATTTAACTAGGAGTTTAGTAGCACAACGGGGGGAGACGTGAGCCGCTCTCACGAGAGACCACGGTGAGGGGGGGACACCGTGACGCGTCCAGGCAAGCGCTCAAGGAGACGGGCAAGGCTTCTTGATGAGGAAAACGAAAAAAACAAAAACCAGTGCTGAGAAAAATTAAAAGGAAGATCCAGTTAAATGGAGAGACACACAGTGTTCCTGTGTAGAAAAATTGACTATTAGGGGGTGTCCGTGCCCGCCAGGTTTAATTTATATGTTTAACATGGTATTTTTCGGCGTTTGGAATCAGTGTTTATTCATTTAACATTAGAAGAAATGAAGAGTTCTCCTGTTACTCGAACATGACGGTGCTCAAGCATTCCCTGATCTGCTTAGAACTTGGGCCGTTTCCATGTGTTCTCCCTGGTAGATGCCGTGAAGAAGATCTTTACACAGAGATTTCCTCTTTATTATCTTTTCTTGGTATTTTCTATGATGCATTCTCATGCGGAGTTATTGGATCAAAGAAGAGAATTTAAAATACTCAGTGTCATCAATATGCACTTTAATGCAACCTAATCAGAGTCTCTATGGGATTAAAAAATGGAAAAACTGATTAATTTGGGGGGAAAGTGATGAATACACGTGAAGCCAAGTAAAGTTAGGAAAAAACATTGTGGTGAAGGAAATGCCCTCCCAGGTGACTGTTGTAAAGACAAATGTTTACGTCAGAGCGGCGCTGGCGGGGGTGTCCGTGGATCGAATGAATTCTGTGCGCCCGAGGCAGATTTGGGAATTTATGTCTGCGAAAGGAATCCTACAAAGCTGCGGGTCTGGGAGACATTATTGTTTGTTTTTATTTATTATTATTTTTTAAATGTTTATTTTTGAGAGAGGGAGAGAGAGGGTGTGAGTTGGGGAGGGGCAGAGAGGGGGACAGAGCGTCCCAGGTGCGCTCTGTGCTGACAGCCTGACACGGGGCTCGAACCCACCGTGAGATCGTGACCTGAGCCGAAGTCGGAGGCTCAGCCGATGGAGCCCCCGGGGGACACGACAGGGGGGACGGGTGTGATGGCTGGAGTCTTTCGAGGAGAAAATGAAGCGTCTCCTTGTTTCCTCCAGCACAGGGGCCCCGGGTGGCTCGCGGGCTCGCCGGGCAGCACTGTACAGCCCTGGAGAAACCCAGCAGGGAGCTCCCGAGCCCCGGGTCTGGGCGGGCGTGGGCGCACACGCAGGTCCGCCCTCCTCCAGAGCTCTGCCAGCAGGTGGGCACCATGCGTGGTGGGAGTGGGGGCGTGGCCGCGGCACTGAGACCGCAGGGGAGCGTCCGCGTTGGTGGAGTGGGACGGGGGCGCCGGGGCTGGGAGCAGGGCCGGTGCAGGGGCAGGTGCGGAGGCACGCGGGAGGCTGGACGAGTTGAGGGCGGGCTCTGGTGCTCTGCGCCCAGGGGGTGGGGTCACAGCTGGCGCCTCCGCCTGGAGCCCTCGCGCGTCTTCGGAATGATGCCCACCGCCCCTCCTGGGTGACAGTTCTGTTTCCTTGATTTACTGATGTGTCCTCACCGCCTGAAGCTAGCCTGGCACCTAGTAGGTGCTCAGTAAATGTGTGAAGGGCGAGCCCCTGGTTTCCAGCTTGAGCCGCGGGCGGGCGGGCGGGCGGGGCTGCCTGCGCGGGTGTGCGGGCAGCGGTGTCAGGTGCGCGCCCAAGGCCGGTCGTGCCAGGAAGCAGAACACACATTGGGGGCAGACGCCAGACTAGGAGGCATTTGCAACAAATAACGTGGATGCGTCTTTACTATGTAAAGAGTATGTGAGGTCAAACCGTCCCCTAATGCCGGGACAGCAGTAAAACCGGAGTGGAGGGTCCACAGAAGATGAAAGACACATGTAATGAGTACAGATTTGAAGAACGTTCAGTGTTACAAATGCTGAAAGAATGCTAACCGCATTAATGTGGTCATTTTTCTCTCATCAAATGATTAATGGTTTCAAGTAATGGGAATAGTGTAACCTGGTCACAGTGAAAATTTGTGCAAAGTTTTTGCAATGGATTTTGGCAGAATTATCAAATGACTTAGTATTTTTTAGTGAAGTAGTTCTGTTTCTGGAAATGTAGCATCAGGAACCTCTCCTGCCTCACACCTGCCCTGCACACCTGCCCTGCACACCTGTCCCCGCACACCTGCCTCGCACACCTGCCCTGCTCACCTCTCCCCACACACCT
>NC_043716.1:56881179-56883844 GCF_006229205.1 Suricata suricatta | reverse complement strand
CACCTGTCCCCGCACACCTGTCCCCGCACACCTGTCCCCACACACCTGCCCCGCACACCTGCCCTGCACACCTGTCCCCGCCCTCCCACTTCCCTCGGAAGCCCCGCAGGAAGGCAGCCCCCCCCGGGGCCGCACGGGTCGTCGGTGAAAGGAAGGACAGTTGAAGAGGCCAGTGGTGGGGACAGGGCTCCACGTGCTCTGGGAACATTTCTGAACCCGGGAAAGGGCATCGATGGGATCCATTTTGAAATATTCGTTGTCTGTTGTGTTTTTAGATGAAGACGGTCAGTGTTGCCTTAGTTTTGTGCCTGAATGTTGGCGTGGACCCTCCGGATGTGGTGAAGACCACCCCCTGTGCTCGCTTGGAATGCTGGATCGGTAAGTGTGCATCCTGCCCTCCCTCTTGGCCCGTGGGTGAGGTCTTTACAGGGGCTCGGGGCCGGGCAGGGCTTGCCTTCCGCTGGCCGGGTCCTGGAAGGCTGGCTTTGGTTTGTGTGAGTCTGAGGATTTCATTTCCTTTTTTATTTCACATTTGTTCATTGTTGAGAGACAGAGCACGAGCAGGGGAGGGGCAGAGAGAGAGGGAGACACAGAATCGGAAGCAGCTTCAGGCCCTGAGCTGTCAGCACAGAGCCTGATGCGGGGCTTGAACTCACAGACTGCGAGATCGTGGCCTGAGCCGAAGTCGGACGCTTAACCGACTGAGCCCCCCGGCCTTCTTCATTTCTTTATAAGTTGTGATCTGTACTGCACAGAGTGTTTCAAAGAAAAATAATAATTATTGAGTTATATTACATATCCTGTAAATTTGCCCGTATCTGGCACATAATAGTAGCTACGTGCACTTTTTAAAAACTGGACGGACCGTTAGCTGTGCGCAGAGCAAGGGGAGGAGGGTGATGCTGGTTCGTGGTTTCTCTAGCAACATGCGCGTTTGGTTTTGGTAGCGAGATGCTTCTGCGTCCGCCCCCCCAAAATACACGGAGGAACAGTCCCGTGTTTCCTGTTTTATGGAAGAGTTGGTAGTAAATTGGATGTTATTTCTTCTCTAAATTTTGGTATAATTTAGCCATGGAGTGTGGGTTTTTCTTTGTTTCCACTGTTGATTGTTTGGCTTCCTCTTTTTGATAAGATGGGGGGCATCACCCCCACCCCCCAGCATTTTCCATCCCTTAGCAAAAGCAGAAATTCTCATCATCTACTTTAAACAACAGAAATTACAAATGACCGGCTTCCTCTGCTACTTGGAAGTTGGCTTTGTGCGGCTTGGATTTTACAAAAAGGTCTCTATTAGTGCCTGTTTCTGCAGGCGGACCCCCGCCCCCAGGGCTTGGCTGCTAGGAGGTGCCTGGCTGACGCGCCTTCGGGTGGCAGGGGAAATCTGCATTTTTTCTGAATTGAAAAAGAAGTGTTTTTCCCACTTGACTTGCCTGGCTCACTGTCTTTGTCTCCGAGCCTCCCCGCGTGCCTCTTGTCCTCTTGTCCCCCCGCATGGGGACAGAGCAGGGGACCGAGTAGTGGTTCCTGTGGCTGATTTCCCCGGAGGCCTTCTTGGCGCTCTGCCACGTCCAGTGCTTGCACCGCCGAAATTGACTTCTTATTAGCCACCACCGACCACTTCCTCCACTCAGCCCTTGCCGGCGCGGGTTTCACCAGCTGTGTTCTCTTGTCTCCGTCTTTAACTGCTCTTATATTACGTTTTTAAAGTAAGGATCCCTCCATGTGCTCCCGGGAAGGCGAGCTCCCTGGGGGGGCGGGGGGGGGTGCTGTCTGAGTCCAGAGCTGCACCTTGCGGCAGAGGCGCCTTGGCTTCTTAGATTCCGGGGCCCTCCCCCACCCGCAGGGACCGATCCAGGAGCCCCTCCTTCCTGCCTCACAGTCTCTCTGTGGGTGTTTATGAGACGTTGTCGATGGAAAAGAAAATAATTCCTTACTTCCTTCTTGCCAATAAAAATCCAGAAAGTAAATAGTGTTTTATATCCTGGTTGTAAAATTTTTCTACGGTTTAGGAAATGTAATCTACTCTGTACTAATTTTTGTGGATTTTGATTTCAAAAGGGCATTTGGCTTTTCTTTTTATTTTCTTTTATTATTATTTTCTTTTATTATTATTTTAAAAATTTAAACCCAAGCTAGTTAACATATAGCATAGTAATGGTTTCAGGAAAAGAACTCAGTGATTCAGCACTTACCTACAACACCTGGTGCTCGTTCCAAGGGCATTTGCCTTTTCTAAGTTAAAAAATTTGCATTTGGCCTTTGTTAAAAATTTGGTAGGGCTGGCCCTGTTGATGGTGATTTTACCAATATGGACTAAGAGAAAGAAGAATCCTGGAGATTTGATTCAGGGGTATTTTAATTTTTACATCGGAAAAAAAGTCCCAAAGTTGCAGGCACATGGTGCTTTCCATGAGAGTAAAGCTATTGACCTGCTGACCAGCGCCTGGAGTTTCAGTGCATGAGCCCCAGGAGCGTGACCCCAGCATGGCCAGCGCCGTCGGGGCGGACGTGGGCCCTCCCTCCCAGGAGCGTGACCCCAGCATGGCCAGCGCCGTCGGGCCGGACGTGGGCCCTCCCTCCCAGGAGCGTGACCCCAGCGTGGCCAGCGCCGTCGGGCCGGACGTGGGCCCTCCCTCCCAGGAGCGTGACCCCAGCATGGCCAGCG
>NC_043716.1:56878601-56881079 GCF_006229205.1 Suricata suricatta | reverse complement strand
CCCCTGCCCCCCGGTGGCCCGCGGGAGGTCACAGAGAGCGGAGCGGCACACTGCCTGCGCCGGGGCGCGCACCGTCACCGCCCAGGGCGTAGGGCACCGCCCCACGTCCCACAGTCAGGTCCCCCACTGCCTCCGTTACCTGAGGCTCGTTTCTGGAATAGACAAATCCCACCAACAGACGGAAGCAGCAAATTTTTAACATCTTTACGGTACTTACAAACGAGTGCACCTGTCTTGACATTCAAAAAAGAAAATACTGAGCTTCCACGGCTGGGGTTCTGCTGCCCGAACGCAGGCAGATCGCGCTCCGTGGGCACGCACGGCGCCTTTCGGGGGGCAGCTGGCCCTCAGCCCAAGCCCGCTCCACAACCCAGCCCCGAGGGGGGTCCCACCAGCACCGGCCCGCCAGTGCTTGTCCTGAGCACCCCACAATCTAGAAACATCCTCTCTTGCCTGTATCTCTCCTTCCAAGCGTTACCTTGCGGATCGGTTCTGGAAAGCCCACTCCTTCAGGCACGTTGCTCAGACTAACACTCATCCACCCGGAGGCCTGGTCCCCGCGGCCGGCCCTCCGGCCACCACGAGAAGGGAACTCCTCAACCCCCCACCGATTCTATCACCACGTCTGGATCTGCGATCGCCTCCCTGTATATAAATCTGCCTGCCTTCCCGTGGTACTGCCTCTTCCAGACGCCTTGGGACAGATCCGCGCTCAGAGATTCAGATTAAAGTAGGATTCCATGGACCGCCGGCAGGCGTGAACTCCCCAGCTACACTAGGAAGAAAGCCAGCCGTCAATCAGCCTAGCACACGTGCACACGCACGCACACACACACAACTGCAAATCATACCAAATGGAGTGAACGTTGTAATGCAATATCTTGAAATAATAAACACATGTTCTGAAGACCGTATCTTCTCATAACAGCTCTTCAAAAGTTAATTAAAACGGCAGCGCTGCTCCTGCGAAGAACTCCGTTGGTGGATCTGAACTCACCTGGCTGCGTCCCCAGCAGGACGCAGAGCAGCGTCCAGCCCAGCCCAGGGTCCGGGGCACGCAGCGCAGCGTCCAGCCCAGCCCAGGGTCCGGGGCACGCAGTGCAGCGTCCAGCCCAGCCCAGGGTCCGGGGCACGCAGCGCAGCGTCCAGCCCAGCCCAGGGTCCGGGGCACGCAGCGCAGCGTCCAGCCCAGCCCAGGGTCCAGGGCACGCAGGCCAGGAAGGCACGCGTCCACACCGGGCACGGCACGCTCCGCCTTCCACATGCCGCTGACGTCCCCGTGCGTGCCGTCACTCGTGGCCTGGAGCCTGTCTGCACCACGCGTGCACCCCGAGGTGCCTGGGTGTCGTCGCGGAGACCGGAGCACCGTCTCAGTCCCCGAAGAAGCTATTTCTACTGGTAACAGTAGGCACCTCGACTATTTTTAAAGGGATACACCCAAAACATCATACTCTCAAGAGAAAGGCTTCTGAGTTTTTATAGAACCATCAAGAGGTTCCAAATCTAACAGGAAACAGCCAAGCCCTGAGGCATGGATGAAAATCACCACTAAGAAACCGCCTTCTAAAGAACGAGGGTCTGGGATCCTTGACTGGACAAGTCAGGAGGTGGGCGCCCGACGCACCCTCGGACACGGGGACCGTCACTATCGCGCAGGCATCCCAGGGCTGCGGGCAGCAGCACCAATTCCTGTGGGCCGGGTCACAGGCCGGGACAGATTCCCGTCTGGCGGTTCCCGCAGGATGTAAATAACGCACAAGGAATCTGGAAACTCCAGGTCACGTGGACAAACGGTCCGCGGATGAGGGCCCCACGCAGGCAGGCTCCGCCGGGGCCCCGAAGCCACTTGCTTCCATGAGGCAGGGGCTCAAAAAGGAGGCGCAAGAACAGCAAAGCGTCCCGGGAGGCCACGGGCCCCGCGCCCTCCGCGTCGTGCCCTTCAGAGGACCCCAGAGCCCGCTCCAGAGAGCTGAGCGGAGAGGCACCTCCGTAAACACCCCAAATCTCTCAACTTCTGCTAAAACCATTAAATCTTCACACCGGCCAAAGGGAAAGGCCAAAGGAAGTGGGCCTTGGGGTGGTTTACAAGTAACTCAAGATCTCAAGAGGAATTTGACGCAGTTCCCGCATTCCACCGCACCCCCAAACTGTTAAGACGTAAGCACCCAAAGGCTCCCTAAACACAGCCGCACCTTCTGAATCAAAGACTGAGCACGGAAGAGGGGTCGTCTCTGAGTGCGGCTGTTTCTCAGCTGAGGCCTGAGGAACAGCTCTGACCGGCCGGGGCTGCGGGGGACTTACTGAAAATGCGCTTCCTGCGCGAAAGAAAAGCCAGGATTTAAGAGTAACGTGAAAAATGCTGTCCACTTTCTAAAGACGGGGAGGGGGGGGACCTCGGGCAAGACGGGTCCGAGAGCCGGGCCCGGGTGGCTGTAAGGAGCTCCCGCCTGGACTCGAAGACTGGGTGAGCCCTGGAGG
>NC_043716.1:56872539-56878501 GCF_006229205.1 Suricata suricatta | reverse complement strand
GTGTTTGTCCGAGAACTGTCACCAACGCACAAGAACCAGCTTCCCAGGTGCACCCCGGTGTTAGGGGCTCACCCCCCGGTTTCGGGAGTGCGTTCTAGTTCAAATACCGGGAACCGGCCACCCCCCAACCTGACTTGCTCTCGGGACTTCTCTGAACCCTTGAAAATTACACAGAGCCTCAAGCAGCGTTTAAGTGGCTGTATCTATGGTATTTTGTGTATTCAAAATCAAATGAGAAATTTTATAAATATTTCTTCACTTATTCACTTAAAAGTAATTAACAAACCCATAACATTTGAACACAGACGCTTATTATTTAAAAAAATGACTGCTTTGCAAAAAAAAAAATCAAGGCAAAGAGTAGGACTGCTTTACAATGTTTACAACTTTTCTTTGGTATCGGGTTTCACGCATGACAGCTGGACCCATCTGTCACAAATGTGGTTCTGGTGGCACACAGGAGGGAAGCACCGCCTCACGTAGGAACACGCAGAGGCTGCTGGAAGAGAGAGGCTGGTTTAAGTAGCCCTTGTGGGGGCGCCAGGGGCCCAGTCGGTCAAGGATCCGGCTTCGGCTCAGGTCAGGATCTCACAGTTCGTGGGTTCGAGCCCCGGGTCGGGCTCTGTGCCGACAGCTCAGAGCCTGGAGCTGCTTCCGGTTCTGTGTCTCCCTCTCTCTCTGCCCCTCCCCTGCTCACGTTCTGTCTCTCCCTCTCTCGATAATAAATAAACATTAAAAAAATAATAAAATACATTAAAACATCGCCTTTGTAGACAGCCGTGGCGATCTTCGAGGCGATCCCAGCACCCCCCAGCAGTTCCCGTAAGGCCGGGGGGGTGGAGTCTGGAGCCACAGCATGGAACCCGCACTCCACGGCCCTGAGGCCCGTTGCTCTGTCGTGCACTTTGAACGGACCCGTTCCCGCCAGATGATGTGTCACCATCACTGGTCGTCTGTAAAACGCTGCTTCGCGGAGCCATGGGACCTTCCGGATCCCGTTCTCGCACGGCTCACGTTTTACCACCGGCAGCAAGTACTTCCACGTCTGCCATAAAGTGACAGCTCCCTTGGCTCATTTTCCAGAAAACGCCTGCCAAGTGCCCCAGGTCTGTCCGTCGCTTCTCCAGGCAAAAAAAAAAATCTACCATGACAACAGCACTGGCGGCTCCGGACTCTCCCCCCGCGTGAGGCCTTCCTCCCTGCAGCCAGGACCCGCCACTCGGCCGCCGCCTTCGTCACACAGCCTTACACGCATGCGTCCGAAGGTCGAGACCCACTTGTGAGACTGCGTGATGACGGGAGGGGTTATTCACTGCTGAGCCACAGTCCCCAAAACAACGCCTCTCCTGAACGGTTTTCAGTCTCCGTGTCCTCCACGTACTAGCGCTGGTTCTCTCCCGCATCCCCCAGGCACCCCCTCAAACCCGCCCTCCACACCGGGAGGGCGGCCGCTAATCGACCCCCGGCCCCGGCCGCCCCCGTACAGCCCAACCTTGGCAGGAGCGTAACCCTCCCCCCGGCAGAAGTGGGGTGGCTGCCAAGAACCGGCCCCCCGGGACCGGGAACAGTAGCGCTCACACGCCTGGAGTGTCACAAAGAAGAGAAAATTAAGTGCAGAACTCAAAAAACAGTTGAAGATATGTTTGACAACTTCCCAAATTTCTCACGAGACGTAAACTTACAGATTCAAGAAGCTCAGTGAACCTCAAACAGGATTAACCCATATCTGCATACATCAGGATCAAATTGCTAAAGACAAAAGACCAAGAAAAAAAAAAGCCCTTGGAGAAAAACCAGTCCACAAAGGATCGGGCATGAGGGAGTCTGGATTCCCCAATGACAACGCAGCGCCATGCCTCCAAGTCTGTCCGGAAATGACAGCCAGCCTGACGTTCACGTCTAAGGGCGAGACAGAGGTCTTTTTGTGCAAACACGCACAAAATCTGCCCCACGTTCTCCTCCTGGGAGTACACACAAAGGAAGGCCGTGAAGGAGCCAGGAAAAGGGGGAGGGCCAGACTGCAAGACGCCCGTGAACCGGATCTAAAGATGAAGCCGGTCAACAGAGGCGGGACGGGTCGTTTGTCTTAAAACACGAATGATTCCCGGTAGCACAGAGCTACTGGAGTACACGCAGAACAATGAACTCACAAGTTCACAGAAAACTTAACAAATAAAAGTAGCTGGCAAACGTGCGACTACTCCAGGGAGAAGATGGACAAGAAAGGAAGCCGAGCGGCCCTCGGGGAAGGGCAGAGACGACCCGCTTGCCTTGAATCCACTTCTCAGTACGTGTGACGTCAGAGCCTGTATGCATGTATTACTTTGATTTTTAAATAAAAAAGAATTACACAATTAAGTAACGGGACTTGAGAACGGGAAGGGACCTTTACCGGCGGTGCGTCAGTCACGGAGGGCTTTTCAGAGCAGCCGCCAGGCCCCGCCCCGGGGAACCCAACCCGGCAGCTCAGAAGAGCCCAGTCAGCTAGCGAGCACGTGCTGGCTGAGCGAAACCTAATGAAAACTGGGTCGTAATTAACTTATCCGGAAGACCGATGGTGAATGTGTTCCAATCTGTAACCAAAGAAATTAGATGCTCGTCTTCATCTCTCTTTGTCCTGGTAGGAACCGCGGTCTCGAAGGAATTAGAACGACCCCAGTCAACTCGGCTAGAATCTAAATCACAAGACTGGCAAAAGACCAGAATAAACCGGGGTCGGAAAATCAAATTCAGAGACACCTAAGAGCAAAGGGAGGCTGAAGACCGAGCCAGCAGACGGAAACCGTCCGAACGGCCGGGCCGGCACAGGAGGCGGGGGCGGGCGCGAGGGCAGCACTGCGTGCCCGGCGCTCCGGCGGGACTCCATGGCCAGGAGAGGACGCGGTTTCTGCTGGAGGAAGGTGACGGGCCCGGCGCGACCCGCCCGGGTCAGCGGCAGCTCCTGCGCGGGCCTGTGCGATCCCCGACGGAGGGAGGGCGTGCGGGTGGAAGGTGCTCGTCGGGGGAGCCGGCTGGGCTGGCCCTGCCCCTGGACCTCTCCCCTTGGAAAGCCCAGGCCCTCCAGCCCCACGCCGTCCTCTCCCACGTCCCCAGAGAGGGCCCGCCGCCGTCCGCTGGAGCTGGAGGGCAGGCAGCCCCTCCTGCCTCCCGGGCCTGGCTGAGAATTCCTGCCTTCCTGGGGGGCGCCGCGCTCCACCAAGGCGGGCTGTCACAGCCCCTGTCCTGGGAACCCCTGTGACCAACTAACTGCAGGGTTTCCTCCCAAGGGTCTGGGGGGGCATGGGGGGGAGGAAGGAAGGGCAAGGACAAGGACGATGACGCATTTGCTACAATAAACCAAGTCGTTTAATCAGCAAAACCAAGTCCCGGTGGACAGCGGGAACCGTCTGGAACTGCGGGCGCTGTCCCGGTGAACGCGTCCCCGCCTGCCCTCGCGGGCTCCCACCTGGCGACAAAGCGGGCGCGCAGGAGGCCGGGAGGAAGCGGGGAACTGGCCGGCGCGTGCCGCCTGAGCCCCGCGTCTCACGTGGGCAGGAACCGCAGTCAGCCTGCGCCCCGACCGGGAGAGAGGCCGGCGTGCCGCGTGGTCGGACAGCTCGGTCAAGGTCAGAGGCCAGCGATGACCTCCGCTCTGTCCACCCTCCTTCAAGGGGCGCCGGTCCCAAGTGCAGCACCCGGTGCGGGCACCGCGGGCGCTCGCCCTCCGCCTAGCAAGGTTCCGGAAGGTCCTAGGAAGGCAGGAGCCCAGGGAGCGTGGCTCTGCTGGCCTGGTGTCCACACCACCTGGAGAGGAGCGCAGGGACCCTTCCTAACAGACTCCTCCGTGAGGTCGCTCCTCCCCGAAGCGCCCCCAGCACGCTCTCGTTCGGACAACGTGCAACAAGTGAGGGGCGGGGCTGCACGCGGGCCGCCTGGACGGCACCTGTCTGTGCCGGGTCCGTCCTGGAGGAGCTGTCCAGCGACATGCTGGGACCAGGCCACCTTCCTACGTTCACGAGACCCCAGAAACCGAAAACTAAAAACACACACAGGGCTCGCTGCTCCGAGAATATCTGTGGCCCTTTGTAGCTTGAATTTAAGTGGACGTTTCGTAGGTGTTTGTTAATTGGCGTGTTAACTATGTACTGCCTGTGAGGTCAAGTGCAAATTTCCCCGTGTGCCGCTCAAGGACTCTGCCACTAATTAGCTGTGTGACCTGGAGCGGCTGATTTTAATTGAGAAATAATAACGGGAAAAGGGCCACTTTGAAGTCAGAACCGGTTCCGTGGCGCTGCGCCCCGGCAGCCGTCACGCCATCCACACGTGCGCCCTCCTCTGAAGCCCGCACGGGGCGGGGGCGGGGGGGGGGGGGGGGGGGCGCTTCTTCCTGTCGCGTCAGGACCGAGCAGGGCGGACGGAGCCCGGCCGCGAGGCTCTGGCTGAGGCGCCGGGGGTCCCGGGTGGACCCGTCACCCTGCAGGGGCCGTGTCGACCCTGCCTCCGGGTCCTGACCCTCGGTCTCACCCCCAGCCCCGCTTAGCCACGAAGTCGATGAAGTCCCTGTGGCAGCTCCCGCCTCCCGCCCACAGGCACCGGGAGCTGGGGGGGCTTGGCCCGGAGCCGGGGGGCGGCAGGACGCCCTTCGGTCAAGAGCAGACCCTGTGGCTCAGACAAGGCGCTCTGCTCCTCGGCACAGAGGCTGCACGCAGCTACACCCACCACCTTCGGGGGACAAGGAGACACTGCGGGGAGAGGCCACTGTGACCGGACAGGGAAAAGAGGGTCTCACCCGGGAGCCCAAGAACAGGCCCAGCGGTGCTCCAGGCTCACAGCAGCGGGTGGCCTGACACCCACACCGGGGGCTCAGCCCCCACCGCTGGGGCCCTTCTCCTCCTCGGGGTCTTGGCTCTCACCTCCCCTGCCTGCCCCCTCCCTCACACGGCCGTCCTGAGTCCACCCACAGCACCCCTGGGCCGCCCAGGGCCCCCCACCTCGCTGCGCAGGGCCTCTCGGGCCACCGCATGGCGGGGGAAAGAACACGCTGGTCTCTAAGGAGGAAGAGAAAAACCCGCAGGCGAGCGCCCCCCGGGGTCTCCTCAGGATGCCAGGACTTCGGAGCCCCCAGCAAACCTTCAGCCGTCCGACCTCTTACGACACACGGCGACCACTAATGGGCGCATAAAAAATCTCTCAGCTAAACTGTACTTCCTCGTGTTGGCACTCAGCTCATCTGCACCCTGCTCTCCAGCTCACATTTCTCAGTGGGGCGGGTTTACTGCGCTGCCGTGGGGTTCAGTGTCGGCCATAAAGCACAACGGCCTCTCCCGGGCTCCTCTGAGAAGAGCCGAGTGTCACGTCTACGAGCTACAACGGCATCTTATTATCGAGAAGTGAGGGGAGGGGGCAGGGGCGGGGAGAGACGGGCTGACAGCCAGCCGTGTGGGGGCCCGGGAAGGCCCGTGGGCTCCGAGTCCGTCCCTTCGCTGGCAAGAGGGCCTGCGCGCCCACACCTCCCCTCCCCGGCCTTCCCTGTGCCTGGACGGCCCAGTGAGGCTGTAGCTCGTGATTCCGGGGACGCCAGCCCTGTCACCGTCAGAGCCCAAAGGGCCACCTCACGCACGAGGACAGGCCCGAGGCGCCGGGGACGGAACACGGACTGAGCAGTGAGAGCCCGCTGGGTGTCACAGCACCGGGGCAGAGCAGCTCCAGCCGGCCCGGACCGCCGCCCTCGGTTCTGCGGGTCTGCACCCCCCACCCCTGCACAGAGACCCCACACTCACGGGACGACTCTCAGGCCGTCACCTGACCCAGCCAACGTCTACTTCGTAAAATAACACGACAAACAGGGAGCACTCGGCTATCACACATCTGCCGAGGCCTCCAGGCCCCGGAGCTGCCGACCCGCTGGCCCGGAGTGACGCGGGGGGGGGGGGGGGGGGGGGGGGGGGGGGGGGGGGGGGGGGGGGGGGGGGGGGGGGGGGGG
>NC_043716.1:56859943-56872439 GCF_006229205.1 Suricata suricatta | reverse complement strand
GCTTCGTGTCTTGGGGAGTTGATGGCCTTCCTCGTGCTCTTTGCGCCTTGTTTTTCTAGCTTTAACTATTCAAGATTAAACATCTTGATAAAGGTGAGTTGGGATCAAGAGGGAATTTAGAGAAGCCAGGATGGTGCTGTTTTTTTCCCGAGGCGGCCAGACTTTCAGGCCCAGATTTCCTCTCCAGGCTGATTGAACCCTTGTCTAAATAATTTATCAGTTTGCCACTGGTGAGATATTTCTTTTGATTAAATCTAAGGCTGTGCCTTCCTGCCTCGTGGGCACATAAATCTGTTTCTGCGGGAGACAGAAGGGAGGTGCCTGCCCCCGTCCGCGGCCTGGCCGGCCTCGCTGCCCCCTCCGCAAGCCCCAGCGAGCGTCTACTGGGCGGCGGGGCTCGGGGCTCACGAGGACAGCGTGTCCCGTGAAGAGTTAACTCTTGGAGGCGTTTTCTAACAAGTCGGGCTCCTGGCGGTGTAGCACAGGGTGTAGCCGGGCTGAGGGTGATGGGGGTGGCAAACGGGGTCCCCTCCTGTCGCTGTGTCCCCGGAGCCCTGCAGACCACGGCCCCTCGCGCTCCCCCCGTTCTTGGGGGCCCGGAAGCCAGCTGCTGTGGGCACGTCTGTGATGCACTAAGATGGAGGGACTCGGTGAGGTCCCCCCCCCGGGGGGGCGTTCCCCGGGAACATGCCAGTTTGCAGAATGCCCTTCAGGGCCTCGCCGGAACCCCTCTGGCTCGTGGGAGGAGCTCCTCTGGGGCCCGGCCGGGCTGGGCAGCGGTGGCCTGTGCGTGGCCGCGGGCTCTGCAGGTGCTCCTCGGGCCACACGGGGCCGGGCTCACGACACGGCGCAGACTCTTCAGTGGAGTCGAATCCCGCCCACCCTTCAGTTGACCCTGCTCCTCAGCTGGTCGCGGGGGCGTGTGGTCTGGCTGCGAGACAGAGAGACAGACACGACCTGACGGTGCTCCCCGCCCGGCCGAGTGCCCGCAGGCGACAAGCCCGTGCGGGCCAAAGCGAGGCCCCGCCGCCCGGCCATCAGCCAAGGAGGAGTCGTTGCTGCAGTTGAACTTGAGCGACTTTGGCATCGACCCCAGGGCTGCCTGCGCCGCTGAGCGCCTGCTCGGACAGACGGTGCTTGTCGCCGTGCCGTGTGGTGGGAGGGGGCGCCCGGGGGGTGGGGCCTGAGGCCAGGGGACAGCCTCGTGCCTCTTTGGGGCGTTCACAGGCTTGTCCCGTGGGCTTGGGGCACAGGTGGCGTTTTGGTGGGGCCGTGGTGAGCATATCGCCTTGTCCCCCCGGGGGGGCTGGCGGCTTGACCCTCGTCTCGGGGAGGGAGCGGGTATGGCCTGTTCACAAGCAGCCGGACATCTGGGAGCGCCCCTCGTGCTGGGGGAGCTCGGAATGGCGCTGTCCGCCGGGCTGCCGGGTGACCCGCGGGCGGTGACGTCCCTCTGGGGGTGGAGCAGGGGCGAGCGGCGTCTGGTAACGCTGCCAGCTCTGCCCCCTGGGGGTTCCGAGCGAACGGGGCTGCGGCACAACTCGGGAGTGAGTGGGTCCCACCTGGTCTTGGCATTTTCAGGGTTGGGTGTGGATGACTGAGGGAGGGCCGTGCGGCGAAGATGGCCCTCGTGGTGAGTCATCGCTGACGCTGCTGTCACAGCGCCGTCCCGTCCCGCTGTGCCCCAGGCTGGCCAGCTCCCCTCTCCTTCCCTGTCTGCTGGTCTTAAGGCTGAGCTCCGTCCCGCTCGCCAGCGTGTCGTGAGTGGGCCCCGGCGAGGAGGGCACGGGGCACTGCGGGGACGGCTCCCACTTCCCATGACTCTGTCTGGCGTGAAGCCCGTCGCATCAGGTGCTCCTTACGTTCGCAGGACCGCGCAGGCCGTCTCCCATCCCGCACTCCGCCGCCGCCGGTCCTCTCTCCCTGCCCGCCCGCCCCTCCCCACACCGTGTTCCCGGAGACTTGCGAGTTGTGCTCCGTGCAGCCTGGCCTGCAAGCCTCCGCGGCCCGGCCCTCCCCGCTCGCCCCACCGGCCGTGGCGTCCCTCCGAGCAGAGCGGCCGCCGCTCAGCAGCTCCGAGGCACCATCGATAGCTTCTCGACAGAACACGACAAGCAGACGAAAGATGGAGCGGGGCGGGGGGGCTGCAGCCGCGGGAAGGATGCGCAGCCTCCCCCCCCCCAGGCGTCGCGGCTCTGAGGTCACGGGGCGGCGGGTGAGGGTATGAGAGAGTCCTTCGGGATCTGGGCCCACGCGGCGCTCAGCGGGGCCCCGACGAGCGTGGATTTGGGGCCGCAGCCGCTGCGGGAGGCGGGCTATCCCAGTGTGTGTGCTGGGCCCCCACCCCGCGGGCTGCTGGCAGGGGCGCCTGGGCTGGGCGGGCCTTGCAGGAGGGGCCTCCTCGCTGACACGGGCCCGGTGGGAAGAAGCCAACTTGGTGACCCGTCGCCCCGCCACCTGCTCGACGAGGAGCTCGCTGCTGGACCCTCAGAGTTTGTAAACTTCAAGGGAGGGCTTGTGGGGAGGAGACGAGGTGAGGTGTCAGCTCAGGCAGGGCCGTGGGGCTGGGGAAGGGGAGGCCGGAGCCCCTGGCACAGAGGCCCCTGCTCCTCCCACCCCCCTGAGCGCTGACTTGCTCCAAGTACCGTGTTTTATGGTGAAACAGGGCTGAACTGTGTCCTTAACAAGCCCGTCGGGATCTGGTCTCGGCTCTGTGGGTGACACACTGCAAACGAGGCCCTGTCACCGCCTGCAAGGGGCGGGGCTGGAGTCCCGGTGTCTGAGCGCACAGGCTGCCCGTGCGGCATCCGCTCCCCGAGTTACCCTGAGGCCCCCGATGCCGAGCTGTGTGCCCCCGGCTCTGGGGGTGCTGGGGCGGGAGCGAAGGTGTCTGAGGAGGCGCCGGTGCCGGGGAAGCAGGGGTGCGGGCTGGGGGGGGCTGGAGGGGCCTGCCAGACGCTCACCATGTGTGCCAGGGAAGGGCTGTCAGATCCGGTTCCAGCTGGAGGAGAAGGTGCCGATCCGGGGCGGCAAGAACAGGCTGGTGGGGGGGGGGGCGCGTCTGCTCGGCCGGCTCCGTTCTGCGGGGAAAGCAGGTCCCCGTGGCAGTGGTGAATCCGGGGCTCATCCTGGCAGGTGTGGCGTGTAACGGAGGCAGGGAAAACGGAGGTAAAATCCACGTAACGTGGTGTCACAAGGGAATCCTGCAGTCGTGGCCCGTGTCTGACTTCCGTCACCCCGCGCCACGCTTCGCAGACTCGGTCATGGGCTTACGTGTTGTTGCCTGATCAGCGTCCCGGGCTTCCCGTGGCTGAGCAAACCCTGCCGGACAGACGTGTGTTCCTAGGAAAGGAGTTGCGGGCTCGTATGGAACTCTCCACGTGCCTTTTGTTTTTTAATGTTGGTTTATTTTTGAGAGAGAGAGAGAGCGAGAGAGAGAGAGCGTGCACGCACACATGCGCTGCATTTTTTGCTTGGATTTTCAAGGTTAAGTTCCCCCCCAGAAGAGTGTTCCCCGTCCCCGGGGTATGTGGTGAAGGTAAGTGCCACCAGGACGGGGTGGGGACCAGAGGCCACACGCCCCCGGCTCGAGTGGGGCAGTGCTTGCCGGCGGCAGAGGAGAGAGCCAGAGCGCCAGACCCCGCTGCCCGGGTGTGCGGGGTCCCCTCGGCCCGCAGGCCCTGCGCAGGAGTGTGGCTGCCCGCCCGCTGTGCCCTGCTGCCGTGGAAGGACCCCGCAGAGGGCTGGGGAGTGTGTGCGCCCAAGGCCGTGACTCCTGAGCTTCGGCGGAGCAAGGAGCGCACGGGGTCTGAACCGGGTGAGACGGCCCCTCCCTGGCCCGCCAGCCCAGCCCGCGAGGGCGCTTGTCTTCTGGTGAGACGTGTGCCAGGCCCACGGCCGGGCGTGAGCGGCAGGTTCCAGATGTCCTTTCCCAGCATTTCCCGACAGACAGACAGAGGCTGCGATTGGCCCAGCGAGGCTCCTGCTTCTTCACTTGTGTTACCATGGCCCTGCCATCTCCGGCCTGTCCGTGGACTGCCCCCTCTGAACGGGGCTGTGACCTGGGGGCTGGGTGGCAGCGGGCTGGCCAGCGCCTTCCCGAAGCGGGAGGGCGGTCCCGGGCTTCTGTCCGTGCCCCCCCACCCCGGGCACTCCTCTCATAAGGGCTGCAGGCAGGGCAGGGCCCCCGGAGGATTGTTAGTTCCAGGTTTTACTTTCAAACAAACAGTCAGCCAAATTAAAATCCAAGGCGAGAACACAGATAATTGAGAAGTAAGTCAGGATTTGAGGAAATTGAAAGAGTCATGAAGAAGCCAGCGCTTTGCAACTAAATGGGGACCTGAGTGAGACGCGCAGTCTTCTAGGAGAATGAAATGGCTGCACTTGACCTCAGAAAAGGTAGAGAACCCCTAAGCATGGGAGAAACTGAGGATGTTACCAAACGGTTTTCTCCTGTCCTCTGTGTAAAATTTGTGGGAAACACCGAATTCTATACCTGGTTACCTTTGTTGTGGGAAGAAATTAAAAATATTTCTTTTTATTTTAAAAGCAAAGTATAAAAGAAAAAAGAGAAAAATTGTATTCAGCCAACGTAGACTATGCACATGTACTTTGTAGAAAGTCAGCTGTTCATGTTTGTCAGATTAATAGTGTAGGTGTGTATGAGATGTGTCAGTGTGGAGATGGACGGATGGATGGACAGATGAATAGATGGATGGACAGATAGATGGATGAGTGGACGGATGGATGGATGGATGAATGGATGAGTGGATGGATGGATGGATGGATGACGGATGAGCGGATGGATGGATGGATGGATGAGTAGATAGATGGATGGACAGGTGGATGGATGGCTGGACAGATGATCAGATGGATGAATGGATGGACAGACAGATGGATGGATGAGCAGATGGATGGATGGATGAATGCATGCACGAATTGGTTGGTCCCTCTGTCCAGCGTCCTGCTCATTCAGATGCCCTCCTAGGGACACGCTGAGGGTGACTTAGCCTCAGTCGTTCCCAGTCTTTGCCTTGTGGTGTCTTACCGCGTGGCTAATTCTAGTGTCACACATGTGCGGATACACGTGCAGGTGATCCCTGACGTGGTACATAGAGCATTTGTCATGGCGAGTGCAGGGCAGACGCAGAGACTGTCACCCCAAGTCCTCTGTGTGCCCTGCATGTAGAGTCCTGATGATTTACTGCTCTAATAGTGGGCCGCTGATGGAAAGTAGCCATTCTCCGCGTGTCACCCAAGTGTCCGCAGGGGACTACGAGGCAGAAGGAGCCACTTGGGACTTTCGCCTTCAGGTTGCGAAATTTACATGTAGCTTGTTCTGCCATTTTTATCTGTTCTTGTTTCTGTGCTGCGTGTGCTATGTGTGATGTGTGCCATGTGTGATATGTGTTGTGTGTGTATCTGTGCATGTGAGGTATGTTATGTGTGTGTGCTGCATGTGATGTGTGTATCTGTGTGTGTGTGTGTGTGTACGTGTGTGTACGCCCAGGTGGGACTTAGCCGGAGGGGCGGTGGCCCAGGGCCTGCCTGGCAGTTCCCATCCTGGGGACACGCCTCTTGTGCTGCCCGGCCGCCGGGGCCAGCCGGTCTGGCACAGCCGGCTCGTCCGCCCAGAGCGGCCTCGGGCCCGTAGGAGCGGCTCAGCGCCGGCCTCCGCCCCCAGTGGCCGGGCTCTGTCCTGCGGGCCTGGGACCCCTGGTTTTGTTGACCAGCACTCCGTTCCCATCAGAGCCGCTGAGCTTACGGTGGGTGTTGTAACCCGAGAAAGACCACCAATGGTGACAAACCAGGTTGTGTCAGCAGAAGGAGAAATGCTACATTACAAAGAGGGAGACAGACGTCTTGCCAGTCAGTGTTGGCCCCACGTGGCCCCTGCCCTGCTTCAGTCAGAGGATGGCAGCCGGGTGTTCAAGGGGTTCATGACCCAGAGGACGAAGTGACCGTGTGTTGGGTGGCGA
This sequence comes from Suricata suricatta, assembly GCF_006229205.1. NCBI lineage: Eukaryota > Metazoa > Chordata > Mammalia > Carnivora > Herpestidae > Suricata > Suricata suricatta. The sequence goes on along the minus strand of NC_043716.1, from coordinate 56,866,461 downwards.
GCGCGTACGGCCTATGGCCCAGGTGCGAGGGCCGCGGGGGGCTAGGCACGGCCTCCGATTGGAGGAATGGAGGCGCTCGCTGCGTCGGGGTGCGTCCTCAGTGTGGGCGGTGTTGGGGTTAGTGTGTAGACGCAGGTCGGCAAGCAGCCCCACCCACTGGCGCAGAGCAGACCGCCCGCGGTTTGGGAGGGTGGCTGTCCCAGCCGCGGGGTCCCCAGCGCCGTGAGTCTCCAGCCCGGAGCACAGGGGACTTAGGACTGAGCAGTCTGGGGTAGTTAGGCACGGCCGGAGCGTTTTCTGTGCCTTAATAGCCCTAAAGAAGTTCATTTGTTTTACAAACACTGTCCTTTCATCAGTGCCCTTGGTGCCAGCAGACCAGTGGCCGTGGGCAGATCCCCGGGTCATAGGAGGCCTCCCTAAAGCCAGATTATCCTCTTGGAGGAGAGTGGGCTGGACAGCGCTGGCTCTGCGTCGCCAGGGCGTGGGACTCAGGAGGTGGCGGTCGTGCGGGTCTCTGTGCGTTCATTGTGACCACCCGAGGGGCCTCCGTCTCACAGCCCTGCCGCTCCTTTAACGTGACCGTGCTTCTGGCTGCCCTGCCAACAAGTGCTTCGCCTTTCAAGTTGAGGGGAGCAGGGCGTGTGTGCTGGGGCCTTGGGTGCCCCGCGGGTCCTGGGACGCTCGTCCGGGGGACTTCGGGTGGGGGGCGCTCCCGGGACGGGGGCCGCTTTGCTGGCAGAGGCAGGCCCGGTGGCCAGCAGGCTCTAGCTTTGCCCCGCTGCGTGTCCCCCTCCCACCTCCCAGGTTAAGGGGGTCAGAAAGTCTGTCCTCTCTGTGAAAGCTCGGCTTGGAGGCCTCATGTTTGTCCTCTGAGGATGCTCTGGCCTATTTTCCCGTCTGGCCGACTGAGAGCTTTCCTCCTCACCTGCTGGGATGCTCGTAGGTGTGGTTTACGGTGTATTTACCCTGTTGGGTGGGTGCTCGGCGGCCTGGGGCCTGCTGGCTTTCTTCAGCCTCGCCGCATTCCCTGCGGTTCGAGAGCGTAGACCTTGTGTCCCCGCCTTCTGTCCAGTGTGCCGACGTTTCTTCCCGTGCTTTTGTCCGGATGTTTTCTCCTGACTGCCGTTTGGCTCACGATTCCTCTTCTGCCCCAGTGTCCATCCTCCTGTTCAGCCTGCCTATAATCACCGTCGTGATTTCCTGTTCCGTCATTTCCGTCAGGTTCTCTGCTGATTGCTGGTCCCGGGGGTGGGGTGGGGGAGTCTCCATCTTGTGTCATGTGACCCTGACGCTGGGCTCTCAGCTGTAGGATGCCCGTCCGTCCCCCACCGGCGTCTCTGGCACGGGAGGCGGGTCTCTGCCCTCGTGCACATGTGTGGGGGTGAGCTCCATGCTGTGACTGGGCACGGTCCGTGTTTCAGCCGCTAGTGGGGGTGGGGGGTCTTCCGTGGTGACTGCGAAGCGCCTGTGCCCGGGGTCTGTGACCTGTAAGGACCACAGGGGCTGCCGGGGAGACGACGTGGCACCTCCTTCCGGGCCTGTGGGGTGACGCCGGGTGAACCCGTGAAGTCGACTCCGAGAGCGGCCTCCGCGCGGGCGCAGGACGTGCTGGGGCCCGCGTGAGGATCGTGTCCGATGGCGCTGACGCAGGCTCTGGGACCAGGTGTCCGGTAAAATCCAGCCGCTGAGAAGGCCTCGGTGACGCATGGAGCAACAGTGCGTCTCACAGTCCTTGGATCTTGGGTTTTACGAAGTAAGTGGCATCTCTTTTATACAGACCGTAGCCATTCTTGTGGAGGAGCAGAGCTGGGGACCCACGGTCCTCCGTGGAGTTCAATTCCGCGGAGCCTCCCCCGCCCTCCTGCACGTGCGCCCTCCTCTCGCCCGGCAGGGGCCGGCAGGGCTGGTCTGTGTTTGCCGCTCCTAGTCCGTGACCGGAGAGGCGCGTCAGCGTCCGTCAGCGGAAATCGGTCTCTGTTTGTTCACTGTTACCATCAGCTAAAATACAGACATTTGGGGGGCGCCTGGGGGGCTCAGTTGGTTAAGCCTCTGACTCTGGCTCAGGTCATGATCTCACAGATGGTGAGTTTGAGCCCCGCAGTGGGCTGTCTGTTGTCAGTGCAGAGCCAGCTTCAGATTCCCTGTCCCCCTCCTCTGCCCTTCCCCTGCTGGTGTTCTCTCTCTCCCTCCCTCCCTCCCTCTCTTTCTCTGCTTCTCTGTCTCAAAATAGAAAAACAGATTTAAAAAAAAAATACAGGACACAGGGACACCTGGGGGGCTCAGTCGGTTAAACGTCCGACTTTGGTTCAGGTCATGATCTCACAATCTGTGAGTCCGAGCCCCGCGTCGGGCTCTGTGCTGACAGCTCGGAGCCTGGAGCTGCTTCCGATTCTGTGTCTCCCCCTCTCTCTGCCCCTCCCTCATTCACACTCGGTTCCTCAAAAATAAACGGATGAACGTTGAGAGAAATAATAAAATAAAACACGAAGGTGGAATTCTAGACCGTGTCCGACCCCAGCCTGAGGATAAGCGGCTGTGGCCCCGGGGCGGCCCCGCCTCCGGGGTGTGGAGCAGAGCGCCCCCCGCTGGCAGCTGGGCACCGAGGCGTCTCACGCCGTCTTTTCTGTCTCCGCTTGGGGAGAGGAGGCTGAATCCTCACTCCAGTCCTGATGATCCTTTTATTCATTTACTTCTTTTTAGATTTTCAGATTTGTGTTAAGGGTTTGCTTGTTTGCTCCTGGCCTCGTCAGGCTCCGTCCTGGATGTTTTTATTGCTGTGGATGTGCTCATGGTCTGGGACTCATTTGTTTAAAACTTGAAAGGCGCATTATTTACTAAGGAAACGATTTCAGAATTTCTACTTACTTTTCTGTTTCCTCTTAACATGCATGTAGTTTATAATCTGTCCCTGAGCTTGTTGACCTCCGGGTTGAGTGCCGGGGTTCCCGGTGCTGAGGTGTTGGGACGGCAGCTACTTTGGGCTCCGTCGACCTCCTTCAAGTAGCGCCTTTGACTCCGGGCGAATGCTGAGAAGCCCAACAGTGTTCTTTGGACAGCCAGTTCCAAAGGATAAACAGTAAACATAGGCTACTCCTGGCCTTTTTTTCCCCTAAAAGGTTATTTTGAGAGAGAGACGGGGAGAACAAACGGGGAGGGGAAGAGAGAGAGTCCAAGCAGGCTCCGCACTGCCAGCGCAGAGCCTGACGCAGGGCTCCATCCCACGCACCGTGAGGTCATGGCCTGAGCTGAAGTCAAGAGTCAGACGCTAACCGGCTGCGCCCCCCGTGCACCCCAGCCTTTTTCCTGAGAGCCGGGAGGCCCCCATGCTGCCCGGAGTAGGATGTTGTGCTTGAAGGGTTCTCTGTGATTTGCTAGTTCTGCTGATTCGGCTCTATATAGATGCTAAGAACAACCTGTTTTCTTTGGATGAAGAGTTCCAAAGGCGTTTGTTTCCCTTTTCCACGGCCACGGAATTGAGTGCCCCAGAGCCTGGGGGCTTCAGGCCGAGCGGGTTTATTTGCTCACTGTGTACAGTCTGGGCTGGGCCCGGCTGGACGACACTTCTGCTGGTTCCTCCCAAGGTCTTTGGGGGTGGCTTCCATCATCGGGAGGCTTCACCGGGCTGGAAATCCACAGTGACCTCCTTCCCAGGCCCCGCGCACCAGCTGGGACCCCTGGGACCCCGCACAGGGCTGGCCGGCGCCGCTCTCCTGCTCCGCTGCCCTCTGCAGCGGGGAGCCGGGTCTCTGTGTGCGCCTGGTGGCCCGGGCCTGGAGGTGGGGGCGTCCTGGGAGCAGGTGCACGCCTCTGTTTGCATCACACTTGCAAGTGCCACTCAAGTCAAAGGAAGTCACGCGGCCTGCCAGTGTGCACGCAGGACGGGGGTGCAGGAAGGTGTCAAATCATCGCTGAAGCCCGAGTCGTCCCGTTGTTGGCTGGCTCTGCTCCGCTGGGCTGGTCGGGGCTCGTCCTGCACACTTCCGGTCCCCGGCGGACCTGGGAAAAGCCATTTGTCCAGTGAGTCTCGGTTTCCTTCAGCGAGAAGCTTGGCTTTGGGGCCTGCGCTCCCGGAGCCGCGTGGCCGTGTTCCCTCGGCCTCCCTGGAGGGCGCGGCCGGGGCCGAGCGGGGCTCAGGCGGCCGCACCCCAGCCCTCACCGGCAGCGGTGTGCCTCCCCCTTGGTCATGGTCACCCTCCCCTTTGAAGCTTACCCTTCAGAGTTTCCTTGTTTATGTTCTCTCTTGTTGGGGTGACCTTTCCCGGTTTCTGTCGTCCTCCGTCTGTTTGTGTCTCTCTCTGGTGTCAGGCCGGTGTGTTTACTGGGGGCGGAGCCGTCTGACATCGAGTTTCTCTGTGTGCGTCCTTCGGCTCCCAGCATCGCTTTGGAGACGCCGGCGGCCAGGCTGAGCGCCGCTCTGTTAGGGCATCTGTCTCTTGTCCAACCTGTCTGCTTCGGGGGGCTCCGCTTTGCCCAGGGCTTTGCGGATTTGCTGCCAGGTCGTTCTCGTCCGTGTCCGGGGGCCCCTCACAGCTCCGGCGTCTGCACCTTTCTCGAGTCCTGAGAGTGTCCCAGCCCGTCTCTGCGCGGGTACCGCCGAGCCCTGATGCCTCTCGTGCCCAGACCCCGGGCCTCCCCACCCGGCGCACTCGCTCCCTGACCCGCTCCCGCACGCGCCATCCCGCCGGCTCCGGGCTTCCTCTGTGTCTGTGCAGCCGTTCTGTTTCTCCTCAGCCTCTCACAGGACAGCAGGTCCTTGGGGTGATTCATTCGTGGTGTTCGCTAGTCCTTGGGCCGTATTTTCAACTCTATTTCTTAAAGAACGTTAAACAAACCTGCTTTACTTTTATCTAATGGTTCGGGTGTCTGAAGTCTGTGTGCTTCAGCCTCTGTTTATTTCCTTGGCTTTCCGTCTTGGTGCCTGTTTCCCGACGTGCCTTAAAGATTTTGACCGTGAATGATTTCCCTTTGAAATTTAACTATGTAAAATCTTTGAAGCTTGAGATGAGGTTGCTTTTTTGTCTCTTTTCTGTTTTTTTTTTCCCTTTTTAAGAAGTTGTTTGGGTTTGCTTATGTCCAGCACATAGGGGCCCTGCTGGTCAAGGTTACGTAAAATCCTGGCCTAAAGGTGTTATATCCCACCCAGGCCGTCCGCGCAAATCCACGTGGAGGCCAGCCTTTCCCTCTCTCCACTTCTGTGTCCGGGTTAGAGTCGTGTGGTTTTCTCGGCAGCCCCTGGCAGTGGTTTTGCTTCTGGGGTAAACCTTACTGGGAGTCCCCGGCCCACTTTTCTGGGGGGACACCTTCTCCTGGACCCCCACCTGGCCTTAGGCCTCGTCCCCTGCCCCCCTCACCCCCCGCCCCCAGCCCTGTGTGTCTGTTCAGAGCTCGGCACCTGCCGTTCAGGTGGAATCTGGCTGCTTTCTGTCCCCGCGTGTGGGTTCCTGGCTTCGGTGTGCAGACTGAGCATTCTTTCCTCTCATGCCCGCTGGTCCTTGCCTTTAAGAAGGCGCCCTGCCCCCGCCGGGTCCCACGGCTGGTGTGCGCAGGGCCCGGGGCCCAGGCCTGCGGGGCGTCACCTGTGGCCTGCCCGGCACTGCAGACGTGACGTCTTCGTGTTTCTTCGAGGAGAGCACTGGGGCCGGCACCTGATCGTAAACCTGAGCGCGGTGATGAAATGCTTTTGAGACGTGGATTGCACTAAATCACCGAGTCTGAATGGGGCGGCCTGACAGCTCTGAAGGAAACAGAAAATGTAGCCGAGCCCCTAACAGCAAGTGTAGGCATTTTCAGTGATAAACTACTAAACACAGTAGGTGGATGCTCTTACGTTCACCTAGGAATTGAAGGTAATTCTGGAAACTTATGGGCCGGGGGGGCTTGTGTTCGTGAGCGGCAAGGCGGTGTGTGGCGTCTGTGCCTCCCTTGCAGCGTCCTGCTTCCGCTTGTCGACGGAAGGTTCCGGGGGATGCGTGCCAGGTACAGGGGAGCGGCGGGGGGAGCTGGCCGGGACGGAAGTGTTCCCGAGGGCAGTGAGTCCTGTGGCCTCACCCCCAGTGTGGCTGTAGATGGCAGGAGACGGTGTCGGAGGAAAGAGAAGGTGGCCCGTGTGAGGACCCAGCAGCTCTCTGGCTCCGTGGGAACAAGCCCGGGCACCAGCAGGGTTTCTGGGGAGCAAGACCCCCCCCAGTCATTGAACTGAAGCCTCAGGAGGGCAGCGGGGGGGCAGGGGGAGGTGAGAGCACAGCCGCTGGGGGGGCAGAGAGAACGTGTGGAAGGGGGGGGGTCTCTGGCCGGCACCTGCAGGGCTGCTGGGGCGGGGGCCCCGGCCTCTGGCGTCGTCCCCTCAGGTCTTGGGCCGCCAGGAGGCACCGGGGCGCAAAGGCAGCACCTTCTGCAGGCCGGGTGAACCCTGCAGGCGGGCCTGTACTCCCATAGTCGGTGTAGGCCGGCCTCGAAACCAGACTGGCGGGCAGACGGCAGTGCCAGGGGACAGCCCCCAGGCCCCGTCTGGCTGTGCG
>NC_043716.1:56854972-56859843 GCF_006229205.1 Suricata suricatta | reverse complement strand
GGGGGTGGGGGGGGGTAGGACCCGAAGCCAACGGCACCGACAGTGAAGCCCCGACGCGGAGCCGGGCACGCCTGCAGGCGGCCAGGCCCTCCAGGGCCACGCGCCGCGACGGACGCCAGGGACGGGGGAGGGCGCCTGCCTCCCGTCTCTGAGCTCCCAGAGCTCGCTGTTAGCGCGCCTGCTTCCCGTCCCGCCGCGAAGCCGCGCCTTCCTCCCGAGAAGGACGCTCTCAGACGGGACACAGGACTCATCCCGTGGACCACGGGCCTGGCCTCACGCCCCTCTCCCCAAACCACGGACAACCTCGTGGCTCTGCACGGTTCTCACACGCGCACAGACACCGGTCGCTGAGTGTCCCCGGGCGTACGGTGCCGCGGGCACAGGGTCGGGGCTGGGATCCCACTGCGGGGAGCCCTGCGTGTGCCGGGGCACTGAGCTTCCGGAAGACGCGGACGGGGTACTGACGTGACAACCCGGGAGCTGGCCCTCAGCTCCGACCAGAACGGAGCGGTTCAGTACGCCACGTGATTTCAGCCCTCCCCGCCTCCACTTTTAAGGCTCAAGATTTAAAATAAAACACATCTAATGGCCCGAAGCAGAACGGCCCGGCCCCGAGCTGCAGCGGTCGGGACCGCCTGGCTGGCCGGGCCGGGGGCGGCGCGCCTGACGTCGGAGAAGCCAGACAGGTGCCTACGGAGGACAGCGCTCCAGACAGCGTCCTCATTAGCAGAAAATCGCGGTGCCCGGCCTTCCCGGGGGAGCCCTTTCCGGAAGACTGATTCACGGCAGGGAACGGAGTCAGGTAAGCGATTCCGGAAAGAAGCCTGGGGAGCAGTCTCCTCAGTTCTCGATGCTGCCAGAGCAGGAGGGGAGACCCACCCCAGGGAAGGGGGCCCGCAGGCTGTCTCCTGAACCCGGGGGCGCCTCCAGCCTGGGCACAAGCTGTCCGTGACCACCACGCCGCCGTCCAGCCACCCACGTCTTTATCTCACAGACATAGGATCTCAGAAATAAGCTGCGGGGACAGCTCGGGTGGCCTGACAGAGCTGAGGTTTGACTCTTTCTGTGATACCCTAACAGGGTCCCGCCAGCGCTGACCTCTCTCGGGGTGCAGGGCGACCTGGCCCTCCCACCCCCGCAGAGCACCGTCTCGGGAGTTTTCCCACAGGCAGAGGAGCATGCTTCCCGCGGATGACCTCCTCCTTCTGGTCTCCTGCTGGCCTACCTGCCCTCGCTAGCAGGGGTCCGGTGGCCGAGGGCAGCTGGGCGGTTACAGGGCGCAGCAGCTGTCACCCAGGAACTTAAAACATCATGGAAATAAAACATATCCTATGAGGAAAACGGGCGAAAGACTCGAACAGACAATTCATAGCCAAAGACCGGAGGTGGCCCTGAAGGACACAAAGCTGCTCAAGTTCACTCAGGTAACGCACATCACACCAGCCCGAGACGGAAGCTCCGCCTGCCGCGCCGCACACACTGACGGACACCAAGTCGGCACCACCGGGCACTCTGAGGTCAGGTGCTCCATGGTGGCCAGTGGGGACAGCACGCGGGAGCTGACCCCCATGCAGGGGAACTTGCCAACACCCAGGAAAAAGGTCCCCGGGCACTTGTTTGGTCCAGGGACACCATTACTAGGAATTTGCCTTAAAGACGCGTTTTAACAGCAGAAAACACATCTGAACACCACCACCGACGCGGCACTGTCTGCGGTTTTGCTAAGTATCACAAGCGACCTTGATGCTTTGCAGGAGGCTGAGAAGCTACAGCACCGCCGACTGGAGTGTCCCAGCTCCGAGAAAACCGGAAACGGGGATGGAGGACTTCCACGATGTATTACAAAGTAGGAACAAGACAAAGAAAGGAGCGGATCTCATTTAATACCTTTGTGTAAAGAAGAACAGGAAAAAAGAAAATAAACGCAGATTTTAAAAAGAGCCGTAAGAAAGACAAAGCTGAAGCTGGAACCGGCCACCCACCGCAGGCAGACGGGACGGCGGAGGGCACACGACGCTACTCCAAGCCCGACCTTCCGTGCAGGTTTGACTTGTGGGATTACGTTAATATCTTACAGTAAGAAAAAACATAAAATTAAAAAAAAACAAAAACAAGATGAGGAAGCCAGCATGGGACACAGACTAAACCACACACATGTGCTGCCACCGACGGACCGACAGGTCCTGCCGGGGGGGGGGGGCAGGAGCAGCCCGCAGGGTCTGGGCGCGGCACCTGACGCGGCCCGCGCGGCGGGAGCCACCTGCACTCCTGGTTCGACAGCCAGCGACTCTGAGCCGGCTTCCTGTGCACTGGGGTGACACCTGGTCACACCGGGGCTGCCAGGGAGCCGGTGCCAGAGAGGAGGGACGGGCTCAAACCGGAGGGAGCACGTCAGGCACACGAGCAGGCCGGAGGGGCCGCGCCGGCCAGAGCTGGCGACAGAGCGGAGCGTCCTCGGAACAGGGAGGCGCTTTCTGCTTCCCGCGCGCAGAGCGAAGGCCGGAGGGCGAAGAGAGCGCCTCCTCACGCAGACCCAGGTGCGCACAGACGGGCCGGGAAGCGCGAAGGGCTGCATCAGGCGCCGGCTCTGGCGACCGACCTGGGCAAGAGTTCTCGGCGGAAGCAAACCCAGCACAGGAACAGGGAGTCTCATGGGCCCGCCGCCGCCCCTACAAGGGGTAAACACGACCTGGGCGCTGCGGGACACGGGACAGAGCACCGTGCGTGGGTGCCCGAGCGCCCGGGCACGTCTGCTGCCCACGCGCGGCCCAGCTCCCGCCCCAGGAAGCCGCTGTAAAGTGCAGACGGGCAGGTGGGGAGCCGTGCTGGCAGGGAGGCGGCGGGAGGGGTGTGAGCGGCGGCACAGGGCGGCTGTGAGCCCGGACGGGGCAGACGTTCCCGGAACTGGCGAGGTCTGGTTCTGGAACCGAGGAGACGACGGTATGGGATTTGGTTACATGTGCTGTCCTGATGCAAGAAGTCCGTGTTCTGGAAAACCACACGCTCAAGTACTTATGAGTCACGTGACGTTTGCAACTTTCAAACGGTTCAGGGAAACCTATGAACATACCCACAGAGAGCACCATGGTCTGAGGCCCTCTCCACCCCCTCCCGGTGGCGGCACACAGGGAACCCGGGGTCCCAGCCGCGGATCCCAGCCCGGATCCTGGGAGCGCCTGGCACATGGCAGGTGGGCAGGAGGATAATGAATATGCAGGAGCAGAGAAAATGTGTATCTCCGGCAGGGCGGCCCAGTCCCCACCCCTCAGTGGAGCAGCCGGGCAGGGTGCTGGGAGGTCCTGGGTGCTGTGTGCACGGCCTGGGGAGAGGGCAGACCATGGGACCAAACAGACAAACGAGAGACTCGGGAGGGGAACCACGGAGCTGACCAGGGCGCAGGCGTGGGGGAGAGCGCGGCCGCCACGGGGGACGCCCGGGCTCCGGGCGCACGCCAACTCCTGCTCCGCTGAGGAACAGGGGCTGAGAGACCCAGCTGTGACCCTGGAGGACAGCCGGGCCCCTCACGTGGTGGGTGAGACGCTCCCTGCAGCACCAGGGGGTCCGGCTTCTAGGCCGGAAGCGGAGCGCTGGGCACACAACCCGCAGGCCCGCGGTGCCGTCCAGCACCCTGAGGTGGGGCGCAGGCCCCTCCCAGGGGCGGGGCGTCTCTCCAAGAATGCCCGGAGGCCCCTGACAGCAGGATGACGACCATTTTACCTCCTGGTCTCTCGAGTCTGGGGGAACAACCAGGACAGACCCGCCACGCGCGCTCCTCCTCGTGCCCCAAACGTCAGGGCTAACCTCTTCTCCCCACGAGGAGGGACGCAGGAGGAGGAGGAGGGGGACACTGAGTCCGGGCGCGCCGGGCTCACGGCGCTGAGCTCCGAAAGATCAGCGCGGGGTCTGAAGGCACTTCAGTTCCTAGTGAACCACTCCGCCTTTTCCAAAACAGTTAATAAGTAAGTTTATTTTCACCACAGCAAAAATTAACAACTTGCAGACTCAAAAATCAGGCCAAGAGAAACTCCCACTGTAAATGCATCCGGTGAGCCTGTAAAGGGACCTTAAGGTCCCGCAGCTTAGGGCTGAGAGGAAGAGAAAACACAAACATAACATCACTAACCACCAGCCACCCCCGCAAAGGCTTAACTGCCGTCAAACAAAGAAAATCATCGGGGCAGGAAGATCGCGGCGCCGGTGGGCCAGGGTCAGCTGCGAGACCGCCAGCCCTGATCCGGGGCGCGCAGGCGGGGAAGGGCGGGATCAGCAGGGGACGCCGTGCACGGTCGGAGGGAGCAGGGGCCACGGCTCCGGAAGCGAGAGAGGAACATGCCGGCGGAGGCACAGAAAGGCGCCACCCCCCAAGGCGGCAATGAAGCCGCGCACCGTGAGCAAGGAGCAGAGGCGCCCTGGCGCCTGCGAACAGAAAACGTCCCTGGAAGGTTCTGGTGCATCCGAGCGAGGCCTCACGGCGCCTCGTGAGCTGGAGGGCCCACGGGACTCAAACCCGTAATCCCCCCCCCCCCCCGCCCATTACGTGCGCAGTCTCTTCAGCGTTATTTTACGCGCATGTGTCTTGAGGCAGAAAACACGAATGGCGGCTGCCTCGTGTCCGACGCGGCGCAGAGCACGGCTACGGGCGCGCAGGGCTCTTGCTTCCTTCCCCCGCCCGTCCGCCAGCCGCCCCCGAACTTCAGGGTTAGGCCCGCGGTCCCTTCCTGCTGGGAGCCCACACGGGGCCTGGTCCTCACGCCTCATCTCCCCGGAGCTGCAGCGGGGCCTCAGCCTCCCCCTGCGTGAACCTCACAGGTCTGACCTGGTAGGATGTTCCCGCCGCTCAGCCCTCACCAGGTTGACAGGACGTATTTTTA
>NC_043716.1:56853806-56854872 GCF_006229205.1 Suricata suricatta | reverse complement strand
GCTCCCGTGGGGAAGGGCAGAGATGGAGAGGCTGAGCCGCAAAACCACCCTCACGGGGGCTAACGGGGGCTCTGAGGTCGCCATTTACTAGCCCTGTGAGCACTCGGCCGCCGGAGGCGTTTCCGGGGGCCGCGCAGGGACAGGGCGCCCCGGCAGAGCAGCCCAGGCGTGTGTGCACGGGGCCTCCCCTCCAGGGGCCGGCAGGGCGCTGCCTTTAGAGGCACGAGACCCTCTCCCCCTCCCCAACCCCCTCCCCAACCGACGCACTTGCACGGCTGGGCGAGAAAACCGAACCGCGGGGGGGAGCCCCGGATGCGCCGAGGGACAGCCGCCCTTCCCCACCAGACCGGCCAGGAGCAGTGAGAGCACTGGGCGCTCCTGGAGAAGGCAGGGAGTGCCGGGAGAGCAAGGGCAGGGGTGCGGCGTGGGCACGGACCCCTCTCACGCCGCCCCTTCTGCGGGGCTGTTACCAAGACACTGACCGATCGATACTGCTCGGCTCGGCAGCAGTTTTATTAGCGTGAGGACAGCAGAAAACGAGTCTGCAGCACGCACACGGGGACTCGTCTCCCGAGGCCTCCTGCCACCAGCACGCAGAACAGGAGCCCCTGCTGCCACCAGCACAGCCCGGAGGACCCCTCTGCCCCTGCTTAGAACTGTCACCGGCACGCAGGACGCATGGCCCTGACATTCCCCAGCAGGGGATCCCGAGCCTCGCGGAGCCCCGGGCAGAAGGGGGAGGGGGTGGGATGCCTCGTGCCCACAGCCCAGCCAGGTGAGCGGGACCCCGTGGCCACACTCACACGCACCATGTGCCCCCTCGTTCGGGAGTGCGGCTGCCACGCTGCCCCGAGCAGGTGCACGCCTGACTGCTCACACGCATCAAAGCCGCTGAACCTTCAAGAGGACATCACACACTTTTCAGAGTCAGGAAGACTTCGAACGTCACGGACCACGGGCGCTAGAGCCCAGCACTGGCTGGGCAGCCGGTGAGACAACAAAGGCGGGAGGCCCGAAACCAAACCCTAGACATCAGGGAGCCTCCGAATTTTGTGAATTCTTCCAC
>NC_043716.1:56852122-56853706 GCF_006229205.1 Suricata suricatta | reverse complement strand
ATGCAAAGGCCCAGATCAGAGTGTCTAGCAAGGCGGCGAGGCCTTTGGCTGCCCAGTGTGGCCGTCCCCGCGGCCGGCAGTCACGACAGGGCCCAAACTCTGGGCCCCACAGGCCGCGTCACGGTCACGGGTGTTTACCTGGGTTCCGTGCTCCGTCGGGTGTTTCTGTTGGGGGTGGGGCTCCACGGTGACCCCATTCCTGCCTGGTCTGTGGCCATTTTTTCCTGCCCGTTTGCAGACTGACTCTCTAGACGGCCCTGCTTCCGGCTCGCTTCCCGGCGTCATGGTGTGCTTGTGCGGGCCTGGGTTTGGGGGCCCCGCTTCAGCACGCCTGCCACACGGCCTCGTTTCTGCGCTCGGGTCAGCTGGACGCTAGAACTGGTTTTGATGAAATAAAATCAGAAAGCCAGGAGGCGTGTGTTGGGGTCTGAGTGTGGACTGTGGGGGGGAGCCCCGTGGGCCTCCAGGCTCCCCATTTCAATGAGGCAGGTCGTGGAGAGGTCTGGGGTGCGGGAGGGCTGGGCCCCGTGTGCTCCCGGCCCTCTGGCGTGGCCGGGGCTCCGTCAGAACGTCCGTGACCGCGTGTGGGACGCGGTGGGTCGCCTGCTGTTACATTGGTGGGGCTGCATCGGGTTTGGTGGCAGACGCGGGGCGAGCAGGCACGTCAGGGTGTGGGCGCCGGGCGCCCGGCTGCTCCTGCCCCGCTCCATCTCCGTGTCGTGAGTTCCGTGGCTCGTTGCACATAGAACCTGCCTCAGAAGAGAAGCAGGCAGGGTGCCGGTGCATCGACCCAGTGGGAGCGCCTGGCCGTGTTTCAAGTCTCCTTCACGTTTTCCAGGAGGAGTTTAAAAAGGTTTCTCACCTGGTGGTGGTTTTTTTTAACGTTTCACATCACGTTTACTCCTGCTCTAAGTCTTCTTTCTGCCATAGACGTGGGCGTTCCGTACGTCTGCGTCCGGTAGCTGTCCGTTGTCTGTGTGTCTAAGGGCGGTTGGTGTTTGTGAGCTCATTTTGGGCTGATTCAGGGGGCCCTGGCAGGGACGAGCGAGGGTCCGGGCAGGCGGCCGCGGGGTCCTTGCTCTGTCCGCCTTCGCTCCCTGCGGTTCTCTCGCCGCCTCAGGCTGCAGCCTCCCTTGCTGCACGTTCCAGAGAGTTCTTTCAGGAGGATTCAGTTTCTGAGAAATACCCTGTCCTCACGGTGGCCGAGCGTTCTGCCCGGCGAGGGCCGCGGCCGTCCCCAGGGGCCGGTGCCCGGTGTCAGGGATGCGGGGGCTGGGGCGCGCGGTGGGGGGGGTGTCCGGTGCCCCCGCGGACCCACGCGAGCCTCTGACTTTCCTCTCCCGCACCAGGCCCGGTACAAGCAGAGCCTGGACCCGACCGTGGACGAGGTGAAGAAGCTGTGCACGTCCCTGCGCCGCAACGCCAAGGAGGAGCGTGTCCTCTTCCACTACAACGGCCACGGCGTGCCCAGGCCCACCGTCAACGGCGAGATCTGGGTCTTCAACAAGGTAGGGCCCGGCCGCCCTGGCTTCGCCGCTGTTCGCTCTGCGCGGCGGGACTCGTGGGCTCGCCTGCGAGACGGGC
>NC_043716.1:56840869-56852022 GCF_006229205.1 Suricata suricatta | reverse complement strand
GGGCTCGCACACTGACACGGTGCCCCGGGGTCGGGAGGGTCTTCCTTTGAGAACCGCGGTTTTCCCGGAGATAAGCCGGTGCGCAGATCCCGGACGCCCGCAGACGCGGCTCTGCCCCCGCCTCCCCAGGCAGTGCCCCCCGCCGCCGCCTGTCCTCAGAGACGGAGGGTGATGGGAGGGGTGGGCGACACCCTCCCACCATCTTCCCGGCCCCGAGGGCGAGTGGCGCCCCCACCCTGCGGCGCGGGTCCCGGAGCAGCAGCCGTGGGCGGGGCAGCGCGGGGGGTGGGGGTTCGGCGCCGTGGCCACCAGCGGGCTCAGAAGACGCCCCTTTAGGGCCCCTGTGCCCGCCCCCAGCGCGGTCTCTCTCGTCCCCGCCACGGTCACGGGATTTCGTGTTCACGGTTCCCTCGCTTTCCTTTCCGGGGTCCCCACTTGGTGTGGCCGTCCGGGCGTGTTGGTTTTGGGTGTGTTCTGCCTGACGAGATTGGGATCCTTCTGTACCTGCTCCTCGTGCTCTGACGATGCGTCCCTGCTGCCCCCTGACCCCCTGTCCCCACGTCCCCACGTCCCCTTCCCCTGGCCCCCTGCCACCTGTCCCCACGTCCCCTTCCCCCGGCCCCCTGCCACCTGTCCCCACGTCCCCTTCCCCCGGCCCCCTGACCCCCTGTCCCCACGTCCCCTTCCCCCGGCCCCCTGCCACCTGTGGGGACGTCCCAGAACCTGCTTGATGCCTTCTGGGCAGACACACTTCCCAGTGGTACCGTTGTCTTCCCTGTCGCAAACTGCCCGGTGTTTCTGTCCCCACCCTGCTCCCCAGCACCGAGGTCAGGGTTTGTCTTTCTGCCCAGTGCTGGGGGCCGCGCGGCCCTCCCCTGTGGCTGTGACCCCGAGCGCCCCGTGAGGGTGTGGTGGCCGCGGAGGCTGCTTCTGCTCGGCGCACCGGCCCCTCCGCTTCCCGCTGGGGTCGCCGCATCGTCCTCTCGTTGGTTTGGAGGAATTCCCGTATTCCGGACGGCAGCCCCTCATCACTTTTATGAACGGCGCGTGTCCTCTCCGGATTTGTGGCTTGGTGTCCCGTGGTGGACGGGAGTTTTTATCTCCGAGTGGCCACCTTGGTCAGTCTTCCATTATGGTGTGGACATTTCGTGTCTCTAAGAAGCCTCTCCTTTTGCCAAGGTTACGAAAGTATTTTTTTTTTCCTTTAAGTGTTTACTTTTTCTTTATTTTGACAGAGACAGAGCGCAAGCTGGGGAGGGGCAGAGAGAGAGAGAGAGAGAGAGAGAGAGAGAGAGAGGGAGAGAGAGAGAGAGGGAGAGAGAGGGAGGCGGGGGTGCGGGAGCAGAGGACCCGAGGCAGGCTCTGCAGAGTCCGCGCGCAGCCCGATGCCGGGCTCAGACTCACGGACCCGTGAGCGCACGACCCGAGCCGAACTCAGGGGTCGGTCACTCACCGCCTGAGCCCCCAGGCGCCCCCAAGTTCATTCTCAGTGTTCTTCCGCAGGGCTGTGTCTTCGTCCATTACATTTAGGTCTCATCTTCCTGACGCTGGTTTTGTGCAGACTGTGAGGTCGGGGTCGTATTCTTTCCTCTCCATGGACACCTACCTGTTCCTTACTGTTTAATGCCGTGAGCGCAGCCGCGTCCCCGTAGTGAGCGGGCATGTTCCCGAGCTCTCTGTTCTGCTCCCTGGGTCCTGCCTCTGTGCCGGGAAACTCCTCGTGAGTGTAGGTTTCCAGCGATGCCCGGTGTTTGGGAAAGCGAATGCCCCCTTTCTGTTCTTCAGTCGTGTCTTGGCTGTTCTTGGCCCTTTGATCTTCGGGGAGACTGTTGAACCAACTTGAAAATCAGTGGATTCATTGTGGGGGGGGGGGACTCAGCCTCTTTACAACGTGGAGTCTACCAAACGGTGCTCTTTTTTAAGGGCCTTTCGGTAGTATTTCATAATTCCAGACAAGTTTGCATCATTTGTTAGACATAGTCCTAGATTCCGTATACTTTTGATGTTGTTATAAAGGTTTACTGTAAACCTGTATTTTTAAGTTTTTACCAAGGAGTATGGAAAGACAGTTGATTTTTGTACATTTATTTTATGTTGACCAGTTTTGCTATTCCCTTCTCGTTTCTTGTAATTTATCTGTACACACTTTTTTGTTTTCTTTTTAAAGATCTTTAAAAAAATTTTTTTTTAACATTTATTCATTTTTGAGAGAGAGAAAGGGAGACAGAGCACGAGCACGGGAGGGGCGGAGAGAGAGGGAGACACAGACTCTGAAGCAGCTCCAGGCTCCGAGCTGTCAGCACAGGGCCTGATGTGGGGCTCGAACCCCCGAACCACGAGATCGTGACCTGAGCCGAAGCTGGACGCTCAGCTGACTGAGCCCCCTGGGCGCCCCTTTTGTTTTCTTCATAGACTGTTTGGTGGGTACCAAACAACAAATCACTCAAGAAAAGTCGCGTCGACTCACGGCATCGTGGACCGTGGGGCCGTCGGTGCCCCCAGATGCCTCGGGTCCGCGTTTTAGTAAGCGTGTTCGTTGGTCAGTTTTGTTTGGGACTCGGGATCCTGTCCAGGTTCACACACTGACTCCACAAATACAGGTCCTTCTCTGCCTCTTTTTCCAAGTGAAATTGTTTTACTATTTTTTTTTGTAGTGAGTTACTATAGTTACACATTGGTCTTTTAAAAAATTATTATTACTAACAGACTTAGGGTTTGGAGCAGTTTTACGGAGGCCATGAGAAGACTCCCCCCTCTTCCCCGCCACTGTTTTGTTGTTAAGGTCTGGCTGCGGTTCGTCGTCCAGTGTCATGAACTAGCTTCCAACCTCGCACTGGTCCCGAGTCACTAGCTAGCGTCCACCGTTGACGTGAGGGCCACTCTGTGTAGTCCATGCTCTGGGTTTTGCCGGACACTAACGCCGTGTGCCCACCGTTCCGGTGCCCTGCGGGTGGTCCGGCTGCCGTAGAAACGCTGTGCTCCTGTGTTCTCTCCTCCCGCCTCCCCTCCCGCCCCCGCCCCCCGCCACCCTTCCTGGTCTCCCTAGGTTCGCCTTTTCCAGAGCGCTGCTCCGCTGGGATCACACAGGGTGTCATCTCCTAAGATTGGCTTTTTCAAGTGTGCGTTTGAGGTTCCTTCATGTGCTTCTGTGGCTCGAGAGCCCCTTCCTCTTTACCACCGACAGCGTTGCGTTGTCTGGACGGATCGCTGTGGAAGGACGTCTTGCTTGCTTCTGATTTTCTTGGCCATTGTGACTAGTGCTGTTGTAACTGTGTGTGCAGGATTTTGTGTAGACGTAAGGTTGACAGGAATTTGAGTCAATACCCCGGGGTCCCCTTGCTGGGTCTGACGGTCTGTTGGCTTTCTGCCATGCGGCCAGGCGGTCCTCCCGAGGGGCTCCGTCGGCTCCCTTTCCCAGCGTCCCTGGTGCTCCCCGCCCCACCGCCCGGGCGCGTGGCCCGTGGTTGGCTGGCAGCCCTTCTCATCGGGCACTCGGCAGTATCTCGCTGTCATTTCAACTTGCAGCCGCTCAGTGACCTGGTGTGGAACCTCCACGTGCCTGTGGGCCGGCGGCAGCCGCCTTCGGGGGCGTGTCCATCTCCTTTGCCCACTTGACGACAGGGCTGTTTTTTTATTCACTTTTTAGAAGTCTTGGTGTGGTTTGGATACAGGTCCGTTTTCAGGTGTGTATTTTGTAAGCACTTCCTCCCAGTCTGTGACTGACTCCTGTTTTCATTCACTCACCAGTGTGCGTGGTGTTTTCCATGAGCCCAGACCCGTTGTCTCGACCATGTCCCACGCTCTAGTTTAATCTGTTTCCTTCATAATCTGTGTCAGACTGGATTGAAAGCAAGACCAAACGTTGTCGGGCAAATAGCTGTAAGGGCGCTGAGGGGCCAGTGCTCATCAGGAGACAGATTTTGAGACCCGAGTGTTGCTGGAGGCGAAGAGGGACGTTTCACAGTGACACGCGGGTAGGTCGTCAGAAAGAAGAGTGTGCGTGCATCTGAGAAGAGACGTCAACATGCATGGAGCAGGACTGCCGGAACCAGAGAGAAGCAACCGATCCATAATCCAGTTGGAGTTTGGGTGACCATCTGTCAGTGATGGATAAGTTAAAGCTAAGATTGATAATTAATAGTTTTCTCTACGAAAACTCCAGACATAGTATATTCTTTCTAGCGGGGAAAAATCAATTACTGGTAAAACAGACTGGAACAAGGGCGCCTGGGGGGCTCAGTCGACTGAGGGTCCTTCGGCTCAGGCACGATCTCACGGTTCATGGGTTCGAGCCCTGTGTCGGGCTCTGTGCTGACAGCTTGGAGCCTGGAGCTGCTTCGGATTCTGTCTCCTCTCTCTGCTCCTCCCCTGCTCACACACTCTCTCTCTCAAAAATAAATACACATTTAAAAAAAGAAAAGAAAACCCTGGAACACTACCGTCAGTTGCTGTGAATCAGTGAATATGGCGCCCGTGCCCACCGGCCGCAGCGCGCATGTCGGGTGTGGGGCGCCCCCGGGATGGGCACATGCTGCGCCATACACGCGGCCCCGTGTGTGTGACGGTCTGGAAGGTTGACATCATGCAGAGTCTGTTCTCTGACTGCACAATTTGGCATCGTAGCGTATCTGGAAAATCCTTAAACATTTGGAAATTGAGTAACACGTGTCCAAAAAGGTACAACCAAGGAAAGTAAAGACAGTCCGCGTGAAACAGGAATGAGAGCGAGAGTGCCGGGGCTCGCAGGATGCCGCTGCCACGGTGCATGTGGAGGCCCACGCCCTCAGACCTTTACCAGAGGGCCGAGAAGTTAAAAAAAATCTCAGCGTCTCCCTTGAGAAAGTAGAAAATGACGAACACACTATACTCACAGTGAGTAGAAGAAATAACAGCACAAATCAGTAAACTAGAAGACAAGCAGTGGAGAGAGCGAACATAGCGCTCACCTCGTGTGTGTGTGTGTGTGTGTGTGTGTGTGAGTGAGTGAGTGAGTGAGTGAGTGAGACCCAGCACGTCTCCAGTTAGATAGATCAAGAGAACTGACAGGACACAACCCACACTTAGAAATGGAAGAGCAGACGTCACCACATACACTACGGTATCAAAGACAGGAGGACACGTTGACATTTTATACCACTCAACTCAACTCAACTCAGATGGGACATGCCTTAAAAAATGGAACTTATCAAAAGTGAGCCAGGGGTATCTGGGTGGCTCAGTCGGTTAAGGTTGGCCTTGATGTCAGCTCAGGCGGTGATGTCACAGTTGTGGGACGGAGCCCTGCATCAGCTCTGCGCCCACATCTCCCGCTCCCTGCCTCTGCCCCTCCCCCACAGGTGCACATGAGTGCCCTCTTTCTCTCTCAAAAACAAAACAAAACAAGACACCAGGGGTGTCTAGGGGGCTCAGTCGGTTAAGCTGCTGACTTCAGCTCAGGTCGTGATCTCCCGGTTTGTGAGTTTGAGTCCCGCGTTGGGCTCGGTGCTGACAGCTCAGAGCCTGGAGCCTGCTTTGGGTTCTGTGTCTCCCTTTCTTGCTGCCCTTCCCCACTCATGCTCTGTCTCTCAAAAATAAGTATTAAAAAAATTAAAAAAAAAAAACAATGAAATAGAAAACCTGAATAGTCCCGTATCGATCAAAGAAATTGAATTTGTAGTTGAACTTCCATGTACTGGTTGACTCCTACATGAATGGATATTTTTCTTTAAATATCATCTGACCAGCAAAGTGTTTCCTGATTCCCTAAGCGTAAGGTGGCACCGGAACTGAGGAGCGAGCGTCCTGTGTCTGGCCGCACCCACGTCGCCTGACCAGGGATGCTGAGGCGGCCCCGGCCTCGGAACTCAGGAGAGATGCTGGCCGTCTGACCCCGCCCGGGACTGTGGACGCCCGTGGGGGCGGGCGCAGCGGTCTGTGCTCAGCGGCCCCTCACCGCCCACCCTCCACGCTGACACGCCCTCCATGAATCTGGTTCTCACAGGACAGGGCAGCTGAGAATCCAGTTAAGGTTTTGATTCTCTTAACATCAGGGGAATCATGTACTTTTTAAAAAAAAAACCTTCAAATGCCTATAGAGAAACAGTCCAGAACCTTCCAGCGCTTCTCCTGAAGAAATAGAACTGTTACTGATGGTCTTCCTTCCTTCAACTGTTGCAGACAAACAAAGTGCTAGAAATCCTCAGAAAAGACAAGTCAGGTTTATGATAAAATCAACAGCTTTTTTTGCTGCCCTCAATATGGATAAAGTAACAAAACAAATGATAAATGGGGTCTGGCACAAATGTTGCTCTTTACAAATTACAAGTGTGTGTTTTTGATAATTATGCATCGGAAAACCTTCATGATCCATCTCTCAACAGGATCAGCGGCGAACTGCCCCCAAAGCAGGACAAGGACGTCACTGCTTGCTGGCAGCACTCCATGACGGCTGTCATTTAAACAACACTTCCTCAGAACCGTGGAACGGTCAGTTATTTTAAAAAAATTTTTTTAGTATTTATTTTTGAGAGAGAGAGAGACAGCGTGAGCAGGGGAGGGTCAAAGAGAGGGAGACACAGAACCTGAAGCAGCTCCAGGCTCCGAGCTGTCAGCCCAGAGCCCAACGCGGGGCTCGAACCCACGAACCGTGAGATCACGACCTGAGCCGAAGCTCAGTAAATAACTTCACTGCAGTTAAAGGCCGAGGGAGGACGTGGCAGCACAGCCAGCGAGCCGTCGTTCGCCTTAGTCTGAGCGACAGGACGCTTGCTCGTGGCCCACACCCGGGGTTGCTGACCCGCACACTGCCCCTGCCGCTCCTGGGGGCCTGTGTTCAGAGAGCAGCCTCTGGAGAGAAGGCGAAGCCTCCGCTGCCCGTCCTCCGAGGACAGCCGCCCACGTCACCCTGCACGGCGGGGACGCGGGATGACCCGTCCCCATGCAGCCGCGGCTCCGGGCTCCCAGGGAAGCAGGCGATCCTGAAGGCCCGCAGGAGGCAGCCATGTCAGTGCGGCCGGGCCTTCTGACCCACACGTGGCGACTTCGGCAGCAGGTGCGCGGAGCGGCTTCTCCAGAACAGGGACGGCTTCTCCGGAGGCGCGCTGTCCCGGACGCCAGGCGCTGTCGCTCTCTCCCGGCTTTTGTCCCGCGGCTGACTCGCCGGAGAAGACAGTCTGATGAGGCAGGGGGCCTTTAATGTAACCTGACAGATAAAACGGATTGTAATGAATAAATTACCCGAACCCTGTTTCTCTTCCTTTGTATGAAATGAAAACATGGCCTTGAATACGTTTTCTCAGGAGAAAGGAGAGACGCTTGGGCGAGGGGGTCTCTGTCCTTGTGGCTCTTCACGCCCCGCCCCCCCGGAAGCCTCGGGGTGCCCCGGGCGCCCCCTGTGCACGGGGGGGGGGGGGCCTTGCCCTCGGCCAGCCTGTCCAGGGGGCCCCACGGCAGGCCTGGGCGCGTCCGCTGGGGCAGCAGAGACGGCTGTGCGTCGGCCATCGCTTCTCCACGGCTTCTCGGCGACGGCGCAGCCCCCCAGTGGCCGTGCGGGCCGGGGTTCTGCCTGACGTGTGACCGGCTCCCCGGGGCCTTCCCGCGATGGACAGTGAGAGCGACGTGCTCCCAGGCGAGTCCGAAGGAGCTGGCAGGGGCCGTTTTCTCCAGTGTGTGCGAGCGGAGGGGGTGCGTTCCCAGCGGGGCCAGACTCACACACTTCTGCACACGCAGCGCCCGCGTCACGAGTGCCCTCTCCTCTGACAGCCGCGTGCATGGGCGCGTGGGCCGTGTCCAGGCCTTTCTCGGTGGCGGGGCGGCCCTGCGACGGCCTCCGATGCGGGCCCTCCCCAACTAACAGTCGTGAAGCGGACACGGTGTGGAGAGTGCGAGGTTTCTCGCCACGCTGACCCCTCAGATGAGCACGAGAAAAAAAAGTAATTGTTGATTTGGGAGAAATATGAAATTTAGATTTTGGCTCAGAGGGCAGGGTCTGAGAGCACGGTCTGTTGGCGTGTATTTTATGTCACGCTCTGCACCGCGTTGGGGCCTGGGAGGCCTTTTTCAACGGTCAGGCGGAGGACGCGGTGACGGCAGCAGGGCTGGGACGCTCCAGCGTCTTTGGCTGCCCCCTGCTGAGCCGAGGGCATTGTGGGCGGTAAGTCAGCCGCTCACATCGTGTTGCCAGCAGGGAAAAGTGCACTGGACTCCCAGGCGTGTGTGGGCGTCCCTGCCAATTAAAGGGTTCGCTGGCCCTTCTCCCCCCACCCCGGCAGCGGGCAGGGAGGGTGCTGGGAGTGGGCGCGGAGAGGGCCGCTCTCCAGCGTGCCCGGCGGGCCCTCGTGCACGCCCTGCTCTGCCTGACGTGGCGCTTGCCGAGGCCTTGCAGGAATGCTGACACCTGCTGTGTTGTGGTGAACCCGGCGAGGCCCTTTCCCTTCTTTTTAATAGTCTGAGTGCATTTTGTCGTCTTAGAAAATACAGGTAATTTCTGTTCTAAAAGATCCCACGAGAGCGAAGTATTAAAGGAAACGGGAGTCACACCTCCATCCGTAAACGCACACCTTCGCCACCTGCGCCCGGGAAGGCCGCCCCTGGTAGTTCAGCACTGCCCTTCGGTGCCACCGATGCGGCCGTCCATCGCGCGGACGCGGAGTTCTCGAGGGCAGAGCGGGTCTCGGGTGCTGGCCGTGTGCGCGTCACACACAGAGCCCGAGCCCCTTCTTCCCACGCACTGGGGCTGTCCTCTGTGTGATGTGCGGAGACACACACACATCTGTCTCCCGGGTCAGCACACCCCGTCGGCTCGCTCTCCCAGGGCCGCGGGGTCTGCTGTCAGTGGGCGCGTGCAGGTCCCCCTGCACCTGCTCACCCCGAGAGGAATAGGAGCAGGCCGGCCCCTCCTGGGCGGCACCAGCGAGTGTGCCCCGCATCCCTGTACGTCCGTTTCCACGTGTCGATGCAAGTCGTCCAGTGGGACGGACACCCAGACGTCAGAGGACGTGCGCTTGAAGCTTGCACGCCCTGCGGACGGCCTTCCGAAAAAGCATCCTCTGTACGCGCCCGCCGGCGGCGCACCGGTGCCCCGTGGGACACATGCTGGCCCGGGCCGCCTCCGCACGTCTCTCCGCCTGGCTGGGGAAGACGGTGCTCCCGCCGCATCGTGGCCCCGCGAGTCACCCAGGCTCACGCCCTCTCCCCGATGCTCCGCGTCTGCTGCTCCCGCGGGCTGCGCCTCCGCGCCCTTGCCCGCCTCTGTGTTTCCTGTGTCGTCTCCGTTGGCCGGAGCCGCAGCTCGGACACGCGCCCGCGCCCAGCACGGCGCCGTGTCCCTCTGCGCTGGAGGTGCCTGTCGGCGGCGTGTGGTTTGTCGGGTCACGTAATCGGTTATGCTCTTGAATTTGTCCTTAAGTTTTCTAAGTTTCGTGAGTTATTTAAGAGGCCTTTCTTGCACCAAAATAAATAAAAGTCTTTAATCCTGGTTTTATATTTAGGTTTTTTTTTTGTACATAGTCTCAGTAGTACTGAATGTCTAGTTAGAGTTTACACTGTGGCTTCCTGAGTCATTCATTTTTCATGGCGTGAAGATGCCGCCTTCATTATCGTTCCGTGGGTCTGTCTGTTCCTGGACTCTCTCCTCTGTTGATTTGTTTTTCCCGCCCTCCCTCATGCCAGCCTGTAATTACCGTAGATTTATAGTGTGTTTAATATCTGCCCGAGCGAGTCCTCGCTCATTATTCCTCCTTTAAAAATGATGGGTTTCTTTCTTGGTTTTTTCCTCGCTATTCTTGTGCATTTCTCTTCGGCGCTAACTTGAGAAGCAGCGTGTCAGACCCCGTCAGGGTCAGGGACGACCCGCTGGCGCTGTGCTCGGGCCCGGCCTCTGTGCACGCCTCCGGCCACAGTGTGTAGGGACAGCGGTCCCTGCGGCCTCCGCGTAGGGCAGTGGCGGTCGGCAAGCCGGCCGAGGGGCGGGGCATGCGTGTCCCCCTCGGGGGACGGGTGTCCGCTCTCACGCACACGCCTGTGTCGCCTGGACATGGCCTCGTCCTGCTGCGCTCGACAGACCCGGTGCTGCGCGTGTCAAGGACGCCCCTGCCGGCCACCTCCATGACGGACGTCCCTCGGCCTTGTTTGCTTTTCCTGTCGCGTTGACACAGTCCTCCTGGGGACACCGGAGGCCACGCTCGTGGCCCCACTGCCAGGAGACACGGCACCGCCGCTGTCCGCGTGCAGAGCTGGTCTCCGCCAGCGTCTCCGCTCACCCGTCCGAGCTGAGGACGGTGACAACGCGATGGTGTTCGTGCAGAATCGCCTTTGAGGAAGGCTTGCGGTCGTCCCTCGAGGCAGGTGAGGGATGTCCCTGTCTGCAGTGACCTGTCATCACCGGAGTGTTTTTGAGGACCATGCGGTACAGGCTGCCCAGAAAAATACTCACCTAGTGGATTCATGTTTATAAGCTTCCTTGTGACGTGGAAAAGTCGGGGGGCCAATTCCACTTGTATCCTGAGTGTGGTTGTTTAAATCATCTGGAGGTTCAAGTGCTTGTGGGGGTCCCTGAAGTAGAAGGAGCAGCAGGAAACGTGCGCATCGGCGGGCGAGGCCACTTCCCAGAGCTCACCCCCGATGCCTACCACACGCAGACGCTTCTGGGAGCGGGGGACACGCTGTCCGTAGTTTGTAAGAGGGGGTTTGCGGCTGGGAGCCGGGATGGGAGCGGAAGGTAAATGATGGGAGGCAGGACGCGTGCGGGGGAGCCCCAGTGGGGGAGGGGCCGCGGTCCCGGCAGGGGAGCTCCGGGCCCTGAGGGAGGAGGGCAGCGCGGGCGGGCGGCGGGCGGCTTGTTCGGCGATACTTTTGGCGGCAGCTCCGGACCGCTCGGCACCGCCAGGCCCCTGTGGCCTCCCTTCCTCGTGGCGCGGGTGCGGGGCGGCGGTCCGGGCCGGGAAGCCCAAGTCACACGTGCCCCGCGTTCTGTCTTCCAGAACTACACGCAGTACATCCCTCTGTCCATCTACGACCTGCAGACGTGGATGGGCAGCCCGTCGATCTTCGTCTACGACTGCTCCAACGCCGGCTTGATCGTCAAGTCCTTCAAGCAGTTTGCCCTGCAGCGGGAGCAGGAGCTGGAGGTGAGGGCCTGGCGCTGTGGCCACAGGGCCGGGTGGGGGCGGGGCCGC
>NC_043716.1:56838904-56840769 GCF_006229205.1 Suricata suricatta | reverse complement strand
GTGGCGCTCATCTTCCGCTGGGCGCGGGGCCGGGCTGCAGCCGCCATGCTGCGCGGGGCTGGGGCCGGCCGTCGGGCGCCCCGACTCCCCGGACGCTCGTGAGCTGGGATAACACGAGGCACGTTCTCTGGCATTTTTAGCGACATATTTATCACCTGACGAGTCTTTAGTGCCCATTGGATAACCCGTCCCGTGGGCAGACGTGGGTGAAAGGCCTAAACGCAAGGCGACAATCAGCCAACTCGAGGCGCGGCCCCACCCCCCCCATCGAAGAATAAAGGTCAGGCCCTGGGCTGCGCTCTCCCTCCAGGGTCAGAGGGCAGTGCTCGCACCAGTCTCCCTTATGCCATGCTCTGCACACGGCCCTGGTTTGCAAACATAAAATACTGAAGCGCATGGCGTGCTCACTTCAAACCCCGCCACACAGAATTTCAGATGCCAGCGCTGGTTATTTCCGCCACATCCTCTGATGAGGCACAAAAAGCACAACAAAACATTAAAATTGTATCGACCCGAAAAGGCTGGAGGAAACACGCACTCAAGACCATCTTGGTTCTGGATTTGAGAATTTCCTGCACCGCAACCAATCATGCCCCCCTTGGGGCTGCGGAGCGTTCTGCTCCCACACACGTGTGCAGGCTGTGCGACGGAGTCTCTTAATTGAAAATGCCTCTACAATGTCCCTTCAGAATTCACGGTTTGGTTCCGACATCAAATATTAACTAAAACAACCAACTGAAATGTCTGCTCGTGAGCAGAGCGCTGCCCTGGCTCTCTCAGTTCCCCTGCACAGGCCACACACGTGTGCACACACACAACCTCACACACAAACACAACGTGCACACGCGTGCATGCACAAACACAGCCACGCACATGCAACCTTGCACACATAACCACGCACCTACGTGCATGCACACAAACACAATGGGCACAGTCATGCACGCACAACCTTGCACACACAAGAACCACACACACGTGTCCACACACAACCACATGCATGCAGGTGTGCACACAATGCAACCACAACCCTGCACCCGCACACACACGCACACAATGGGGGCGACAACAAGGACCTTGCGGAACTGATGGTGGTGCTGGGCACGGGGCCACCTGCTCCTTAAATTAACGTGTCTGCTTTATTTTAACATTTATCCCAGAGGCACAGCCACTGGAGCACAAACCAACTCTAGGAATGGTCACAGCTAATTAATGTTCAGATTCAGATTGACACTAAGCAGGGTGCGTGGGGGCTCAGTTGGTTAAGCGTCCGACTTCGGCTCAGGTGATGATCTCACGTGCATGGGTTCAAGCCCTGTGTTGGACTCTGTGCTGACAGCTCAGAGCCTGGAGCTGCTTCGGATTCTGTGTCTCCCTCTCTCTCTGCCCCTCCCCTGCTGACGCTCTGTCTCCCTCCCTCTCTCTCTCTCTCTCTCTCTCTCTCTCTCTCTCTCTCTCTCTCTCTCAAAAATAAATAAACATAAAAAATATTTTAATGTCAACAAGTAAAATGAGATGTTAAGAAGACGCCTGAAGTCTGTGCCGAGTGCCTCCGGCTCCGTCATCCAGGGCCCCACCTTGCCCGGAGCACTGACAGCTCCCAGGGGAGAGGAGAGCAAGGGGGCCCTGCAGACCTGCAGGGAGGCCGGCCCCGCCCCCGCCCCGCCCCGCGGCCCCGCCCCCACCCGGCCCTGTGGCCACAGCGCCAGGCCCTCACCTCCAGCTCCTGCTCCCGCTGCAGGGCAAACTGCTTGAAGGACTTGACGATCAAGCCGGCGTTGGAGCAGTCGTAGACGAAGATCGACGGGCTGCCCATCCACGTCTGCAGGTCGTAGATGGACAGAGGGATGTACTGCGTGTAGTTCTGG
>NC_043716.1:56837154-56838804 GCF_006229205.1 Suricata suricatta | reverse complement strand
GGTGGGAGGACGCGCCCCGTCCCTCAGGCCTCTTCTGTGCACGTCATCGGGTCATGTTGCTTTGTGACCTGGAAGTTAGAGAAAGGCTTCAAGTCTCTCTGCTTTTAGTGCTCCCTTTACGGGAAGTGTGTTTATGACTGTGGAGCAGCACGCGGCGGGGCCTCAAGGAGCAGACTGTCCGGTGGGGACGGGTGGGTCCCCGGCCCCCACCCCCGGCCAGCTGGGGCCCTGCCCCGCGGCCTCCCGGCGGCGCAGCAGCGGGCTTGCGCTCGCAGTGCCTTCACACGTCCGACGTTCCCTGTGGGCTCCCTCCGTCCTGCTAACCGACCCCGAGCGGCCGTCACTTGTGTGTGAAGATGCGGAGACGGGCCGTGGGGCTCTGACGGTAACGACGTGTGGCAGCCCTAAGGCCCATTTGTGCCTGCGGGGCACGGACCGGGAGCCTTCCGCCTGTGGCTGGCGCTGGGCGGGACTGGAGTGGGGACGCCTGTCTGCAGCCCTGCGAGGGATGCGGGGTCGTCCCCAGAGCGGCTGACCCGTGCCAGGATGGTCCCCGAACCGCTCGGTCTGTCGCTTGGCGGCGTCCTGTCTCGTGTCACCTCCTGCTGGTGCTCGCGAGGCCCTTCTCACGGTGCCTCCACAGAACCCTGGTTCTGCCCCCCGGTCTCCGCACGCTCCGCGGGGACCTGCCGCACGGACGCTCGTGAGCGCGGCGAGAAACACGCTTCTGCAGCGTCACGGAATCCGCGGTGACGGAACCGCCCAGTTTTCCGCTCGGAATCCTGTGTGTGGACGTTATTTTCACCTGCACGGCAGCGAGTTACACCAACAACTCTGGTGAGACATGACTGACGCCGGGATCTTCGGGTCTCTTCAGAGCGTGTCACGCGTGCAGCCACACGACTGAAGTCTCCCGTCCCGAGGCCTCGCGGCTCCTCTGCTGCTTCCGGAGCAGCGGTGCGTCGCCTGGACGCCCGTGGCCTTCGCAGCCAAGTGCGCGGTCTGTGCCAGGTCGTATTTGTGGTGCGCCTGGGTGACGTCCGAACCCGCAGGACAGTTCCCAGCCTGGCTGGAGAGGCGCCTGTCGTGACCCCGGCTCGCTGCCCGGATCTGCTCGCCAGGCTCTGGCCGTGGGCGCGCCGGGCACTACCGGAGACGCCCCGCCACGCGGCTGGTGCAGGGCTCCGGGCACAACCACTCCAAGGCCCGGCCCCCGTCCGGCCGCAGAGCCGTCACCAGTAGGTGCCGGAGGAAGCCCAGGTCGGTCACGTGACACCATGTCAATGTTCTCCGTTAGGTCTGAAACGGTGCGAACGTGTGCGCTCGTGAGTGGCGTCCCCTTGTTTTCTGAGTTACCTCCGTTTCCCCGGCTGCGAACTTCTCTCCGAGGTCTCGTGGATTGTTGTGTTCTATGCTGGAGGCTTGTGAGGACGCTGCCGTCTCCTGAGAAGAGTGGAGAGAAGCCCTGTGTGTGGTGCTCGCGGGCGGGGACTGTCCCCGGGGAGGCGGCGGGGGTCGCCGTGCAGGGGCGTTGCTTTCCCGGGGTGCCGCCCGCCACGCTAGCTGCCCTGGTCTGGCCCGGATTCGTCAGTAACTCGCTCCGGCGAGGAAGATGCCCGCTGTCCGGGGGCCCGGTGCGGGCGGCCGCGG
>NC_043716.1:56827361-56837054 GCF_006229205.1 Suricata suricatta | reverse complement strand
GGAGCACGCGGCTGCAGAAGGGAAAACCAGCTGTCCCTTGGAGACAAGGCGAGTGTCTGTGTTGCGGCGTCAGTCCCGAGGGTCCGCCTGGTGCTCACGGAGCACCGCCCCTGGTGGTGCAAAGACACATTCCTTTCCCGTGTCCTGGGTCATAGAACAGAGCTCAAGAAACATGAAATAATTCAAATCAGAGAATTTGTTCTCTGACCAGAGTAGAATCAACCAGAGATCCGTGACGGACAACAGAAATATGTCAGAAAAAAACCGACAGCAGGTCAGAAGTTCTACCTGTCTGGGCCATCGGGGCTGTGGGAGGCTCGGGAACTACAGAAATGTACTCCTCACAGCTCTGGGGCGGGGGTCCAAGGCGACGGCGCCTCCTGTGTCCTCCCGCCGTGGGGGGGCCTTCCCTAACTCGGGTGCGCATCCCCCTCCTGAGGGCCTCCCTCCTCCTAACGCCTTCACTCTGGGGTTAGGGTTTCGGCAGCGTCTTGGGGGAGCACGCACATGCAGACCACAGCGCGACCTCAAGAAGCTACAGAGAAAGTAACGGCTGTAAGAGCGGAAATCACTGAAAGTGAAAACAAAACCCACGAAGCAAGAACTTGCTTCTCAGAAATCGTCAGTAACCCGGAGAAACCTCTGGCCAGGCCAGCAAGTAGGGAGCGGAGAAGAGTCGGCCCCCGCCGCCAGTAAAGCAGAAGGGGTCAGGAGGACAACTGCCAGATACGGGCCCGCTCCTCCACGTCCGCAGACTCCCAGACCTGACCAAGACGGCGCGGCTGGTGTGGACCGTCCGTGACACGAGCGACCCCGGCCGTGATTTAAAAGTCCCTGAACAGGAAGTGTGCAGGCCCAGGCAGTTTCACTGGAGAGTTCCGCCAGACAGCCACCGAGCGCTCACACCAGCGGGGTGTCCCGGGGCGCGCCCAGAAGGTAGAGGGGGGGCGTTTTATTACCCCGATGTTGAAAGGGACACGCAGTGCAAGTGGGACAAGACAAGACAAAACACTTAAACCCTGTAACTCGCGCACTTGACGCAGAAAGCCTCCTGCGAACAACAGCAGACCGGCTCTAGCCGTCCATAAAGAGCTACGCTCGATGGCCGGCTGGTGGGGGGCTTTATTCCACTGCGCAGCCTGGCTTAATAGCTAAAAAACCAATTAATGCGATCCCTGCACTGGCAGACCAGAGAAGAAAAACCGTCTGGTCAGATCAAGTGACGCCAAAAACAAAAGCCCTTGACAAAATCCGGCTTTCATGATAAAAACAGAAAGCCTCTTAGCGCCCAGGGCTGGGGGCGCCTTCAGCGGAGCACCCGGTCCTCGTCCCTCCGGGGGGCGGCTGTCTTCTCCCCGAGGCGAGCGGCCGGGCGGGACGGGGCGCCGACACCCGCCGTGCTTCACAGCCAGCGGGCTGGCTGGCCCGGCGGCGGCCGGGCAGTTCCAAGTGCTGGCAAGGAGGTGGCGGACGGGCAGGCTGCACGCTGCTGGCGGGGGCGCCTCGGATGTTAAACTCAGAGCCGCCGTGTGACCCGGTGATTCCCCTGCAGGCTCGCACCGGGAGCTGCAAACATATGTTCGCGCAGGCGTCCTTCCTGAAGCCAGGAGTTCTCGTCTCGGAGCGGAAGGGCGCGGGATTTCTGTGTCTCCGTTTCCTTGGCTGCTGACTGTCTGGGGAGTCAGTCTGACTGAACCGGGAGGTGCGGTGAAGGTTCTGACTGAGCGTCTTCACTGGGGCATAGCATTACTCCGGAGCTTTTAAAAACCGGGGGGTTGCTAACAGCTAGGCGGCCTCAGACCCTGGGTGGTGCCGTGGGGTGAGCTCGCGGGGTCGTGGCGGGAAGATTGCTCTGAAGAGGCCCTTCCGCTGCCCTGTGGGGGCGGCTCCGGGGGCCCCTCTGCGGCCCCTGCCTCCAGCGGAAGTGGCCGCTGTTCCCGACGGCGGGTCACCCGCCGCCACAGGTGCCGCCTGGTTGGGAAGTCACTGCTCAGGATCTGACACGTACAAACTCCTCTGAGTTACTCATAAAAAGAGACCGCTTGCACCTTCCCCCGCGGTCGTGAGTGTGGTGTGCGTCCCGCGGCGAGGCTCCGTTCTGCCTGCCGGGAGCCAGACCAGCCGCACGCGGCGTCCCCCGGAGCTCTGTCTCTCCTGGACCCTGCGGCATCCCTCCTAAGTGGCGTTGCTGAGCGCCAGAACTCGCGTTGTCGCTGGGTGGATGTTATTCCCAGCACTCCCCTGGTCAGAGGCCAGAAACCACCAGTGCCGTCGTGACAGTCTCGTGCCGGTGTCTGTGTGGGGCAGAGCAGCACGAAGTCAGAGTTTTATTTAGAAACCGAGGGGAGTGGCGGCCACAGCGGCCGCGCCGAGCTGGGGAGCGGCGCCACGTGACCCCCGCGCGCGGAGCGCTTAACAGATGCCTCTGTTGGATCTGCTTGCTGCGCGTCACATCTGAGGACTTTTCTGGACCCTTCCCAAAGCCTCCAGAAGGCTCTCGTGAGCTCTGAAACGTGAAGTTTTTTCTTGTGTGTGAGTCTCTAGACCCTGCCGGAGAAGCCGCTGGGGGTCAGGGTGCGTGTCGGGTCTGCCCCGTGTGCGAGCCGGGCTCCAGGCCGGCGACGTTTGCACCCACGCCGGGCAGCCCGTTGAGTTCGCGGAGGGCCTGGTCTCCTCACCTGTAAGCTGTCTGCAGAGACCACGTCGGAGTAAAGGGTCACGGTCTTGGGTAAACACAGAGCCAAAGGCCGTGTGGGAGATACCCCTGCATCACCGTTGGTGTTTGTCTTCCTAGGTTAGCGAGCCCGAAACACAGGGTTTGCTGGTCGAATGCCTGCTCTGAGTGTCGTTTAAAAAATGTCTCAAATCCTAATTATCCCCGAAACAGAGCTTTCCTGCTCCTGCGCGCCCGGCAGTGTGGTGGGAAGGAGGGGCCGTGAGGGCCGCTTCCCCTGAGTCCCCTGCACAGGCGGCCGCACCTGCCCGCTCTCCCCGCTTGTCTCCCGCTGCACGGGGCCTGTGAACGCGTCCGGCTTTCTATCGACGCCCGTTTGGGACTGGGAACGTGCATTTCCAGTAGATGTATTTGGGATAAAGATGTTTCTCCACGTCCCTGCCTCCCTCCCCTCTTCGGCATCCACAGAGTGTCTCCGGAGCCCCAGGACTTTCCGAGGCTTTGAGCCAAATGCAGGGGGGTCTCGAGGTGCAGACGGAGCTGCGTCACACAGAGGCGCTGGCCGGCCTCGTGGCCCGGTGGCAGTGCAGCGGGAGCACCACCTGTGGACCAGAGCGGACGGAGTTCTGCACGCCTCACGGAGACCTCGAGAGACCCACCGAGCTCCGCCATGGCCGCCGGCACGCGCACCACCCACAACCTGAGCTCCCCGAGGGTGGCGTTGGCGTGACTCGGTGCCCCCCTCCCGAGAGGCGTTAGGTCGGGTGCTCAGCAGAAAAGCGAGCACGGAAGAGCAGCGGCGTCCACACTGTGGCCGAAGGGCCTGCGGTCGGTTCCCAGCGCCGCGAGAGGGGAGGCTCAGTCTGGGATCAGATCGTGAACCTGAGAGCCGAAACCTGTGAACCTCCAGTGTGGAAGCGGACCGCTCTCTGCAGAGGAAAACGAGAGCCTGGGATCTCGGGTGTCTGTCCAGCCACATCTTCCCACGAAGCTCAGCCCTGCTTGCCCTTCTCCCGCCGGACTCCCAGCCCGAGCCTGGAGGCCCCGTTCCAGGGCCGGGAAGGGGGCTCCCACACCCAGCCGAGGCCCAGAGCGTCCCCCGTCCCTGCCCCAGCCGCTGACGCACCCGCCAGCCTCCCGAAGTTTCCTTCCGGGTGGGGCTGTCACCGCGGCTCTGAGGCCCAGAGCCCGCCTCCCTGGGGAGCAGGCTCCCTGTCACGCGGCGCTGCGAGGGGGGGCCCAGGAGAGGATTTCGGCTGTGGATCTGCCATCTCTTCCTTCTTCGCTTTAAAGCCCCGGTGTCTGGTGACGGCAGCATGGCGTCAAGTCCTCGGTGCCGCTGATCCACACGCCCACCGTGGTTAAAGTGGTAAATTCCACGTCATCTGTATTTTACCACAATTAAAAGAAAAAATTCCTCTGAAAGTTATATTTTAGTTAAGTTTAAGTTACACTTATTTTGAAGGACAGTAGAGTTTGACACGGATCCTGGGCTTAGTGCTCCTGCTGTAGAAGCGGTTAGTGATACAACCACCACCTTCCATTTGAGAAACGTGAGATCAGGAACGCGTGGGACCAGCTGCCGTCACGACGGCTCTCGTCCTTGGCAGGGGCCGTGCCCACGAGCAAGCACGGCGTCCGTGCCTGTGGTCTGGGTGCACAGCGTCCCGTCTGTGTCCTGGGGCTGGGGGTCCAGCGCCACACAGGACACAGGACAGCCCCACGCTGGCGCGGCTGGGCACCAACCGAGGGGGCGCACACGTCACTCCGGGCTCGGTCCCTAGACATGGAGACTCAGCTCACCTCGTGGGGGACGTTTAAAAAGCAAATGAAATTGTCACCGTGGACGACCTTTGAGAGGCATCCACAACGAAGCAGCCGCGAGGATGGAGCGCTGAGCTTCACGCCCAGCCTGTCCCGGGCACGACGCAGAGCCGTGGGGACAGGCAGGGGGCCGGCCGCTCTGGAGGGGTCCCCCAGGGACCCCGCAAGGGGCAGGAGGCTGCGTGGCTCATGTGCTCCGGTCCAGCGGCGGGGCTGGCGGAGGGCGCCCGGGCACTCTCCTCACCTCCTGGGTCGCAGGCGGACTGGGTTACGACCGCGGTGAGCTGCGTTCACTCCTCGCAGGTCAGGCCTGCTTGTGGGGGAGTGAGCGTCGAGGTGCTGGGGGTTGTGCGGGCCCCAGAACTAGCATTTTCTGGGGCTAATTTTCATTGTTTTAGTGCCCTAAATGTTAACCCCAACACGTCGGCACTCAGATCCGTCGGCACTCAGATCCGCCAAAGCCCTGGAGACCCTCCGCCCATCTCGCCCTCACCTCCCTCGGCCCCTGTGCCCCGCCCCGGGGAGGCCGCCCTCCGCCCTCCGCCCGGGCTCCACCCGTGAGCCCGTGGGAGCCCTGGGGCATCTGGCGGGGCATCTGGCCACGTCCCTGAAATCGGCAGCAAGGCCTGAGGGGGTGAATGGGTTGTGCAGAGGCGCAGTGCGTGTGGCCAGAGCAGGGGTCCCAGGCGCAGCTGGAGGCGCGGGTTCGGTTGTGTGCGGGCCCTGGACTCCGGTGAATTCTGCTGCTTTTCACATGAGTGCGCAGAGGCCTCGTGTCTGGCCATCCTGTGTGTGATTTTTAAGATGAGTTTTTATTGCGCCACATCGTTTTCAGATTGACACTTTTAATTAGATTTCATTTAGTCAGAAGTGGGGCGCGTGCACCCTTACCGTCCGCAGTAATTAGCCTGGAGCCTTTCTTCCTAAAACTTCAGTGAGCTGTGGGCCCCCTTCCCGTGCCCCTGCCTTCCAGAACCTCATCGAAGGAAACATCAAGCAGGTATTACTATCCCTGCTTTAAAGAGAAATTAAATTCTGCATCAAAACAAAACAGAATCTCCCCCCCCCCCATTGCAGAGTTAACTCACTTGTTAGAAGGACGTGGAGACGCCCACCGAGGCTGCAGGAGCGCGAGCCCAGCCGGCCCCCCGCCGGGCAGGAGTGTGTGCGCCCGGGCCTCTGGCCGCGCCGGGTCGGCGGGTCTGCCCGCGCTCAGGTTTGCCCTCTGCGCTCGGGCGGGGGGGGGTGCTGACTTGGGGGGGGGAGCGCTGCCCAGCGCACGGAGGCAGCACCCCGTGTCGGTAAGCGCACCAGAGGAAGTGGTGTTGGACAAGAGACCGCGTTTTAAAATAGACAAGAGCCCTGGGGGAGCTGTGCTTGGACGCTGGTGTGATCAGAGCAAGAAGGGACCTCTGCACGGAAAACCATAAAGAACTGGGGTGGCCGGGCCCCGGGGGCTCAGTCAGTTAAGCATCCGACTTCACAGTGTGTGGGTTCGAGCCCCGCGTCGGGCTCTGTGCCGGCAGCTCGGAGCCTGGAGCTGCTTCAGATTTGCATCTCTCTCTCTCTGACCCTCCCCTTCTTGGACTGTCTCTCTCTCTCTCAAAAATATATAAACATTAAAAAAAAATTTTTAAAAGCTGATGTGGCAGAGGCCCGGCCTCATGGCGTCAGGGAGGCAGGACCTCACTAACGAGTGCGGGGCCGCACCGCCCGGGGGGACTCCATGGCGGCCTCCTCGTGGGGCTGCAGGGACGCCCCAGGGGCGCCGCCTGTCCTGTGGCTCTCTCAGGGCCCATGTCCAGCTGACCCCGCCCTTCATCCACCACCCCCAGGCCACTCTTTCCCTTTCCTGTGCCCCTGCAGGTCGCTGCCATCAACCCAAACCACCCCCTGGCGCAGATGCCGCTGCCCCCGTCCATGAAGAACTGCATCCAGCTGGCGGCCTGTGAGGCCAACGAGCTCCTGCCCATGATCCCCGACCTCCCGGCCGACCTGTTCACGTCCTGCCTCACCACCCCCATCAAGATCGCCCTGCGCTGGTAAGTGGCTGCCGCCGTGTCTCCCGCGGGGCTCCCGAGAGGCAGGTGCAAACCCAGCGTCCCGAGGCCTGGGCTTTACTCGCGGAGAGCGACAGAAGCGTTGGGTCAGATGGGCGTGAGGCCGGCCACTCCGTGGTCCCCGGGCCGCCCCGTGCGCGCCTGTCGGCCGAGCGAGTGTCCTGAGCAGCGCCGGGTGCTCGTGAATGTGCCGGAGGCCGTTGGGACCGGAGGGGCCGTTGCAGCCCGTGCTGGGCGTGGGGTCTCGTCTCCCTGGCGCTTCTCAGCAGGAAGGAAATCCTGGTCCTTTCCCACCACCACTCTGTGGAAGCCTGGAGGTCTCCAGGGCACGGCTGAGGAAGCAGGTGGGCCTTCCGGGCCGCGGAGCCTGCAGTTAAGGGTCCGCGTCCCTGGCAGGACGTGCGCGGGACACAGGTGCTCCGGCCTCCAAGCGCAGGTTCCCGCTGCCGCCGTCCTGCTGCTCTGCTCTTCTCCGCTTTTCTAGTTTATGTTTTCTGAGAAGCCTCCGTGTGGTAGCTCTTGTCCAGCCGGGAGGGACACCCGTCCAGAGGCTCCGGAGCGGCACGCAGCTGGTGGTCTTAACTGTGTGCTGGGCGGGCACTTTCCAGGGCTTTCTCCCAGTGCCGCCCGACACACATCCCATGGACCCCTGGCCCCGCCCACAAGCCGCGGGAAGCCGCTGAAACACCCGTGGGCCCTGGGCGCTGAGAGCTCAGCAGTGGGCCCCTGGGCGCCCCTGGGAGCCCCTGCGAGACCCCTGAGGGCCTGAGCGGCTTGGTTGGACAGAAGCCGGGGCAGTGTTCCCGGTCCGCCCAGGCCCCTGGGTGAGGGCAGCGCCCCTCTGCCCCCACCCCTGCCGCCCATGTCCCCGGGCTGCAGGTTGTCCCAGGGAGAGCCTCCTGCCAGGGGACTTCCCTGAGAGGAGTGTGCAGTTGGGGAGCTGCCCCGTGGGGCCCCCTGGCGGGCCGGTCACCGCCAGCTGACCCGTCCCCAGTGCCCTCCGAGAAGCGTGGTGGGTCCTGAGGGCCAGGGCTGTGGGACGGGCACAAGCATGTGCACGTGACGGGATGAAGGCAGGAGGACGCTGGGCGCGGGAGGCAGGACTGCGTGACGTCTGGAGGGAGGCATGCAGTGGGCGGGTCCGTGGAGGAGGGGCGACGGCCACACCAGCTTGGAAGGGCGGGCGGGGGGAACAGAGGGGGCCAGCAGCGCAGGGAGAGGTCAGCGGGGTGCTGCTTCCTGAGGATGGCAGGGACACGCCCCCTGCTCGGGCCAGGACACGCGGGCTCCGCGCCGCGGGCACAGCTCTCAACGTGGCCGTTCACGCACGAGACCGGCGCGGAGTTCTCCTGTGTGACTGGGTGCTGCGAGGCGGCCGCCAGCAGAGGCAGGACAGCCCTTGGTCCGGTGACTCAGGAATTCATTCGTTCTCCTCATCACCCGGGAAACAATGTACCGAAGTCCACTGTCCTGAAATCCGCGCCGAGCGCCGTCGGAGACGCAAAGACGTCCTCATGGTTCACAGTCTGGCCAAGGACAGGAGCGTGAGCGCCCGGCCGAGGGGACGAGGAGAAGCGTCCTGGAGGAGAGGCCGCCCGAGTGTGGCCCCCGCAAGGGCTGGACGTGAGGAGGAGCAGAGGGGCGGCCGGCGCCAGGGTGACACACGGCTCTGAGAAGAGCAGGCCGTCGGCCTGGTGAGACGGGAAGGGGTGGACCCGCCTCAGATGGGGGTTGCTTTGAACGCAAGTCCCTGACCTGGACAGGGAGGGCTGCGGGGGAGCCCGCCTGCTGTGTGCGTGGGAACGTGACTTCATCCCAGTGTCGCCGGCCGCCGATCAGTGTGACGCTGGGAAGCCTCCCTCACGGCCCGCTCCGGCCCCGTCTGGGCCAAGGCTGAAGCCGGACGGCGGGGATCTGCGGGCAGGAGCCCTGGGGGTGCGCCTGGACCCTCCCGGGGGTGGGGCGCAGGCCTTGTGGCCGCTCTCTCTCCCGCTCTCCCTCCAGGGCTCCGCCCTCGCCGCCTCTGCGCCGACTCCAGACGCTTCGAGCCCTGCACGGGCATTGGCGCGCGTTTCCGGGCAGGCGAGTGGAGACGCAGGCGGGCAGGGAGGGAGGGCAGCCTGAACGGGGACCTGTGGCCCCAGCCCGCTGGTCTCGCCCCTGCGAGCACTCGGATGGCCTCACCCCCGTCTCTGGCGTGCTCTCTCCTGCTTGGTCAGGAAGGACTCTGCGCCCCTCGCTCCCAGCTGGGTGCCCCCAGAGGGGCCGCTTTCACACACACCGCCGTCCGGCCTGCCCCCTGGGGAGCGGGCTTTCACTCCAGCACAACAGGACGCGTGTCTCAGCAGCTGGCTGAAGTCCTGCGTGGAGTTAGGATGTAATTACAGCTTGCAGCAGTAAGGTGTCGTGGGAAACACGGGAAGGCAGCTCAGACTAACCTGGTTCCCATCAGAGGGACTTTGGAGTCGGTGCGTCAAAGTTGTGGAGGGTGGTCATCACATGGGCCCGGTCCGGAATGGTTGGGCCCTGTCCGGAACCGTCGGGCCCTCTCCGGAATGGTCGGACTCTGTCCGGAACCGTCGGGCCCTGTCCGGAATGGTCGGACTCTCTCTGGAACCGTCGGGCCCTGTCCAGAACCGTGGTGCACTGCCAGGCGGGTGGATCTTTGCAGGAAGCCACTCTCTGCCCGGCTGGAGGGGGACGGATCACGCCTGTGCTGGCGACGCACCGTGATGGTTGGAAGACTCACCGGGTGAAATGTGCCCTCGTTTGTCTCAGTTCAAAAACCAGCAGCTTGTCTTCAATGGAGAAAGGAAAACGGTTTGGTCGCTCGTGGTCATTTATATTTCCAGGGTTAAGACTTTGTTTTTTCATTTAAAAAGTCAGTGTTTTCTAATTTAAAGTGAGATGTACATTCTTCGCAGAATATTTACTAAAAAGCAAAAATAGAGGCCCCTGGTTGGCTCAGTCAGTTAGGTTTCTGCCTCTTGATTTCGGCTCAGGTCAAGATCTCGCGGTTCGTGGGACCCAGGCCCGTGTCAGGCTCTGTGCTCATGGCATGGAGCCTGCTTGGGCTTCTCCCTCCCTCCCTCTCCCTGCCTCTCCCTCCCTCTCCCTGCCTCTCCCTCCCTCTCC
>NC_043716.1:56804934-56827261 GCF_006229205.1 Suricata suricatta | reverse complement strand
TCTCTCCCTCCCTCCCTCCCTCTCCCTCCCTCTCTCTGCTCATGCACACACATGTGCACTCACTTTCTCTCAAAAGAAATAAACATATCTCTAAAAAATGCAAAAAGAAGAGAAAAATTATTCAAGATTTTACCATCTTTAACACACTCAGAGTTAACTGGTATATTGCCTATTGGTCTTTTCTTCTATGCGTGTACATTTCTGTATCCACATGATGAGGCTAAAATTTGCAGTTTCTTCTACTTCATCCTTAGCATTTTAATAAATTGATCCTAGACCATTAGAAACTCTTAGTAAACACCATTTGTAATGACTGCGTACAATTTCACTTTATTAAGTTGCCTATTTTTTATAACCAAAGCCTAGGACTTCAGGATTTAGGATTCTAGTCAACAAAGGCAGGAGAGCGCACAGCAAGTCCTGGGTGAGGGTCAGGTATAGTTTAGGCCCTGCTGGTAGCATGGGGAGCCGTAGGCAGCACGTAGACGGTGAGGGCAGCCGTGTTCCGGAAAGCCGTGAAAACAGGCTCTGCGCCCTACTTTGCCAACGTGTGAATTTGAAAATGGAACCAGGATCTTAATGTGCATGTGACCACCGTTCTCATCTGCTGGTCAGGAAATAACCTCCCTCCCTCGCTCCCTCCCTCCTCCGTCCTCGTGTGACTAAGAGGTTGGCTTCGGCAGCACAGCGACCACCGTGCAAGGCACAGCGGTGACGGGCGTCACGTGCTTTATGAACGTGCCATGGCCTCGCCCCAGACGTACAGATGCGTGTGTGGTTGTTTCCGGTGGTGTGTTTACGGGTCTTACCTGATGAAGAAGTAGTTGTTGGAAAGCGTAGTTTTTGAGTGTTCTTTTCGTGTTTTGTTTCAGTGTTTCTTACTTTCAGAAATCGATACTGTCATTGATCTGAAATGAGCAAGCACGTCACTCCCTGTGTTGGCAAGCACCTTACTCAGCATGCACATCCGTGCAGCACAGGAGTCTGAGGTACAGGTTTCCAGCTGCTTCGATTGGTGGCTGAATGCCGTTTTAAATTCATCATGGCTGCATTTGTGCACGGCTGAAAATTATAGCCCAGTGGCACTTAATTCACTATAAAGTAGATTGATGCCTGTTGCATCGTGCTGCATCTAATCCTATTGTTTATTAAAGAAAATGATAGGTGTTATTTGGGTTGACTAGAGGTCAAGAAAAGTGTTTCCTTCTTTCAGTTAAATTGAGGAATTTCAGGGAGTTTCAGCGTTAATGACCGCGGCCTCCTGTTACTGTCCGCGTGGGCTGGCCTGCCCTCCTGCGCTTGCCCAGCGCGAGAGGCAGAGGAGACAAGGCAGGCCCCAGCCGGGCCGGCTCTCGCCGCCGTGATGGTCACGTCCCGACCAAACAGGAAGGAGTCGGACAAGTCGTGATGACTCAGCAGAGGAGACAGGGCTGAATCCTTAACCCTGGGTGGAGAAGAGCCAGAGAGAAGCGAGCCGACTCCGGAGCGGAATTTCAGAGGCAGAGAGGGCCGGGCCCCTCGTGGGTCTGTTCCTTCCCAGACGCTGCCTGTGACATTTGCTTGGTATTTACCTTAAAGACTTGGCCAAGCTCTGTCAGAGTTACCTTTGCAGACAGAGATTCCTGCTGGGTTTGATAATAGGGCTAACTGCGTGTTCTCTGTAGAATTTTCTAGAATGCAGCTTCTTTTCCAGAGAACAAGTTCCCACCTGGCCGTTCAGTGCTCGTGTGTTATCAGGTTTTTAGTTTCTTTTATAAAACTGGATAAAAGACGCTGCCTGACGTCTCGTGTTTGAAGGCGGCGGCGCGCAGGGAGCCTCCGGAGAGCGAGGCGGCCTCACGCAGTGTGTCAGGCCTCAGGAGCAGGTGGTTCGGTGGGCGTGGTTTTCCTCCCTGGAGGGCCTCCCACTGCGGCCTCTGCCGCCCTCCGGTCCTGCTGCGTGAGCCCCGCGGGGAAGTCCGGAGACCTCGGGTCACAGGAGCGGTCACGTGCCGCCTCCAGCCCGGGCCACGGGTCGCACCGCCGTGACGCATCGTAACAACTCCACACGCGGAAACCTGGCGGCCGCTGCTGGGAAGGACGACTGGAGAGGCGGGAAGACAGGGTGGCCGCCATCCCCGCCCCCGGCCCCGCCCCCCACCCCAGCCCCGCCCCCGGCCCCTCACTGGCTCCTGCCCCCGGACCCAGTCCTTGGACTGCCACGGGGCCAACACTGATGGGTCCGTTTAGCAACGAGCCGGAACGTGGGGACCCTAGGGACTGGCAGAGACCACTGGGGGAGGGCACAGGAGGCTGGGGCGGATGGCGGGGGGCGCAGGGGAGGGCAGCCCGAGGCGGGCGTTCTGGCCGCGCGGCGGCTCCTCCCCACCCCGTCCTGGACGGGCCCAGAAGGATGGGGGGAGGCCCAGACGGCAGTGGACGACCCTGGGGATGCCAGGAGGAGGCAGGCGGTTGGGGACACAGCTCGGTCGGAAATACGGAGTCTGCAGAGCGGAGCCGAAGCACCGAGGACGGTCGCAGCACGTTGGGCGCGGCGGACAGCGAGACAGCGAGGAGGAGGGGGAGCCCCGAGGGATGGCGTGCAAGCTGCGAATCGAAGATGCTACGGTGTTGGTCACGGAAACTGTGCGGTCGGTCTGACCGCATAATGACGGTGTGAGGTGTGGTTTTTGCCCGAGGAGAGAACGTTTCTTCTCCCTGACGGAAGGCGTGGTGAACAGAAAACGTGAGAGAAAGCAGCCACAGTGAGTTTTGCACTGAAAGTGAGATCTCACGGAGTGAGTTGAGTCCATCTCCCAAGGACAGCGGTCCTGGTGCTGGTAAAGTTCCCCGAGACCCAGCAGAGCAGCCCCTCGTCCGCAGGCTGTGTATTTAAAACAAAATATTTGAAGGGCTGAGAGTCACAGGATGAAAGAAGAGAAATAGGAGCCGAAAGAAAGACAGTTCTGATGAGTCAGAGCGGGGCCCGATACAAGACACGTGGAAAGGGACGGAGAGCAGGGTTCACGGGGGGGAAGCGCCGGTGCTCAAGGCGACGCGGAGGTGGCCCTGCCGCCTGGTGTGAGACGGGGCCGGAAAGAACTGCGGACGGAGGCACCGAGGAGCCGAAAGCAAGCCACACAGAGCATTTCGGTACCAGGATCGGTCAGCTGGGTGTGACAGAGGCGGGCAGGGCTGCGCGGCCGGCCCAGGACCCGGCTTCAGTGCCTGCGGACGAGTCCCGTGACCTGTGCGGGGCCACGGAGGGACCTCAGCAACCCCCAGCGGCCACACCAGACACACGGTTCTAAGACCCCCGTGCGGTGAGGCTGAGGCTCAGGAATGGAAAAGTAGATTGGAAAAAAGTTCTGAAAACTAAAAACTCTTCCTCTTAAAAGCAAACCATTAGATTAAAGAGGAAGTACTTTAAAGAAGCTCGGGAACTACTCAAAGCTGAGCCACAGCTTAGCAGCGCCTCCCACGGCTGCAGGAAGCAGCTGAAGCCGGCTCAGAGCTGGTCCACGCAGCCCGAAAACGAGGAGTAACACTAAGGAGAAACACAGGCTCCTCTTACAGAGCCGGGGGCGGGCGGCCACCGTGTCTCCTCGCCCCCAGCACGTCTGGTGAGCCTCCCCGGGATTCTGCGACAGGAGGGGAGTCCCGGGGCCTGGTCCTCCCTGCACCCCGAAGTTCTGCGCCATCAGCTGACTTCTCCTTCCGGGTTGAGGTTTCAGCCCTCTCTGCTGAGTCATCACGACTGGTCCGCCGCGTGCTAGGTTGGAACGTTGCTGTCACGGTGGCGAGAGCAGCCAGCGTCACTGCGCGTCGTAAGTGCCACCGCAGGACCGGCTCAGCGGCCCTCACAGGGGGCCCGTGGTGGGGTGAGGACGTGGGGTTGCAGGGCCAGCCCCCCCCTCCCCCCGGGGAGCCGGGCTCCAGACCCCGCGGAAGCTGTGGGCCGCCGCCCGCCTGTCTCTCTCCTTCGCGGTGACCTTCCCGCCCCCATTCTTGCCCTTTGATGGCGGTGTGGACGGAGCTGAGATCTGTGTGTCCGCGGAGGTCCCAGGGCCTCACGTAACTGGGGAAGGGCCGCCCCGGGCTCCCGGCTCCCGTCATGCTTGGGCAGACCCCTCCCTCCGAGGCCGGGAGCAGTTCTGCAGCCCTCGGGCCCCGGCCGCCAGGAAGACCAGACAGCTGGGGACACAGAGCCGTAGTCATCCCTGTCCGGCGTGGGCCATCTGTCACGCTTCCCTGATCCGAGGACGCACTCTCTCACACCCAGACCCGCCCGAGGACAGGACACCCCCGCCTCCTTAATGAGCAGCGCCCTTTCTTCTTCCTGGTGCGTGGAGGTGCCTGCAGAAGTCCACTCAGAGACATGCGCTGCGACCTTTGTGTCACACGGTTTGTGACAGACACTAACTGAAGGTCCAGCGTAGGGAATTGTGGATGAAATACCCATAAACCACAGGTAGTGAGGGAACTGGGTTACAGACCAGCAGTCACTGGTCTCGGGTCATAACAGTACTTACAGATTTTAGTTGGAAAAGTATGGAACGTGTGGTCTTTCTGTGTAAGACCAGAGAAAATAAAGCACCTTTAACCGTAAGAAAAAGAAAAGAAATTTTAAGAAAGAAGAGTAATAATAAACAGAAAATGATCCAAAAAAATCTAGAAACCCATGAAACTGGATGATAAATTTGAAAGGCTCAATAAAACTGTTTAAACTCTGTTTGGAATGGTCAAAAAAAACCCAGAAAAGAGGCACAAGTTACCTGTATCAGAAGAATAAACGAGAACATCACCACGGGCATTATAAGGTTATCCGAGGATCCTTTTGAGTAGGAAGGATTTAATTCCAGTAAACCTACATCGTAAATGAAATGCATGAATTCTGTGAAAGACACAAATTTCTGAGTCTGACACAGAAGATAGTGAAGATCCAGAGAGTTTATGTGTCGTAGGGAAACCGCATTACAGGTAAAAGGCTCACAAAGAAAACTCCAGGCCCAGATTTTATTACTGATAAATCCTCAAATGTTTAAGAACGAAAGAACACCAATTCTGATGCAAACTCTTTCAGGAAATAGAGGAAGTGGGAACA
Source organism: Suricata suricatta (assembly GCF_006229205.1). NCBI lineage: Eukaryota > Metazoa > Chordata > Mammalia > Carnivora > Herpestidae > Suricata > Suricata suricatta. The sequence goes on along the minus strand of NC_043716.1, from coordinate 56,822,178 downwards.
TTTCCTGTCTCATTCCAGAGGCTAACTTTACCCCCAAAATCAAAGCCAGACAAAGACTATACCAAGCGGAGGCTGGAGGGGCGGGGCAGGAGGCCTTACAGACCAGGATTCCTCATTAACACAGATGGTAAAATCCTTAACAGAATCCTGGCAGATGAAGGCTGTGAATCTACAGGAAGGGCAAAGCCTTAGGATCCAATACGGTGTAACTCAGGAATGCAGGGTTTGTTACACATATGCAAATCACTACACGCGATCCATTGTAAGGTACAGCTGACTGTAAATATATTCATTCTCCTTTTCCAGAGTTAAAGAGAAAAACCATATGATCATCCCAATAGATGCATCAAAAGCATTTGACAGAATTTGACACTCACTCGTGACAAACCAATTCAGCAAACTAGCGATGGAGGCAAACACTCTTAAGCTGATAAAAGGCATCTCAGAAGAGCCTGTAGCTAACATTGTACCAATGGCGAAAGGTTAACTGTTTTCCCCGGAAGGTTGCAAATAAGTCAAAGATGTTCACTCTCACCGTTCCTGTTTCGTATCAGACTAGACGCCCTAGTCGGTGCAGTACAGCCAGAGAACACAAAAGGGCATGCGGATTGGCAAGAAAATAAAACGGCTTACTCACAGACAAAAGGTGGTCTCCCTAGAAAATCAGGAGAAGCCTATGAAACCGTCACTGGAACGAGTTCATTTTAGCATGGTTCTGGGGGTGAGGTGGGTACCCCACACCGCTTGCGTTTCTGTATACTATTGACAAACCCTTGGAAAATGAAATTCAAAAATGTGATTCGCGGTGGCATCAAAATTCTGAAGTGACTTCAGGACGAAGGTAACAAGCCACGTGCCAGACCTCGTGCCCCTCAACCCACAGAGCGTCACCGAGAGAGACCCGTGTCGGTGGGGGGTCGCGCTGTGCTTAGAGAGTAAAAGACTGAGCATTTAAAATCCACTCAAGTCCATCTATAGATCCAGTTCAATCCCAGTTAGAATCCTATTTTTTTTTTAAAGAACTTGACGCGTTGGTTTTATTTATTTTTAGCAGTTCCCCCCTTTTCTTTTTTTAGAGGGAGAGGGGGGCACCTGGGTGGGTCAGTCGGTTAAGCATCTGGCTTCAGCTCAGGTCATGATCTTATGGTTTGTGGGTTCAAGCCCCGCATCGGGCTCTGTGCTGACAGCTTGGAGCCTGGAGCCTGCTTCAGATTCTGTGTCTCCCTCTCTCTTTGCCCCTCCCCTGCTCGCACTGCCTCTCTCTGTCTCTCAAAAATAAATTAAAAAACATTTAAAAAATTTTTTTAAAAATGGAGGGAGAGGGGCGCCTGGGTGGCTCAGTCAGTTAAGCCTCTGACTTCGGCTCAGGTCAGATCTCACACTTGTGGGTTCGAGCCCCGCGTCGGGCTCTGTGCTGACAGCTCAGAGCCTGGAGCCTGCTTCCGGTTCTGTGTCTCCCTCTCTCTCTCTGCCCCTCCCCTGCTCACTCTCTGTCTCTCTCTGTATCAAAAATAAATAAAACATTAAAAAAAAAATGGAGGGAGAGAGCATGAGCAGGGGAAGAGGGTGGGGGGGAGGGGGGGAGAGAGAGAGACAGAGAGAGAGAGACAGAGAGCATTAACCAGGCTCCATGCTCAGCATCGAGCCTAACTCAGGGCTCAATCCCACAACCCTGGGATTATGACCTGAACCAAAAAATCAAGAGTCAGACGCTCAACCAACTGAACCACCCAAGCGCCCCGACAAGTTGATTTTAAATTCTATATAGAAATGCAAAGGGTGTAGCCAAAACAATTTTGAGAAAGAGGCACGTTGCTTTAGTTCAAGACTTCATATAAAGCTGCAGTGATCACGACTGTGGCATTGGCGTAAGGACGGCCACACAGATCAGGGGCCCAGGATACAGAGGGCAGGCGCGGGCCCACACGTGCACGGTCAGGTGAGCCGGGACGGAGGCAGCGAGGTGTTCTGATGGGGAGCGGACCGTCTGTTTAACTGGAAGAATTGGCCATTCATTCGGGCAAAACAAAATCCCCGACCTTATTTTACATTATACGAAAACAGTTACCTTCAGATTATATGCAAGATAAAACTATAAAACTTGTAGATGAAAACATGGGAAAAATTGTTGATGATTTGCTAGGCACGAACCAAACAACACAAACCATTAAAAAAATCGGTTGATTGAAGCTCATAAACATTAAACCGTCTGCTGCTTGACAGACAGACGGCTCGTTGTCCGACAGAGACCCGGGAGAGAAACAGGAAGACCTTTAAGACTCAGAAAGCTAACCCAGATTTTAAGTAAGTGGCCAGATGATGGGAATGGATGCTCATCACGGCAGACACGGGAATGTGTGCCAGACGCAGGACGGTGCGCTGTGTGTGTGCCATCTGGAGGGCAAACAGCACAGCCACTCGGAGACCTGCTTGGCCATTTCTGACGCTGTTAAATATGCCACTCGCTGGTTCCAGGCCTGCGTGTTTATTCGGGAGGAAGGAAAACTGTGTCCCCAGAAAGCTGTGTAGCTCTGCTGATGACCCCCAGAACCCGAAGCGACCCAAGTGTCCGGCAGCAGCTGAGCAGATCGGCACACTGTGGCCCGTCCACACGCTCCATTTCCCCTTACCAAGCTGTCGATAGCAGCCAGCACGAGTGAAGCTCGGACACACTGTAACCACTGGAAGAAGATGGACAGGAAGGAGTGCACGGTTCACGCTTCCGGGACATTCCTGGGAAGGCCGGCCACGCCGAGATAAAGCGGGGGTGCTCGCTGGGGCAGATTCAGGGCGAGGGCAGGGGCCATGGGAAGTGAGACACGGCTGTCTCCGGCTTCAGACCGTAATCCTAAAGTGGGTGAGTCCCATTGTATGCAGATTGCACCTCATTAAGTTGACTTACGTGTTTTTAAGTGCACAGTGTGGCGTGCAGAAACCAGAATCAGGCCTAGATTTATGCTGCAGTAGTCTTTGGTGAATTACATACAAATCGGCGCGTAAACATAAGGCTACACATATGCTTAAATAAAAATATGGAAGGACACACGTTTAATAGACGTGGGTGCCTGGGGGGCGTTGAGAAGGGGAGAACACGGAAGAGCAGGAGCGCCGCAGCGACAGCACGGTCCCCGGATTGTGGTCTCTGAGCAGGTGCTCAGGGTGACACTTGACAGGGTCACGCGTGTGGCCCACAGTGATGGCCCCGTGTGAGGTGCCTGCGCTGCAGATTATGTCCCCTCCAGGGCTCTTAAATGCCAGCTGACCGCACTGAGCGCCGCCCCACGGCTCAGTGAAATGCAGAAAGCTACAGTCTAAGACGTAATGTTTACAGAGTTACTGCCTAAGTAGTGACCTGCGCGACCAAACTTGAGGCCCGTGGGCCTTTGGAGAACCAGCTTATTTCCTGTTTTAAAGGGCGGTTGCCTTTGTCATTTTGGTGCGCGGTGGAGCTTCTTTGGCTTGCGGCGATGGACTGCTGGCTCACGTCCCCTCCCGCGGCTGCTTGTCGAAGGAGAGAACCGGGCATGCGTTGTCCCGGGCGGCCCTGTGAATCCACGAGTCCCGCGGAGTGTGGACGGCGCGCTCCTTGACAGGACAGGGACTGCAGAGGACGGCCAAGATCACGTGTGGCTCGGCCCACCGTGGGGCCCTCACCGCCACGGAGCTGCGACGCGGTTCCAGGAAGTCAGCTCGGGCTGACAGGATCCTCCTAGGACAGCGGTCGCCCTGGCCTCCCGCCCCGCCCTCCCCGCCCTCCCCGTCATCTTTGGCCAATGGGACGAAAGTCATTTGTCCTCTGATGTTCAGGTACCAGCGTCACTAGGTTCCAAAGTCCTTTTCATCCCCGTTTGAAACCCTGCCTGCCGAGCCACTGAGTTACGTCGCATCCGATGGAACAGGGTTAACTGTCTCTTTGCTTGCTAAACCTCCGGGCATCTTCACGGTGCTGTGACGTCTTACCTGGTGTGTGTGGCGACGTGTGCACACGGCCCCGTGTGTGGTCAGGGACACGGAGCCCCACGACTCCGCACGGCCGCACGTGTTACAGTGGACGCCCCGGGGCCCTGTGGGCGCGAGCAGCAGCCGCTGGCTTGTGTGCTTCAGACGGCATTTCTGTCTCAGTCTTGTGCTTAGATGGGGTTCCTGGCCCCGCCTCAGTAGCGTCTTCTTTGGCCTTCCAGAATCACGGGACCGTGTGCAGCCCACGCGCATGGATTTAAAATGGCGTGAATTAAGCCACAGGACGTCAGCCTCTTTGGTTTTCTTGCTCCTTGTCATTGGTGCTCCTGACGTTCACGTTCTTGATGTGGGGCAGTTTGACCCAGGGCGGAGGCCCCGTGAAAGGGGCGGCAAGGCGGGGCGTCAGGCACGGGTGTTCGGTGCCGTCGGCTGCACGTTGGGACAGCCCGACGTTTGCGTGCTCTGCGGTTGAAACAGCAGCTTTAGGAAATTCCTGCTCTGGTCCAGGTGGCCCTAGAAGTCCTTCCTTATACAGGTTTGTGAGACAGACGCCTGTCACTGCTGCTCGTGGCGCGGGGAGAAGCGCCGGCCTCGGAGCGGGCGGCGGTGCGGTGGCCGCGTGTCCTAGTCCTGTCGGTGAGGAGGGGCCCTCGGCCTTCCCAGCAGACGATCCTGTGTGGACCGTCGCCTCGAACCCGGGCCGATTGTGAACAGCCCAGCGTGGAAGCCCCCGGGGTGTGAGGGAAGGAAGTGTGAGGGACAGTGACTGTGAGCTGAGAAAGGGGACGAGGTCGCGAGGATGAGGCTCAGCAGGAGGTCTGGGGCCGAGCCACCCAGCACACGCCGTCCTGGTCTCTTGCTGTCCTCTCACCTCTGGAATCCCTCACCCGTGGGCGTTTTGGTGCAATTCTGAGTTTTTGCCAAAATTAATTACAAGATGAAGGACTCAGGATCACACATCATCCCCTGTGAACGCAGCCTCTGGTCGGCCCTGTGTGTGGGGACGCACGTGGGTCAGGCCCTCAGGACGACGGGCACACGCGGGTGTGTCTGCACCCTTCCCCGCAGGGTGGGGCCAACGGGCGGCCCTCGCTGACGAGCAGGAACACACCCGTGTCCACTATTTTCATTTCCATGTGCTCCCCCCGCAAGACCACAGGAGAGCAGGCGGGAGGGAGGGGAGGCGGCCCCAGCACCGGCGGGGGGCCGTCCTGGGAGGGAGGAGTTAGATCCCGGCCGACGGGCACGGCCGGCACCCGGCACCGCCGCGAGAGGCCCAGGGCGCTCCGTCCCGAGGCCGCTCGTTACTCCCCCTGTCCCGGCATCGCCCTCCAGCGGCCTCAGAAACGCGGGGCCTGAAATCAGACTGGAAGAGCCTTCCCGTTAGGACGCCCCGGCCGGCTGTGGGCGCAGAGGAGGGGTCTGAGCAGGCGTCCGGGCGGGCACGGCGACCACGGGCTCTGAGGTCTGGCGGGTGGGCACAGCGACCACGGGCTCTGAGGTCGCGACCACGGGCTCTGAGGTCCGGGCCCCGTCTGCTGGCAGCCTCCCGCACCCCAATCCCGCGGGCCTTGGGGGTTGTGTCCGCCCAAAGACCGGAAGGCGTGGTGGCACTGCCTCGGACCTGGGGCTGATGTGGCTGCTTGTGGGACCGTGGGGCTGGTGTGGCTGCTCATGGGGCAGTGGGGCAGGATGTGGCTGGTCGTGGGGACCGTGGGGTGGGATGTGGCTGCCTGTGGCGGCAGTGGGGCCGGGTGTGGCTGGTCGTGGGGGCAGTGGGGCCGGGTGTGGCTGGTCGTGGGGGCAGTGGGGCCGGATGTGGCTGCTCGTGGGGGCAGTGGGGCAGGATGTGGCTGGTCGTGGGGGCAGTGGGGCGGATGTGGCTGGTCACAGTATTTTCTGCAAGTGCAGGAGGAGCTGTCGTTGCAAAGATATCTTTTTTTTATGGGTCAGTTTCTTGTTCTTTCCCGAGAACAGGAATTCCCTGGCTGGCTGTTGAACCTGATGCCTGTGGAAAGGGCCTCCCTTTATGGTGATGCATGCCGGTGCGTGGCTGGAGGCCTGCGCCAAGGGGCACTTTGTGCTCCGAAGACACTGTTGGAAGTAAGCGAGGCCAGCACGGCGCCCTTCCCCGCGGGGGCTCTGGGCAGGCGGGCAGGACGGATGGGCCGCCGTCAGGGACACGGTATCTCCGTAGGACTGCTGGTACTTGTTCCTCCTGGAAGTCAGACGCAGGGCGGCCTGTCCGTTGTGTGCTTTCAGGCCCTGGTCCTGCCTCCGGGCGGTTTGGCTTGGCCAGCCCCTCACGCAGCCCTGACGGAAGGTAAAGTACCAGCACTGTGCGGGGACACAGTCACTTCCCAGGGGTCGCCTGTCCGCCCGCCCGAGGCTGGTGTCACGCTTGTTGGAAACACGAGGTTTTAGAAGGGCTTTGATTCTGTTGGTGTAAATGGAGGACACAGGGATGTCCTGAGAAACCAGGGGATCTGGGGCCCTGGGGACCCTCTGCCCGCCCCCCCCCCCCCGTCCGCCTCCCGCATGTCGCTGACTCTCCGTGTCCTGAAACAGCAGCGGGTAGTGGCCGTGGTCTCCCTCCCTCGTTATGGACGTGCCTAAGCGTAGCTGGGCTGCTGGCGTGGGGCCGGGTGCGCGGCCGGCGGCTGCCCTCGCAGCGGGGCGGACGGAAACATGGGTCTCCGCACCCAGCCCTGGGATGGAGCCGCGGCCCCGCGCTGCCCACTTTACGCCAGAGCGTGTCCTCTGGACCGGCGCTGTTCTGACGTCCCCTGGGATCCAGCTCTCCGCCGGGGACGCTGCCGACCGTCCAGTACCTGGCAGAACGGCATGTGGCCCGTGTGCAGCTGTGGTGTGGTTGCGGGGGGCACACGGGCCCAGACGTCACGTCCCCAGGACATCTGGGAGCCCCTCCCCCACCGTGGGAAGCCTCAGGCTCTTCGGTTGTGTCCTTTCCGGTCAGCTCTCCTCTCTGCCGTGGTCACTCTGCCCGTCCTCAGACCCACTCACGCACCCAAAGGCCCCCCACCCCCCGTATGTTGCTTTCTTGCCATGTGTGCCCCTGCGGTGCCCGTGTGCCATGGATGCCCGGGCCTCGCCATCCCTGGAGCCTGTGCCCCGCCACCCGCCACGCCCAGGCATGGTGACACCGGCTGCGAGGGACAGCGCTCAGGTTGTCTGGTGGCTCATTCTTGCGGCCACGGGCACTCTTATGTCCTGTGGTGAGCGGACATGCACTCGGCTTTCAGGCAGCGCCGAAGGGGGACTCGGGTCAGCGAGGACCCACTGGGGGGGCAGCACCTGTGCTCACCCGCCCCGCGGTGCTCCCGCATGCGTGGAGAGCCTCTCAGTGGAGGTGCTGTCGGGGCCGTTCTCCTCGTAATCTCCGAAGCTCAGACCAGGAGCTCGGCTGGCAAGGTGGGCAAGCGTGGCAGCACTGCCACCTGGGCGTGATCTCCAGGCCCCCTGCCGCTGCGCGAGCCCAAGGGCCTGGGGACAGCACGCGCACCACGCGTGGTGAGGAGCACAGCGTGCGCTGAGGGTGGACACGAGCTCACCCGGCCGCCACCGGGGCGGCAGCACGGGGCCCAGGTTCCCGGCAGCGCCCGCCCGCCCTCCCTGGGGAGCTGCTTCCCGGTGGCTCCGGAGGTCGGGAACCTGGAGAAGCCGGTGGGGCGGCCGGACTGCATTTCCCTGCTGGGACCCGCTGCCTCGTGTCGACTCCGCGTGCCTCTGGCTTGATGCCCCCCACCCCCACCCCCGGGACCCCCAGAAACATCACCACCATGTCCATCTGCTGCTACTGAGCTAATAGGCACAGGTTCATAAAGCAGCTGAAGTATCTGGTTCTCATCAGGCTGCTTAATCGATAAATGTTTCACTCACAAGAAATGAAAATCACGTTGGTGCTGCTACTGTTTGGAAACTCAGCCTGGGCGTCTTGCCGTCCTGATGTAGGCGGAGGCGGGCGTGGAGGGAGAGCCCGCTGGAGAGGTGGTGCAGGGCGGTGGGGCTCGGCAGCGGGCAACGGTCAGTACCAGGCGTGAAGGCCGCTGCGACTTCAGGCCCGAGGACAGGAGGACGGGGCGTGCGGCCCAGCACCCAGCAGTTGACGGGCCGGTGTCAGCCGTGGTCCGGCCTCGAGGAGACCGGACGGAGAGCCCCACGAGGCTCCTGGCAAAGACGAGCGGGTGGAGACACTTTGCGGGTCCCTCCTGGTCTCGCCGGGGCCTCCCGCGGGCAGCTGGGGGGTCCTCTCTCACTGGCTCGCCTCCTCCTCTTCCCTCGTTTCCCCCCGTTGTCCCTGGGCGGGTCTGGGGGGACGCGTTGGACACGTTCTCTGAGTGCCAAGAGAAATCGGCGAGCGCTCTTTCTCAGCACCTGCTCGCCTCGGCCCACGTGGGCGCGGGTGGCATGTGGGTCCAGAGGAGGGCGCTGCGGGCCGGCCGGGCAGGTTCAGGACCTCCGGAACCTCAGCCTTGTCTCCGGAGAAGTAGGATAGTAATGGCAGGGGTGTGAGCAGGCCGCAGGGGCCACGCAGGAGGTGGTGCGGTCGCCGCCCCGGGGGCCTGCTGCGGGCCTGGGCAGGTGTGGGGCCGGAGGAGCACGTCCCAGCTTGTCTGCGGTCCTGTCCCCCCCCCCATCAGCTCATGGGTCTCGCCGTGGGACCGCAGTCGCCTCCCCTGCCCCCACGCCGTGCGCCCCTCCCCGCGAGTCAGCCAGGTGCCACAGGAAAGTCGTCCGGTTTGATAAATAGGAAGAGCTCTGCGGGTTAGAGTGGGGAGAACTTACTCGCGAGGGGCCCCTCCCCGTGTGTGTGACGAGTGACCCTGCACTGCGCAGACCCGGGCGGGAGCGCCGCAGCCCCTGAGGACTTGGGAAGTCGGCCTTCCCCGCAAGACCCGAGCAGCCTGGCCTGCGGCCCAAGTCCGCAGCGCTCCGAGCTGCCCGAGCACGCACAGCCCCGTGGACCGGACCCCTGGCCCGACCCCCCGCCTTCTTTACAGGGACAGGAGTTTCGGCCCCAGGAAGGAGGAGAAGGTCACGTGCACGCGACCCGGGTCAGGACTCCGCCGTGCGCCGGGGGCGTCCACCAGCCCCGGCTGCGGACAGAGCTACAGCCCCGTGTGTCCTGGCTGCGCCTCCAGTCCTGTTTCAGATTCCTTCTCGCCCGTTTCTTCTCCCTCGTGCGCTGTGGTCTCGGAGCTGTGCGGGGACATCTGTTTCGGTCCACGGTGACGGGGGCTGAGTGCTCTGCGGTGGCCCGTGTGGGAGTGCCGTCGGGCCGTGCGGCTCTCCGAAGCCACCGCTGGCGCGTGAGTGGGAAGGCATTGGCCACCGCACGGCGCCCCCCTCACGCCCCGAGGCCGAGGGGCCTGCACCCCCTGCCGCATGTGCCCGGGAGCCAAGCTGGGGCGTCCTAAAGGCGCGTCCATGGGCCTGAGGGAGAGGAGGAACAGGCGTGGTGACCATTACAGTTCCATTTAAAAGAATCACTTAATTTTTCCCTAAATGTGACTTCATGTGTCTGCCCCGCGGCCACCCTTTATCCTAGACAAAGATGGACGGGGCCCCGGCTGCCACGTGTGCATGTGAACAGGTGCATCTCGGGGAAGGCCTTCCCTCTCGGCCCCTGAGTACCGCTTTGTCCTGAGGCTGCAGCGCAGGGCCCCTCGGGGTCACAGGCATGGCCACCGCCCCGCACCCTGTCTGCACCGCTGGCCGGTTTTTAAGCCCGAGAAGTCAGACTGCACAGGGGGCTCTCGGGGGTCCTGGGGTGGGGGATGCTGTCCCCTGGGAGCCCCCGCCCTCTGAGGCTGCACCTTCCTGACCCGGCCGGGCGTCCTCACGTCGTGTCTCCGGCGGGAGGCCATGTTCTCCTCGCTCCTCGGGTACGAGCTGAACGGGGCTGAGGAGGCCGGAGGCTAGTTCACGAGGCGCCCCTGTGGGAACAGGCCCTGCGCGGCCTGTGAGGCTCCGGGCCGAGCCCCCCGCGGGCAGAGGCCGGGCTCCCTCGGGGTCTCCGGGCTTCAAAGACGGACGCAAGCAGCCAGCGTGTCCGAGACTCGGGCCTTCCCTGACGGGTCCTGACGCCGCTCATCAGCGTAGGGACGTCCGTGCCGAGTCCGCCTGTCTCTTCGTCTCTGTTGCTCTTTATTCTGGGGCGTTTCCAGCCATTCTGACAAGCAGTCGGGGGGATGATAAAGTGAACCCCGCTGCGCTCATCACCCCACTTCTACAACTGCTGCTTCGTTGTCTTGTTCAGATGCCTAATTTCAATTACAGACACTCTGATGTTTACCCCCAGGTACCTCCACCTGCATTTTCTAAGGGCACGTCACTCTCTCCTGAGCTAACAGGACAGGACCGTCGCAAGGCTCACTCCGCCGACTCGGAAGCCCTGTCCGCTGGCGTGCAGCCTGACGCGCCGGCAGGTGCTCCGGGGGCCCGGGGCTGCGACCAGGAGACAGACGGGTCAGCTCGCTGCCCCCACGGCAGAAAGCGCAGATGGACAGTGTCTGTCCTCCTCTGACCAAGGGGATCATCAGCTTTTCCTTGAGCCGCTGGCTCCTGAGGCAGGTGGCCCGAAATAGCCGGCCCCAGGCTCACGCGTCCTGTCCCCGTTCCCGGCCGGGACGCCCCTGGGAGGCAGGCCGCCCGGCACCGTTAGAAGGGGCAGCTATTTAAAGTTAGCAAATTAGGACCTGACGACACCAAACACGGGCTTTAATTTAGGTGGGAGTCCCACGTGACTGACACTCTGGCCCCCGGGGGTTTGCTGTTGGAGGCCTGCCGGCTCCAAGGAGATGGCGAGGAATCTGCGTCTTCCCCCTGAAGCGTGTTTCTTGCCCCTTGGGGCTGTCTCCTCAAGTTCTTTTGAAGAGGGGGCACCTCTGGCACGGCTTCACACTGGGGAGGCTCCGTGAGTCCAGTCCTGTCTGTGGAAGCTTCCGGGCATGTCTGTCGTGGGCTCTGGGGGGCGCCCGGTGCCGCCTGCGGAAGAGAGCGCCCAGCCCGTCTCTCCCACCGAGCGCAGCCTCAGTGGGAGCACAGTGCAGCTGAGACTTGAGTAGCGGCCAGGGCTGCCCTCTGTCGCCCCGCCGCACAGGGGCGGCTTCTAGAGGGAGGGGCTCCCGCTGGTGGGGAGGGCCAAGGTGCACCCCAGGAGGCGCTGGTGTTTTCCTGAGCTGGGAAGCTCTCCACGTCTCCTGGTTCACGTTTTTAGCCCCCCACTCACGTCCCGGAGGGCTGAAGGTGCCCACCCTCTGTCTAGTTTTGGTCTTTCTCGTGAGTGGCCCCTGCCTGGGCCCCTCATCAGCTTGGCCTTGGCCGTGGCTGGAAGGGCCCTTAGGAATAACCACGGGCTCCCCTGTGCCGGGCTTTGTGCCTGCAGCGAAATTATATAAAAATGGTCTCTGTAGGGAAAATAAGATAACTAATAAGATGACAAAATAAAAAAGAACCAGCAAAGAGAAGGAAAAGATTTAAGAAATAAAATTTAATTCCCAAATTCAAGTGACCTTAAAATCCGTTGCCAGTGAGCAGGTGTTCCAGGGAATGGAGAGCAGTGAAAAACGAGAAGCGTGACAGAGAGGAGGGTGACGATTCAACACAGATAGCGATTCTAGAAATACGGCAGAGAGCGGGCTTAACACGGCGGCGCGGGAGCGCCCAGCACAATCCTCACAGGGTTATCACGACTGCGTGTGCACACGCCGAGGGACACACACAGCTGTGCCGGCACACACAGACACACACACACACACAGACACGGGCACACCCAGATACATGCACACACAGACATGTGCACACAGACACGCACACCCAGACATGCACACATATACACAGATATGCACACACACAGACATGCAGGCTGACACGCACGCGCACGCACACACACACACACACACACACACAGCTGCTACAGTTGAGTTCACACTACACTGTTAGCAACGCCGGAAGCCTGCAGACGGTAAGAGAACAGTGAAGTTGGGCCCCGTGAGATCCATTCCAGGACAGCTCTGATTGCTTTTTATTAGGCCGCCTATTAATATAATTCATCATCTTAATGGGTGAAAGTAGAAAAGTTACTTGATAAAATTAAAGACGAATTTTAATAAAAACTCGTCATAAAAATAGAAGGCTCCTTCGCACGAGAGAGCTCTCTTCCACGCCAGCTGCCGCCGTCACTCTGCGTCCCCCTCCGTCGGTGTGAGAAGCACCAGGAGAAGGCGGGTGGGGGTGTGAGCTGACTCTAATCCGTTCAACAGATTGTTCTGGAAACGCTGGTCCGTATCGGAATTAGATGAGAAATCAAAGTGAAAGGCGTGCGTCCTCTAAAGAGAAGGCAAATGTGCGTCATCCATGTGTGATCTGAATTTCAGCTTTGCAGAAAACCAGACGCTCTGGGAAGCCAGGAGCAGAGGCCGTGCTGCCCCGGGGGGCACGGGAGGGCCGGGGTCCCCGCGCCTTCATCTGCGTCCGGTTGTGTTTACGTCATTGCTGCCTAAACCCGCTCCCGCGTCTTACGCTTCTCACACACGGTGTGCTTCACAATAATTGTTTACGGCGCGTTACCTTTTCTATGTACGAAAAATAGCCGGCAAGGAGATCCCGGGAAGGAAAGGAAACCTGACTCACGGCAGCGACGGTGACAGACAGCGACAAGAACGAGCTGGTCCAGAGCCCGCCGCCCGCTTCTGCGGGAAACCCTGTGGCACTTCGCCGGCTGAGACGGAGCCCGATCCGACAGAGGAGGGCCTCGGCCCAGCAAATTAGGGACATAAACTCTCCGTAATCAAACCATAAATTTAGCACAGAATTGACAAATTGATTTTAAAGGTCAACTGGAAGAATAAATGTTTGAGCATGGATGTGAATTTAAAAAAAAACCAAAACGGATTTCTGAAAGAAAACCATCCAGCCAGTTATTAGCACCATCTGAAGGTACCGTCAGGATGAGAGTGGACATTCAAGTCAGTGGAACAGAATAGAAAGCTCCAGAAAGAGAATCTGTACATATCAGAATGTGTAATTTGAAAAAAAAAAAATCACTCCGCATCCAGTATCTGGGGCACATGGCTTGCCATTTGAAAATTTAAATCCCTCCTTCTTAACCTTATGAAATAAACTCTAAATATAACGAAGCCTTAAATGTGAAAAAGAAAACCCACAAAAGTACTGGAGGGAATATCAGCTGGATGGATTAAAAAAGCCATAAAGGGAGCGGTGGATTTTATCAAACACAAATCTTAAGTTTTGCTTGGCAGAGAAAAGGAAATTTAACAGTCGGCTGACCTTTGAGCGGCTCAGGTGTGGACGGCAGGGGTCCACTCGGGTGTGGGTTTTTTCCAACGAGTACCATATGTATACTGTAAATGTAATTTCTCTTGCAATCTTCAGGATGGCGTTTTCTCCTCTCGAGGCTGCCTCACTGTCAGCACGCCACGTACGAACCACACACGGAACGGCCCGGCTGACTGATCAGTAAGGCCTCCAGGCCGCCGCAGGCTAAATCGGTAGCTAGGTCTCGGGAAGTCCAAAGTTCCACGTGGATTTTTGTCCACAGGGCGGGGTCAGCGGGCACCCCTCACGCCTGTGTTGGTTTGGGGTCAACTGTACAGTTAAAAATGGGAGAAGATTGTGCAGCATATAGCAAAACTGATGCTCTTAATGTAGAAAACTCGTAAAAGATCAGTAAGATGATGAGCACCCCAGTACAAAAATGCAAAGGGCGTGAACAGGCACCAGCAGAAGAAAAACAATTAAAAACTTACTAACTGGCATTTAACCTCAATATCAGTCAAGACATCGACAGGACATGTCACTTCACACTGATCAGCTGGGCAGACGTTTGTTTTCTTTTTTTTTTTAATTATTTTTGAGAAACAGAGAGAGAGACAGCACGAGCAGGGGAGGGGCAGAGAGAGAGGGAGACACAGAACCGGAAGCAGCTCCAGGCTCCGAGCTGTCAGCACAGAGCCCGATGCTGGGCTTGAACCCATGAACCGTGAGATCCTGACCTGAGCCGAAGCCAGACAGTTCCATCTTTGGTCAAAGGCAGAAGTGGAAATGTTAGCTGTTATCTTAGGATTGGGGGTGGTTTTCACTTGTAATTTTCTGTACTTTTATTATTTTATGGAAAATACGTGTTTTCTTTTGTTGGTTTTTATTTTAGTTAGAAAAATACTTCATGTATTTCTGTTCTCAGAAACAGTGCTGAGCACTTACATGATACCACCTGAGGTTACAGGGCTAGGTTTTATCATTTTTTTTTGACGTTAATTGATTTGTTTTTCTTAAAATCTGGAAGCTACCTGCTTTCAAGAGTGACAGGAAGAGCAGAATCTGGGCGAGATACCAGACACCCATGAACACCACCAGTCAGTCCGTGCCGTGTTCAGTTGCTCACACGTGTCTGTCCGTTACCAGGACTGCGCGTCGGCGCCGGTGTCAGCGCTGGGTGCAGTCGTGAACAAGAGGGCAGAAGTCCTTTTGCTCCCAGACTGACCTGTGGTAAAGGCGAGCCGGAAACAGCTGGCTAATACCAACGTCAGGGAGCGAGAAATACCTGTTAAAGAGCAGGGTGAAGGGGGAGAGAACGGAGGTCGAAATCTAGATAAAACAAAGGAGCCAATCTTTCAGCTTTCTGGTCAAGGATGTGGCAGGCCTTGGGGGCAGCCAGTGCAAAGGCCCTGAGGCGGGTGTCTGCTTGGTGTGCTGGAGGAACGGGGAGCTGGGTGAGCGAGGGTGGCATGGGGACCTCTAGTCAGAGCAGCGGTCGGGAGCCAGGTCCTGGAGGGCCTTCCTCGGGGGGCCTCGGGGAGGACTGTGCATTCTATGCCGAGGGGCAGGGGGCCTCTGGAGGGCTCGTAAGCAGAAGAAATGACTGACTTCAACATTTCATCTCAACGTTTCCTTTTAAAAGGCTCTGTGGCCGTTGGGTAGAGGGGGAGGGAGGGCAGGCAAGGGGGGACACAGAGGGACCTGTCTGGCGAACGGGCGGTGGTGATTCTGCCCTCAGTGGGACCCACTGCCGGGGTCGGGGTGCTGCTGGCATCTCGTGGGCCGCGGCGAGGATGCCACCCGCTGGCCAAGAATGACCTGGGAGGGAGGGGCCAGGGAGGGGGCAGGGCCGGGCAGCTGGCAGGGCAGACGGGACTCGCCGACTGCCTGGCCCTGGCACGTCCGGCAAGGAGGCGTCCAAAATGGCAGAGCCCGGGGCGCCTGGGGGCTCAGTGGTTAAGCGTCCGACATCGGCTCAGGTCATGATCTCGCAGTTCATGGGTTCGAGCCCCGCGTCAGGCTCTGTGCTGACCGCTCGGAGCCTGGAGCTGCTTAGGATTCTGTGTCTCCCTCTCTCTGCCCCTGCCCAGCTCAACCTCGGTCTCAAAAATAAACAAACTTTTTTTTTTTTTAACGGCCGGAGCCTATTTCCGAGCTCCGTCAGCACCACCAGGCAGCACACACTGGACTGTGCTGTCAGAATTATTAGGAGGTCCCCTGATCTCGGGGACTTCTCAGCTGCTGTCACCGCCTCCGATTCTGCCCACACTCTGGCCTGTCTGGGCCAGTTACACCGTCACCCGGGGGAGGACAGAACCGTGTGAAAAAGAAACAAGTCGCCAACAGTCCTGACGGGGAGGGACTCGGTATTACTGGCCGAGGTGACCGTCCGCGCCGGTCCGCCACGTAGAACCACAGCGTGAACCTTCTCACGCATGACATCCCTGCGCTTAATTTTCCTCTTCGTAGAACTTTATATTTTCTGCAGATTTATTAAGATGGTTATTTCCCAGACAACGTTTATGTTCCTTTTGTAATTTTACAGTCTCTGTGTGCCAAGTCCAGGGTCTGGCTGACCGTGAATCTGGTTCTAGTACCTGTGTTTTCTCCTAATTTTAGGTAGGACCCTCCATGGCGGGCGCCCCAGGCAGGAAACTGCGAGGAGCGTCTGGTCTCTGCTCGCGGGCGGCTTGGGTGGCAGGATGGGTGTCCTCTGACTTTGCTCTTAGTGGTTCAGTGCTGGGATGTGGCTCTGAGCCCCGAGCCTGACCCTCCCGGGAGCTCCGTGGGACGCCGGGCGAGGATCCGGCCCTGCCGCGCGGCGTGCTGGCGCTCCCTGCCTGTGGGCACCCTGGCGGGCGGGTGTTGAAATCTAGTCCCGCCCTTTCGGCCGCTGCCCCACGCGTGTGGGGGGGGCGGGGGCGGCCGGGGGCTCCAGGTCACTGCGCAGCCGGTGGGTGGCCGCTTCCCAGGCGCACGCGGCCCCCGTGCCGCGGGGCCTCCGGGAGAAGTGGACGCGCCCAGACTCGCTCCGTCAAGGGTCACGTCCCTTCCCTTTCGGTCTGTATTTGTTCGCCTCTTGGTGCTTTGACGTGGTTTCCTTTTGCACTTTGTCCAGCACTGAGGATTATTATCGATAAAAGAACTAGTGTGATGTGAGTTACGCTCTCATCACGGAATCCGGAAGTGCCGGTCGATGAGTACATTGTAGATAAGAAGACAGACAGCCAATCTGCTGGATCGATAGCACCCAGGGTGAGGCTGGGAAATGCCTTCCTTGAAGGCCCTTTCGGTCTGAGAGACCCGGACTTCTCTGAACCGGCCAGTGGGGCGGTGGTGTCGGCGGTCTGCCTGCTCGGTTGTTGGAGGGCGAGCGCAGCGGTTCCCTTTCCCCCGGGACAGGCTGCACGTTGTCCCTTGTGGGCAGTGTCACCTCTGCCCCGCGCTGCCGGGGTGCGTCCCCGTCTGACGGGCCTGCGGGGCCCAGGGTCAGGGTGATGCGCGAGGTCACGCTCACAGTGTGAGACCGTCGGATCCCACAGTTTCCTGTGTCCCCTCCCAGTTTTCTTCGGTGCGTCTGGAGGTCCCTCGCACTCGTCCTCTGACTCTCTCCCCAACTTGCTTCTTACGGAAGAGAGAGCGTGAGCCCGTCTGTCCGTTATCCGGGTGGACGCCTCCTTTCCCGTGTCTGCTCCCCTTCTGCTGACGGGGAGGCCGTCAGGTTTTCTTCATAAATCTGAAAGGTCCAGAATTAAGAAAATCTGGGTTTACATTTTCAACCCCTGCCCCCAACCTTTATCCGCCCATTAATCAGGGGCCCATGGTACCTCCCTTTAAATGTCCCCGCGGTGTGACCCCCGTCCGTCCCGTGTCCCCGCGGTGTGACCCCCATCCGTCCCGTGTCCCCATGGTGTGACCCCCTGTCCGTCCCGTGTCCCCGCGGTGTGACCCCCATCTGTCCTGTGTCCCCGCAGTGTGACCCCC
>NC_043716.1:56787978-56804834 GCF_006229205.1 Suricata suricatta | reverse complement strand
CCCTCGCCGCGGGCTCGCGCTCACGGGCCCGCCCCTGCTCCGTGTCCGGAGCGCTCCCGGCCGTCACATTGTATCGTGGGTCGGTTCCTTCCGGTGGCCTGTCCAGAGAGTCCCTCGGTGTCCGGAGGTGGTTTTCCTCCCTGCCTGCCTGTGAGGGGACCTGCTCGCCCGCGCCTGTCCCCCAGGCAGGGGTGGACAGCCGCGCCTCCGTCGCTGCGTGGTGGCTGCTGGCGCACGCCGCCCTGTCCCGTCCCGTCGCCTGGCGAGGTCCTGGCCGCTCCCGACCCAACTCTGCTCGAGGTCCTGGAGTCACGTCCCGGGTCCTGACCGCTCCGGAGGAGAGGAACTACTCAACTCGCTTCAGTAAACCCAGGTACTTGTTAGGTTACGGAGCTGAACCTCCTGCCTCTGCCAGCCCGGGGCACCCCGCCCTCCTCCAGGCGGCCTCCCCGTCCCAGACATAAAGTGTGCGCGGCAGCTCGGCGCCCTCAGC
The DNA here is from genome assembly GCF_006229205.1 of Suricata suricatta. Classification (NCBI taxonomy): domain Eukaryota; kingdom Metazoa; phylum Chordata; class Mammalia; order Carnivora; family Herpestidae; genus Suricata; species Suricata suricatta. The sequence goes on along the minus strand of NC_043716.1, from coordinate 56,804,341 downwards.
GCGACCCACGGAAGAAACACTTGTTAAATTCAACTTCATCAAAATTTGAAATGTTTACTCCCAGAAAGGCTCAGCCAGCGCAGGGACCGGCCGCCGACTCGGGGGGAGTGTTTGCGAATCTCAGAGCCGACCAGCGACGTGTATCCACAGTATACAAAGATCTCTCGAAACAAAAACAAGAAAAAAAAAAAGAAATTCAAAAATGGACAAGAGACCTGAAAAGATTCTTCACAGAAAAGAATGGAAGGGGCCGATAAGCCCCTGGAAAGATGCTCCAAACCGCTGACCACTATGGAGACGCGCAGGAACACCTCAGGGTCGGTAACACAGCAGGCTGCTGACCCGCGGTGCTGGCGCGGGCGGACGACGGGGAGCCCCTGCGGGGCAGGCGGGTCGCCGAGGGGCCTGTGGCCCCTCCCGGGCGTCCAACCTGCAGGAGCCAAGCTGCCCACACCAGTTTGTGTGGCTTAAGTTGTCATCGCCCCAAACTGGAAACAACCAAGATGTCCTCGGGGTGACGGGAGAAGCGCACCCAGCAGGAAGTGGGGGGCAGCTCACCCGTGACCCCGTGGCGGCCCGGAAGCTCTGTGGGGACCCAGGCGGCAGCTCCCGGGCGACACCTGGTCTGGTTCTAGTCCCGTGGCGATCGGGAAAAGACAGAGCTCCCAGGTGGGAGAAGGGGTCCCTGACTGTGGGGTTGGGGTGTCAGTGTCCTGCTGGTGCGGTGGCCGCTCCGATCTGCACGACCACGGAACCCGGTCTGTGTGGTGGGGCCGCCTGGGCCCCTGGACTGGTTTCCACGTTCAGAGAGTGTTCCTGGAAACCCGGCTCCGACCCTCTGGGTTACGGGGCCACACGGCCCTCCGCTCTGGCGTCTCCCCTCAGGGCGCTGGCGGGCCCGGCGCGGCGGCTGGCACAGGTCTGGTGCGTGGCCAGCTTGGCGTACGTGTCCCGTGCCCACACGTGCTCGCCTGCCACCCCCTGGAAGCTGTCCTTCCTCCGCGGGCGGCCCTGAGTGAGGGGAGGGCTCCAGGGCCAGCGCTTATTAGGGGGTCCGCGCAGCTGAGGGCCTGCCCTGCCGGCTGGACGGCGGGTGACCCCGGGCTGGAGGGGGTGGTGAGCCTCACCCCCGAGACCAGCCTCGCCAGCGCGGGAGCGGCCCTGCCTCGCCGCCTCTGGTCCAAGTTCTGGCCTGCGCCGTGTCACAGCCGTCACCGGGGCGGCTGATGGCGAGGCTGCATGCGTCGTTCTGTAATAAATGGGGTTTGCTTCCAGCCGCTGCCCCGACACGGCTTCTCAGCGTGAGCTTCCCCAGCGGAGCGAGCGTTAACCCTTCCCAGCCCCTGGCACCTCCGTCAGATGTGCAAAAACGTGTGTTGTTTGGAGTCTCAACACAGGACCGGAGAGAAGATGCGGGCGGCGTGTGCGTCTCTAATTACTTAGCAGCCTTTAAAGCCGGGAAGGAGTTTGTTTTCTCATTAAGCTGCCGTGTCGGGAAGTAAATGAGAGCAGCCTCCCTCGAGCTCCCCCATTTCTAATTATCTGCGAGCAGCCGGCAGCCTGAGGGATGCGCACGTTGCCGCTGGGCCGCGTATTTATTTTCTGAGTCCTCGGAGACTGGCAGTAAGATCCATGCTTGGAGATTCAGGGACGTTTTTCAGCCCTGAAACCAAGTAATGAACCGCTCAGGCAGCGCTGGAGATGTCCGGGCCCGGGGAAGCCGGGGGGCCGGGGCGCGGCGCCCCCTGCCCGGGCTGGCGGGCGTTGCCGGCACTGCGGGCGCAGAGCGCACTGAAAAGCACTCACGATCAACACCGACTGTGTCAGCGGCATGTTTTAAGGAGCTCACAGCCCCTCGTCTAGGACGCGGCCGCCCCCGAGCCCTGCCCGCCCCCACCCCGCGCGTGCCGTGTGGCCGAGGCCTGGATCTGGGGGTGGTTCTGCTCTGAGCCCTGAGCGATGTTAGCCCAGCGGCAGCCTCCGGGTGTGGGGGCACAGGTGGAGACGGAAGAGGGTGTCGGGAGCTGGTGCTTCTGGCCGAGAACCGGGAGAACAGTAGGCCCTGCCAGCACGTGCTGGGTGCCAGGCACCGGGCCAAGGGCTCTCGGGAGTTCACTCTCCCAGTCCCTGCTGGAACCCCCAAAGGAGGCCCTGTCACCGCCCACACTCTAAGGAGGGGGAAACCGAGGCACAGGGCGGGCAGGTCATCTGCCCTGGGTTTCACTGCAGGGGCTTGCCAGCCCGCCTGAGCCCGTGGGCCGAGCCCCGCCGTCACCTGGCCCAGAGCGCGGCTGCAGGAGCGCCGGCCCGCGTCCTCCGAGGCCGCGGGGTCACCGCGCGGCTCAGTGGTCGTGAGTAGAGTCTCCTCGGCCGCCGGGTCAGAGCCGTGCGCACGTATCGCGTCCGGAAGGAGAGCGATCGAACGGTGCCGAGTCTCCGTTCACAACATGAGTGTGCCGTCCCGGCGGGCCAAGGTGGAAAGTCGGGTTCACGAGCGCCTGCCAGTCAGTGGGACGAGGGGTGACTCACCGGAAGCTAATTTGGAGACGGAGCGGGAAGCAAGCCCCGAGAGCCTGCTCGTGGGGACCCATGAGGCAAGGGAGCAGCAGCCCCGGTGCCCACCCAGAGCGGAGCCCCGTGAGGACAGAGGGAGAGGCGGGGACGCGGTCCCGTGTGCGGGTCCACCCCCTCGCCGCCTCCCCCTGCGTTGGGATCCGCCGGCCTGAGGGCGGCCAGGCCCTGGGGTGAGGCTGTGCCGAGTCACCAGGCTGGGGAGCGCGGACAGCACCCCAGGCCTCCCCGGGCGCCCCCTCCTCCTCTGTGGCTCCCACGTCCTGGCCTTTGTCATCAAAACTTAACAGCACGGTGCCTTTCAGGCCCCCCTCCCCGCCCGCAGCACCTGCAGGGTCCTAAAGTCCTCACCTGAGACCCCCCGGGCCGCCCACAGCCGGTGGGTCCTCCGGTCCCTGTGGACTTGTCTCTTCTGGACATTTCCTCGGAATGGGATCATACAGCGTGGCCTTTGGGTCCGGCTTTTTTTCCCCCACTTGGCAGCCCCCCTTCGTTGCTGAGCACCCCCCGCCGACATTCGCGGGCTGGGGCGGGCTGGCGCCTCGTGGTTCACTTCTGGGAAGCTGCCCCGCCTCCGTCCCCACGGCGGCTCGCGGCCAGGCCGTCCCTGCCTCCCCGCACGACCGTCACCGCTGTGGTGGGCGCGACACGGTGGTTGGCAGGTGTCTCGCCAGGGCTCGCCCCTCGCGTGCCCACTGGGCACAGTGCGCCTCCCCGGCACCGGCTCAGAGCCTGGCACCGCTCCTCCTCCGGGTGCGTGGGCCTCGCTGCGCGGAGACCTCCCGTCGGCTCCTCTCGGGCACGGGAGCTGCAGACACACTCCCCGGGGCCCCGCTGAGTGCCGCACGTGTGCCTCGACTGCTCATAAAATTTTCGTCCTTTTTGTGTTAATCTTAGGAGTTCAGTTTATGGGGGCAGTTCCAACATTGTGGATTTAACGTAACTTTAAATTTGGGGGATCTTCTGTAAGAAATAAATAGGAGCCACTCTATTTCCCGGGTGCTACTGCGTCCAGGGTCGGTGCCAACTTGCTACCTGTCACTTCGGTCCACTTTCCGCCTCCCCGGGGAGGTAGGTGTGGGAGGGGCTGCCGGAGTGTCACTGTCCGTGTCCCAGCTCAAGCGGCAGGGCCGGAGGAGCCCCCCAGTCCCACCCCTTGTCTCTGCTGTGCACAGCGTCAGGTGCAGATGTGTTAGAGACAGGAAAGGTTAATTTTGCTTAGGGACATATCAGGAAAGGTCTCATGAAGGAGGTGGCATGAGTTTTATGTGACAAGGTTTCTGGTCTCCAAGGGCAGATTCGATGTGGACAAAGCGAAATGAAGGGACAGCTGTCGTGTGGAAGGAGTGGCCGGTCGTCCAGCCGGGGCACCGGTGCCTGGGGGGAGGGGGAGGACCTGGACCCTCTGCCCGGAAAACCTCACGGAGAACTGGCGGGAAGACCAACCACAAGAAACACAGCCTGATTGTGTTTTGGAAACGGTTGTTTTTGTGATGTCTTGACAAGCTCCCAGAAAGAGCCAGAACGTACTCCAGGCTGCCGGGAGTGCTGGCCTTGGTGTGTGGGTCCCTGCGCAGACGGGGAAGGATCCTCGCGGAGGCCGGCAGCAGTCTCTGGTCAACAGTGGGGGTGTTGCCTGCAGCTTCCCTGCCGGGAGGCGAGCTCCACCCCGTCCGCCCGCCTCGCCTTCCCCCTTCTGTGGACCGGATTCGTACAGAGCAGCTCACTGCTGAGGGTTCCTCAGCGAATTCTAGAAGAGACAGCTGGAGACAGAGCCAGAAAGTAGCTGAGGGCCTCCAGGGGGACGTGCCCCCCAGAATTCACCTGGATCAGGGGGCATGCTCCCTGGGATGCGTCTGGATGGGAGGAGTGCTCCCTGGGATGCGTCTGGATGGGAGGAGTGCTCCCTGGGATGCGTCTGGATGGGAGGAGTGCTCCCTGGGATGCGTCTGGATCAGAGGGCAGTGCTCCCCAGGACTTGTCTGGATCAGGAGGGAATTTGAAATCGGTCCCTCCCCATCATGGCTCAGTCTGTTGAGCGCCCTTCTCTTGATTTCGGCTCAGATCATGAACTCAGGCTCATGGGTTCAGGCCCCACATCAGGCTCTGCACTGACAGCATGGAGCCCGCATGGGATTCTCTCTCATGCCCCCCTCCCCGCCCCTCCCCTGCTTGCGCTCACACACTCTCTCTCTCTCAAAATGTTTATTTATAAATACATGAAACCTGAACAAAACCACGAACCAGCAGCGGGAGCCCCCTTTGCCGAGCACAGCAGGCCCCGGGCAGCCTCCCAGAGCGCTCTGCGGGGCCGGCCCCCGTGGCTCCTGGACTCTAGCTCTCAGGGGCCCTTCTGAAGATCAGTCCCGGCAGGAGGAAGTCCAAAGAAAATCAGCTTTTTCAGAAATGCTTCAAAAATAAACGTAGGCTTAGATTTATTCCTGAAGCGTTCTGGAACCTGCACCGCTTCATAAAAAACAGCCTGTTTTCATTGTGTCAGATAAACATGTTGAATAAGCAAATGGGAAGCTGCGTCTTTCCTCTCTTTGATCCCACGTCCCCTTTGATTTGTGTCTACGGCCTCCAGAGGGACTGGTCCCGGGCTCAGAGCCGTCGCCGAGGCTCCCGGATGGGCGGCGGTTCATCATCCTGTAATAAACTCAGCCAACGGAGACCCTCCCCGGCCGTGCGAGCCGTCGCTCCTTTTCCTCCGGAATCCGGAACGACATTTTTCACTGATGCCATTTGCTTCCCGAGTAAAGATGAGCAGTTTTCTAATCTGTGGGAGCTATTAAGTGCAGCACGAAAGGGGGCCGAGGCGGCGGCGCGGCGCGCATAAGCTGTCTGATTTAGAGGCTCCGCGCAGAGCTTGAAAGATCATTAGAAAACAGGCTACTTGTGTGGGTTTTTTAAAAAGACCAGCCTGATATTTAGAGGTAGAACTGTGTGGCTTTCTTCTCTCTGACGTCCCTCGGGAGCTGTATTGACCAACAAGCCATTTTGATCACCCTGAGCCGGTGTCCTGCAGAAATTAACAAGAGCTTCATTGAGTCAGGCTTTTGTAAACCGCAGGTTCATGGGCGGTTAGATCCGTTTGGTGGCCACAGCCTCCGTGAGAGAAGGAATGGAGAGAAATATCAGAGTTTTCTTGGCACCACGAGTGTTCTTGTATCGAGTGTGTGCGTGTATTTGTGGTTTTAGGTGACGTGTGGAGTCACCGTGCGTGACGCGTTTCTCACTGGGCCTTGTGCTCTTGCGTCTGAGAGCCTCTCACTCACCGGAGACCCGGTCACAGTGGTCCCTACCTGTCCAGCTTCTGGGGTGTCCCTGCTCCTGAGGTCATCCCTCTCTGCCTGCGGTCCCGACGCCTGCTCCCCAGCTCCCTGACGTGGCATCAGGGTTCCCCATACCGGCCGCCTTGTCTCCCCTCCCTCCTCTCCTTCAAAAACTAGTTTGACAATTTATTGCCCGTTACATCTTTGGACCACACGCCTTGCCCCTCAGAACTGCAGAAGGACAGATTGGCCATAACTGACTCCCCTTCCTGGTGGAATGAATGGAAACCTTCCCCCTCGAGAAATGTCTCTCCGACTCCGACAGCACCTCCGCCATCAAGTTGCAGGACGGTTGATCTGTGTTTGCAAGAGTGCATGTTTTTCAGCTTTATGCGTATTTAAGCGGGTATCATGATCGATGCGTTTCTGAACGCTTATATGTGTTTATTTAAGGTGTGTATCTCCTTTCTTCTTTTTTTTCTTTTTAGGACGTACTTGACTTTTGTTTTTAAGTCCAGACTGAAAATCAGGGACTTTAATTGACATATCTAGTCTTTTTATAGTTAGCGTAATAGTTGTCATGTTTGATTTAAATCTGTTCATTTGTTTTCCTCTTTTTTTTTTTTCTTTTTGAGAGAGTGTGTGCCTGCGTGCAAGCAGGGGTGGGGGTGGAGAGAAAGAGGAGCGAGACCGCCTCAGCCGGGCTCCGTGCTCAGTGCAGAGCCCATGACCCTGACATCCTGACCTCAGCCGAGACCGAGACTCAGGTGCTCAACCAGCTGAGCCACTCAGGGGCCCCCGTCCATTCCTTTCTTTCCGTCCTCCTTGCTCCCCGTCCATTGCCCTCTTCCAGGTGGATCTCGCGATCTTGCGACTCCTCTCTCCCCTTCTGTCGCCTCGAGGGCTCTGTGTCCTTTCCTTGCACGTGAACAGCCACTCCAGAGCGGTGGCCTCCGTGTGCTTTTCCTTAGGGGCCAGATAGTTCACACGTCAGGCTTCGCAAGACACAAACTCTCTGTCTAGTCTTCTTACTGTCACGTTTAAATCATAAAGAACATTCTTAGTTCATGGGCCGGAGCAAAAACAAAAACAAAAAACAGGTGCCGGCTGGACTTGGCCCCCAGACCATAGTGTTGGGGGCCTCTGGCTTATTAAAGTCAAATTTGAGCCCGTCCTTTTACCACTTCCCAGATGGCCAGGGACCTGCGGCGCATCAGCTCCACTCACCTGTGCGCGGTTACCGTCACGCATTTTCGTTCTCGGTACGGTCGTGTCTCTGCAAGTGATGGTGACGCCCAGGGGTTAGCGCTCAGCGACGCTTCTGTCTTCTGTCGGCCTCCACGCCTTCCTGCGTCTCAGAGCGTCCACCTGGGACCACTTCTCTTTACCGCAGCGACTCTCTTCACGGCAGGTTTGCGGTGAAAAATTCGGTTTTTATTGTTTGAAAAATGCCGTCATTTCTTCTTCAGTTGATTTTTCACTTTAAAATCACAGTGTTGAGCTACGGCTTACGTGCAGTAAAATGAACTCCCTTGAAGTGTGCCGTTTGATGAGTTTGGGCAGATTTATGCATCCACGGACCCCTTCCCCCAAAACATGTCCCAGCATTTCCCTCGTCCCTTGTGTGGGGTAACCCCCGCCCAGCTCCCGAACCCAGGCTAACGCTGATCTGCTTCTTCATTTCGTCCCTTAGGGTTGTCTTTTCTAAAGCTTCGTATAAATGGAAAGTTCTGACGTGTTCTTGAGTGTCTAGCTTCTTTCTCTCGGTAATGCCTCTGAGACTCGCCTGTGCCGGCGCGGCAGCGGCCCGTCCCTGTTTATTGCAAGTCGCGCTCTGTCGCGTCGCGTGTATCACGTCTTCTGATCCGCTCTCCTGCTGACGGCGATCTGGGCATTTCCGTTCTGGTTGTTATGGTGAGCAGACCCTAGAGACACTCACGTGGGCGTCTCTGTGTGTGTAACTGTGCACTCGCCTCCCCGGGATCAACTCGGAAGCGCGGCACGGCGGGGCCCCCTGGCCGGTGTACGTGTGACCGTATCGGAGACGTCTCAGCTGTCCTCCGCAGAGACCTCCTCCCCGCCGCTCTGCCTGCACAGCAACACCTGGGCGTGCTGTTCTGCTGGGTGTGCGGCGCTGCGTCCTGTTGACTCTGCCTCGTGACCGATGGCGCTGAGCATGTGCTGTGGGCCGTTAGTTTATATTCTAAATAAAATGTCTGTTTGTGTCTCTTTCCTACTTTTTACCTGTGTTGTCTGTCTTCAAGGGCCCTTTATGTATGTTGGATGAGCTGTCGTCAGATCTCTGTCTTTGGTCCGTCTGACTTGGGTTTCCATTTTCACAACAGCCTTGGAAGACCAGAAGCATTTCATCCTGATGAAATCTGATTTAATAGTTTTTTTCTTTTATGATTTATACTTTCTGTGTCACATCTAAGAAAGCTTTGCCTACCCCAGGGTTGTGACGATTTTCTCCTATTTTTTTTCTAAAACTTTTATAGTTTTAACTTAAAAAAAATTTTTTTTTCGTAATCTCTGCTCCCAGCGTGGGGCTCGAACTCACAATCCTGAGATCAAGAGTTTCATGCTCTACCAACTGAGCCAGCCAGGTGCCCCTGTAGTTTTAACTTTTATGTTTACGTTTATGGTCCATTTCAAGTTGATCTTTGCGTATGGTGAGCAGGGAGAGTCAGGGGTCGTTTATCTTCCATACGGATTTCCAGTTTTAGTTGCTCAGCAATGTTGTAGAAAGAGTGTCTTTTCCCCACTGAAACAGTGCCTTTGACGAAAAGCATTTGGTCTACAGCCATGCTACCTGAACGCACCCGATCTCATCTGATCTCGGAAGCTAAGCAGGGTCAGGCCTGGTTAGTACTTGGATGGGAGACAAAAAGCATTTGACTGTAACTGTAGAGTTCATTTGCCCTGTCATGTTACATTGATCTTTACGCCACTTCCATGATTCCTGTAGCTTTATTGTAAATCTCTTCCTTTCCTAAATGGCTTTGCTATTCCAACTCCTTGCATTTCCATGTGAATTTTAGAAACAGCTCACCAGTTTCTAGCCAGCCTGCTGGGACTGTTCTGTGTACGTAATTGTGTGGTCTGCAAGTAGGCACAGGTTTACTCCTCACCCCCCGCCCCCCGCCAGTCTTTATGTGTTTAATTCCTTTTTCTTGCTTTATTACACTGGCTAATGCCTCCAATGGAATGTTAAATAGAAGCAATGAAACCTGGCTTCCCACCCTGAGCTCAGTGGAGGCTCTGTCCAGGGGAAACATTGTATCTTCTGAGCTCAGTGGAGGCTCTGTTCAGGGGAAACATTGTATCTTCTGCCGGTGAGTATAGGGCAAGGTGTGACTCTTTCACCAGGCGTAGGAAGTTCCCTTTGATACCGGGCTTTCTGAGAGTTTTTGCTACGAATAGATATTAAAAAATAGATATTAAAACGTGTCCTGCTTTTTCTGCATCCATTGAGATGATCGATTACTGTTGATTCTGTAATTATGTTGCATCACGTTATCCATGTTCAAAGGTGAAACAAACTGCATTCCTGTGATGAACACCGTTTGGGCATGTTGTTTCCTAAAGTTTGGTGAAGGATTTCTGCAGCTAAACTCGGAGGGATCATGAGCCACTCTGACGTCCACTGGGACGCAGCCGCACGCACGAGGTCTGAGTCTCCGCCGTGGGTGGGGCCTCTTCCAAATGCGCTCCTTCTTTGGGTTTGCCCCCGGAGCCTGAGATGCCATGTTTGCGCCCTGTGGCTGCAATATTTTATATTAAGCTTTCTCTTTAATTTACTGGCACGGTTAATGTGTACTGACCGGACCCTTACTTAATACACGTTGCCTGGAGGGCTGTGTTCATTTTTTCCTGTTTTTAAGCATTTCTCTTTGTCTGGGAGTTCGGCACTTTCATTTTGTCGTGCCCATCTGGACATTCTTTGTGCTTGTCCTGCTTGGTTGACTGGACCGTTTCTTGAACTTGAATCCTGTGGGCTTAATTGTGCTCCCCCCAGACTCGTATACTGAACCCCTAACTCCTCATGTGATCGCACTGGGACACGTGGGCCGTGGGGTGGAGGCCCGGGGCTCGACGACGTCCCCGTGGGGTCAGCACCCTCCCCGTGAGAAGAGGGCGAGACTGCAGAGCTCCGGCCCCCACGGGAGGCCTCAGCAAGGAGGCTGCCGTCTGCGAGCCAGGCCTGCCCGCGTGGGGCCCCGGTCGTGGACCCGCAGCCTCCAGAGCCGTGGGGAGGTGGCTGGGGGCGGGTTACGCCAGCTGGTCTGGTGTCGTGTCGTGGCCCGGGCAGAACGGGGCGCCGCGCCCCAGCATCGTTGTCCGCTGCGGACCCTCCTCGGCCGTCCCACCTTCACCTCTGGCCTCCCTTTCCGGGGCCCCCACGGGTTATTTGGGTGTCGTGATATCCCCGTGTGTTCCGTGCGTCCACACCTGTCATCCCTTTGTGCTTCGCTTAGGGAGTTTTTCTGACCCACCTTTCATTTCGCTCTTAGGCATCATCTCATTTGCTCTTGACCCCATCTACGCAGTGATTCGTGGGCTGTATTTACAAGTTCCTGCCATTCTAGAATTTCCAGAGGTTTCGTTATCGTTTTAGGTTCTCTGACATTCTAGAATTTCCAGGATTTTCGTTATTGTTTCCAGCTCTCCTCCAAAGCTCTCTTTCGTCATTTATTTTGTCATTGAACATCTTATGTGACGTTACTGTGTTTTTTAATGTTTATTTTTTATTTATTTTGAGAACGAGCACATGCATGAGTGGGGGAGGGGTAGAGAGAGGGAGAGAGAATCCCAAACAGGCTCTGCACGTGCAGAGCCCAACGTGCAGGGCTCAGTCCCATGAATGTGAGCTCATGACCTGAGCCCAAACCAAGAGTCCAACACTCGCCGCCTGAGCCACCCCGGTGCGCCCGATGGCGCGTCAGGTCACTGTGGCGTCGGTGTCTCCCCTGTGAGTCTCTGCCCACCTCCTGCTCTTAGCAGTTGTTTCTCTGCGCTTCAGACATCAGTTGAGTTTCCCAGGAGATGCCCGGTTACTTCCGCTCCAGGGCTGCAAGCTGGAAGGGCCCCTTGGGGCTGCGAGGTCTGGGCTGCGCCAGCTCATCCCTGGGGGCCCCGCCCAGCTCCTCCCGGCTTCGGTCAGCACGTCCTCCTCCGGCCCTCAGCCCCGGGCCTGCCCTCCAGCCCTGTGGGTGCCCCCCGCTCGGCTCAGCGTCCCGCGTTCAGTCCTGCCGTGGGACCGCCAGACGCCCCGGGGAGAGGCGGCCCCCGGCGCCGAACACCTGACGCCCCCCTGTGGGTCTTGGCCCCACGACGCCCCACACGCCTGCCCGCCTTCCTGCGCGGTCGGGGGCCTCCCCACCCCACACGTGTGCCCTTGCACACCTGCCGCGCAGAAGCCTCACTTCAGAGAGAAAGTGCTGGCTCGCTGCCCACGGCCTCCGTCACGGGGCCGGTCAGCGTCGTTTCCATGAGGGCGTCTGAAGTCGAGGAAGGAGAGGCGGGTCCTGCTGTGTTTTAGTCGAATATGAGGTGACATGAAATTATAAAATAATGCAGTTTTTGAAATACCTTCCTTTTCGGGAACACCTGCCATAACCTTCTCTTACTAAAGAAAAAAAGTTTTGTTTGTTTGTTCTGCAGGGGCGTGTTTTCCGCACAGATGCATTATTACGTGCAGAGAAGCGAGGAGACTCTGAATCATTCATAACCCTCACGCGGGTGCGGCGGCTCTTCCGCCGCGGGGCTGGGGGTTAGGGTCGTCCCCGCATCCCCTGAGTACTTTCAGGGAGTTTGCGTCGTCGTCTTGGAGACCGTCGGGGTTCGCTGAACACAGCCTTCGTGACCCCTTCGCTCCTCAGACATGCATGGAGCCCCTGGTTCGCGGCCTCGGCCGGCTGTGCTCAGCGCCGGCGCGGACGGGCTGGGCGGCGGCCGGTGGGCCTGGGGCAGCCCCCGAGGGGCCCAGGACATCCTCTGTGAGCAGACGGGCTTGAGGACCGCCCGGAGCGCCCTGAGCCAGGACGGCAGCGGGGCTGGGGGGGGCGGGGTCTGTGCGGGTTTCGGGGAACAGAGACTCTTTGAAAATGGCAAGTTCCACGTGGCTGGACTGTGGCCTGTTCAGTGAAGGAGAAAGCTTGGGAAAAACAGAAAATAGGGAAGAGTCAGTACAAGCAAGACAAAATCTCGCCTACCCCCCTTGCTGGTTGGCCGTGGGGTGCAGACGCTACAATAGGGGACATGGTCTTTGGGGAGTAACGGGCGGAGGGAAAGCAGGGGAAGCCGGCCGGGGTGCAGACCGGGTGGAGTCCCTGCCGGCCCCGCGCTGAGCGGTAGGGCACAGGTCACCCCAAGGCGCCGAGGACCGGGAGGAGCCGGCCCTGTACCCTCACTGCGCCCGGAGGGCTGAGACGGCCCTGGGTCCCCGGTGCCGCCCTCCCCTGCCCAGCAGCCAGGCCCCCGCGCTCCGAGGACTTCTCTGCGCTGCCGGTGTGGGAGCTGTGCTCGGTCGCGTGAGCCATGGTCGTGGGCCCCTGGGGTCACGCTGAGCGCTCCGCCAGCAGCGGTCGGGTGATTGGTCCGTATCGAGGGGAGGGAGCCCTCGCCCACAAGGAGTTTATTGTCCGGTCGCACCGGGAATGAGCCCTCACTGAGCAGTGGGGAGCAGGCGGGAAGGACGGGGGGCTCACTAACAAACAGCAGAGATTGGATGCAGGTGGTCGTTCAGCCCCAACCCCAGAGGGGCTCAGCGAGGCGGTCAGGGGCGGGCGGCCTCACGGACAGACAGGACGGAGCTTTGCGTGTGAAGACGGAGCCGGCTCCGGCGCACGGAGGGCAGGGAGCCGTGCCGGGTGGGGACGGGGGCAGAAAGAGCTTCGCGTCTTTTCAAACTGCGCGGGGACGGACCTTCCCAGCAGGGCGCGGGGAGAAGGGACTCGGGGCCCGTTCAGAGTTGAATGTGCCCAGGTGGGTGATCGTCGCTGGTTTGGGAGCCAGACGGGAATGTTCTACTTGACTGCACGGGCCGCGGTTCTGCCCTCGCGTGCCCGTGGCCTCGCCGAGGCCGTCTGTCCCCAGAGACCGTCCGTCCCCAGAGGCGCAGGCAGCAGGAGGCCAGAGCTGCCGGTCCCACCCGTGCAGCCGTCCCGGCGAGGCCCGTAGGAGCAGAGGCCTACAGAGTCGTTGACAGAGACACGCCACGGGCCGGCACCCCGCGTGGCGTGAGCTGCTGCGGGAGGGCCGAGGGCCGGCGGGCTGCTGAGCGGCTCACGGCGGACGGAAGAGGCGTCTTGCAGAACGTCAGGGCTGAGGCCGCGGCCAGCAGGCGAGCTGGGCCCCTGAGGTTTTGAGCTTTGATGAAAGAATCCGTGTGGGCCCCAAAGTGGGGAGAGATAGTGGTAGTCATGGCAGTGAGCTGTGGAGACAGCTGAGCAAAGGTTGGGGAAGGAGGCAGATGGACAGACACTGAGACCAGGACAGACGGCTCGTAACGACTGGGGGGTTTTGTGGGGCACGAACTTCTGTGTTATTCTGTTTCCCTCTGGACAGCAGAAGGAGCCTGAAGGCATTCGGCAGAGACAGCTGGGAGGGGAGGCCAGAGCGGAAGGACAGACGGGCGGGGCGGGGAGGGGCCGCCTCCTCAGCAGGACGCACGGACTTGTGCACGTCCCTTGTCCTCGGGGGCAGTGCCATCCCCACTGGTCCGGGGTCTGGACTGGCCAGATGACACCTAGGTCGGGGCTGTGTCAGAGGCTAAGTGACAGGTTCCGGGTGCGGGGACCGTGGTACTGATGACAAAGATGGCGGAGGGTAGGGGACAGGTGTCTGGGAGGGAGCGTGCGGTCCAGGAGGGAAGGCACGTTCAGGCCTCCTGAGAACGGGGGCGGGGCTCCCGAAGACCAGGGCTGGGCTGGAGGCAGCCAGGGGCGGCCTGGCTAGTGAGCTGGAGGACCCGGAAGCTGCCGGAGATCCCACATGTCCGGGGAGACCAGAGCAGCTGGTGACGTCGGCGGGGCTTCCAGGCGGTGGCCTGCATCGTTTAGGGACATCGCTGCGGCCGCCTGCTCTGCCTCCTCTCAAAGGGACCTTAGTCCCTGGTTCCTCAGGGGCTCGGAGCAGAGGCACAGACGCCGGAAGTTACCAGCACAGCCCGGCAGGGACTCCAGTCGGGGCTTCTCGTCTCCCAGGTCAGTGACCTGTTCCCAGACTGCAGCTGTCCGTGCCTGTCCCCAGGAGTGAGCCCTCGTCACCGCTGTGCATGTAAGGCTTAAAGGAACTACCGTGACTGTCACTAAGACTCTGGGGGTTCAGAGGAACTCTGTCATGACGGGGTGTCTCAGGTTTGAGACCGTTCCTCCCGTGGCCGCTGTGTGAGCGTCTGGTCCGGTGGCCTCGGTGTGCACTGGCTTCTGACACAGAAGGGAAAACAGAATAAAAAGGTTTTTGAAGTGATTTAGCTTTTTTTTTAATGTTTGTTTATTTTTGAGAGAGGGGGCGGGGGGAGGAGCAGAGAGGGAGACAGAGGATCTGAATTGGGCTCTGTGCTGACAGCCCGACGCGGGGCTTGAACTCACAAAACATGAGGTCATGACCTGAGCTGAAGTTGGATGCGCAGCCGACGGAGCCGCCAGGCGGCCCGGAAGTGATTTAACTCTGAGTGACGGGACAAGTGAGGAAGTTGATCCCGTTCCCAGGGCGCATCCCAGTCTGCCGCGTGGACAGGCGGCGGACCGATGGGCGGTGGGTGGACTTGAATGGTGCCCGGTCTGTCTCAGATCAGTCGGCAGGCGGCTTGTCTCTGGCTTCCCGATGAGCTTAGTGAAGCGACCAGTGGAATTTCCAAGAGACTGTGCTGGGAGCCACTACTTTTGCGTTTATTTGCTGACGACTGTCACAAGATAAGGAATTTTTAAGCCTCCAGACACCCACTGACCTGGGGTTGGCCTCTGTGTCCCAGCAGCCTAGCCACGCATGGGCCACGCAGGAGGCTCAGCGGCAGCTCCGTGCTCCTGGGGTTCGGTGACCCTTTACCCAGGGGATCGGACCTCTGTGCCACCTCGCCTGGATTCAGGACGACCCAGCTGGGGTCCCTGATGCGCTGGGTCCAGCTTGGGAAACAGACCTTGGTCAGACTTTCCCCAAGAGTGCCTTCCTGATGCCCGGCAGCCGCCCTCCCCCAGCACGGCCACCAGGGGCTCAGGGTTCCCTGCTGCCCCCCCCCTGCCCCCCACCAGGCATCTGTGTGCTGGTGACTGCGGTGTCCCTGCGGCCGTGCCTTGAGGCTGTGGCTCCTGGGCCCTCCCCCTGGGTGCCCTGTGTGATGGTGACTGCGCGGAATTGGTCTCCCTCGCTTGATGTTAGAACGCCTCTTTTCCCAAGTTGTTGAAATATTCATAAGCAGCGGCCTGACAGCTTGAAATGATTCCTCGGGGCTGTTCCGTAACTGAGTCATTCCTCTCGCCCGGTAACATGTCTAGTTTCTGACTTTCTGCCCCTGCAGATGAAACATCGCACATCGTGTGTCCCCGTTCCTTGTGTCCAGTTTAGTTTCTGCTTTCTGGGAGCAGACGTGCTGACCTGAAGGACGCGGCCTCCTCTGCCTTCTCAGGTCTGGCCTGGCCCGTCAGGCAGTGCGCACCTGACTCGGGCCGACTCGGGCCGTCCATTCTTCATGTGTGCTGACGTTTCGTTGGAAGGGGGTTAAGGCAGGCCACAGGCTTGGCCACCTTGCCTGTGTGCGACCCAGCCTGGCCCTGACGGTCACACCTGTGGGTTTCAGCCTCGGAAAGGCGCCGTGGATCCAGAATCGGAGGTCTAGGCCCCAATAGCTTGTTGGTGACGTTAGACAGATGGATGTTTGGTGGGGACCGCCCGGCGCCGTTCCTGACAGAAGCTTCAGTGTTGGGGGGGACCCTGCTCCCTCCCCATAGGGCAACCACATGATTTTGTCTGGGGTTTGAGTGTGGTGTCCATCCACCTGGAGGCTGAGGTCAAGTTCATGGGCAGCCAGGTAGCCAAGCAGGGCTCCCAGGTGGACACCAAGGCCCCCGGTTGACAGAGCTCTGTGCACGTTGTCACGCGTGGATGCCAGGACGGGACGGGGAGGCCCACATCTGGTATCTTTCCCGGCCTCTGCCCCGGCGCCTCCCTGGCCTGACTCGAGTCTCTCTCTGTATTTCTGTCTAATAAACCGAAACCACAGGCATAACGGCTTTCACTGACTCCTCGTGAATTCTCAAAGCTGAGTGGTTTGCGGACCCTTGGAACTTGCAGCTGGAGTCAGAGGTGTCAGAAGTGAGGGCTGTCTTGGCGATGTGCCCTCTGACCCACAGTTTGGAGAAGTCTGAATGTGTTCAAGAACGAACCTGTGATGAGACATTCAAGGTCGCTGTTTCCTCAAGTGCCTCTTCCGTGCACGCCTCAGCCACAGCGTGTCTGCTGGTCCTGGAAGCGGGACTCAGCCCCCGCTGCAGCCCTCCAGGGGCGCCACGTTTTCC
>NC_043716.1:56778614-56787878 GCF_006229205.1 Suricata suricatta | reverse complement strand
GCCCCATCCTCACCCGGCTGCTGGGGGGGGCGGTCTGGAGGTGCCCCATCCTCACCCGGCTGCTGGGGGGGGGGTCCTGGAGGCTCCCCATCCTCACCCGGCTGCTGGGGGGGGTCTGGAGGCTCCCCATCCTCACCCGGCTGCTGGGGGGCGGTCTGGAGGTGCCCCATCCTCACCCGGCTGCTGGAGGGGGCGGTCTGGAGGTGCCCCATCCTCACCCGGCTGCTGGGGGGGGCGGTCTGGAGGTGCCCCATCCTCGCCCGGCTGCTGGGGGGTGGGGAGCTCTGGCGCAGCTTCTTGAGGGGTGGGGGGCTTTGCTGCATTTTGCAGACCCTGGCCTCCTTCCGGAGGGTGGGGTGCAGAGAGGACAGGCCCTGCAGGATGAGAGAGTGAGGCGTCCGGATGTCCTTGTGCCTGGTGCTGAGGTCAGCCGCTTCGCAGGGAATTCAGGCAAAGTCGGTGCCGTCGGATGGGTTCCTGTGATGGGAAGTATTAATCTGTAAATCTCACAAAGAGCAGAATCACACTTCAGTCTCTGAGCCAAATTACTGTGAACATTGTCCTTCCGGAAGGAAAAGAGAGTCTCCTGTCAGATCCAGTTAACCCCGCAGCGCGGGGGGCTCTGGTGACTCGGTCTCCCTGCGGAGTCAGCTCGGCACGCTCCCTCACCTCCTCCCGACCAGCCTATATCACCTCTGCCGGCCACGTGACCCCCTCGACCCCCCTCCTGCGCCCCACCCCCGTGGGGTTTAACGCCTGTACTTGCTTATTGTCTTGTCTGTCGCGCCCCCCGCCCTGTGAGCCCCTCGAGAGCAGGGCCTTCATGGGACCAGTGACCGCTCCATCCCAGCGCGGACCAGCCCTGGGCCCCAGAGCAGGTGCTTAGATGTGACAGGCGAACGGAAGGGGCGTGGCCCTCGGAAGACCAGCTCCCTTCCCCAGCTCTCAGTCTGAGAGTGCACGTCCACGGCCTGTCACCACAGGGCCAGGAGTCATAGAAGGGAGGGGTGGGCCCTTTGGGGGCAGGAGATCGGCCATGGAAACCATGAGAGTGATGTGTGTGGCCGCCGGGTCTGGTGCACGCATCGGGGCACCGCAAGGGGCTGCTCCGTGCAGCTGTGGAGGGAGGGTGGTGAAGACAGAGGCTGGATGTGCAAGGTTGTGTCCCCCCCCCTCCCCGCACCTCCTACCTGCACCCCTCCGGGCGCCGGGGCTCTCTGGGCACCCACTAATGAAAGCACGCCGTGTCTCCTAGGATCCCGGGCCGGCTGAATGACCGGAGGACCCCCCTGGGAGAACTGAACTGGATCTTCACGGCCATCACGGACACTATCGCGTGGAACGTCCTCCCTCGGGGTGAGGCAGCGGGGGCGGGGCCGGGGGCGGGGCCAGTTAGCGGGGAGGGGGGGGTGCGGGGGGGCGGGGGGAGTGGGCTGCGGCCTGGCAGCTGGGAGATACGGGCCCGCGGAATAAGGGAAGCAAAATGGAAGCAATGAGTCCTTGTTGGGGAGGAAAGCGGGGGGGGGGGGGGGGGGGGGGGGGGGGGGGGGGGGGCAAGAAGGAGGTGGTGAGAGTCTCTGGAAGCCTCCGCGAGCCACGGTGCATCAGGCACCAGGAAGGATGGCGGGCAGCGTGCTCCACGTTGAGCGCTCGCCCCGACGTTACTGTGTCATCTTCCAGGCAGACTCGGGGCCCCCCTTTCTCATGAAAGTTGCTGTGGTCCCTGGTACTTGTCTGTGTTTATTGCTGACTCGCTGGGGTTGGTGTTTGTATCCGTGTGAGTGTGCGTGCATGCTGCCAGTGGAAAATGTGCGCATCAGCCCCGGCTTGCTTGTAAAAAATTCCGTAGAAGTTAATTTGCATATTTGGCTTTAAATGCTGGACATGAGCCGCTCAAGGTGCCTTTTTATGTTTTATCTGCCCTCAGATCTCTTCCAGAAGCTCTTCAGACAGGACCTGTTGGTGGCTAGTCTGTTTCGAAATTTTCTACTGGCAGAAAGGATCATGAGGTCCTATAACTGCACCCCCGTCAGCAGCCCACGCCTGCCCCCCACGTACATGCACGCGATGTGGTGAGTGTCCCGCCGGCGGGCAGGGTGACGTCCTCGCAGGGGCTTGGTGGCTCAGCATTTCCGCAGGGGGACAGGTTGGATGGGACTACAGGAGGCAGAATGGGAAGCCGTGCCCCGAACCCGGAGCCCCGGGCGGTCCGGGTGCTGCTAACAGGGTGTAAGCTCCTTCCTCCAGCTCTGGGCCAGTAGGAAGCGCGGGCCCCTTCCGAGGCGCCGGCGCCTCCCGCGGCCTACGATCTGGGAACTCAGGGCGGGAGAGGGTCGCACACGCACTTCTGGCCCCGGGGAGACCCGTATCGAGCAAAGAGAGTGCCGGCTGGGCTTAGGATGCGGGACCCACGCTGCTGCAGGGACCGAAGCTGTGGGATTCGTGGCCATCACTTCACACAAGCCCACGCATGCGTGTCCAGTCACACAGCCGCGCCTGCTCACAGCGCACATGAGTGGGGCCGTCCCGACGGTGGCTTCCGGCCGGCAGGACTCGGGGCCGGGGCGGCGGCAGGGGCGTCTGAGGCAAAGCGGTCACCAAACTAGGTTGTTGTTTTTTTAATTTTTTAATGCTTTTTATTTATTTTTGAGAGACTGAGAGTGCGAGCAAGGGAGGGTCAGAGAGAGAGGAAGACACAGAATATGGAGCAGGCCCCAGGCTCTGAGCTAGCTGTCAGCACAGAGCCCGACGCGGGGCTCGAACCCACGAACCAGGAGATCATGACCTGAGCTGAAGCTGGACGCTTAATCGACTGAGCACCCAGGCGCCCCAAACCAGATTTTTCAAAAACACATATCATGAAAAAGGGGAAGACACTGCATGAGGCCAGTGCCATGTCTGGTCTTGGAAGGAAAACTGGCGAAGCCACAGGAAACGGGCCTCACACCAGCTGCGCCGAGCGGAGGGCTCCTGGGCGCCGGTGCTGCCGACCGAGCAGACTGCTCAGGGCGTGAGGCCCCGCCTGTCAGAGAGGCGGCCTGCATCCTGCTGACACCCCGACATGGCGCCCCGAGAGCATTCTCCAGTTAACATGCGCCTCGCTGGCTGCAGAAGTGCCTCCCGCGAGGTAGCTCAACCGCACGGAGCGAAAGCCATGTGGTGCGGGAGAAGGTGGCAGAGCCGGGCCGGAGCGGGGCGCAGGTGGAACAGAGGGGCCGGAGCGGGGCGCAGGTGGAACAGAGGGGCCGGAGCGGGGTGCCCCGGGAAGGAAGCAGGTGCAGACGGCCTCCCTCCCCTTGTCTTCCCGACTCCCTCCCCGGGATCGGCCTCCTAGGACGATTCTGAACTCTGGAGTTTGTAAGAACAGATACGGCCCAAAACCCAGACGTGACGGCAGCACCACGTGACCCCGCCACCACGGTTAAGGACACCTGTCCTCGCCGGGGCCAAGGGCCAGGCACGTGGCCGTCTCTCCCGCACAGTCAGCTCCCCTGAGTCTCATGCAGCAGATCTGCGTTCCTCACAGAAACATGCGCAGCACAGTGGCCCATGGGCCAGGTGAACGTGGGGAGAGCCTCCCGGGACCGGAGGCCGGGGGAGCGGCCGGCAGCCATACGTCTGCTGAGACTCTGCGAGACCCCCAGGTCCACGGCTGCCCTGGGGGGCGAAGCAGGGAGCTCCGTGCTGTGGTGCCTCCCGGACTCGTTTAGTGGTAAATAGACCCCCCCACACACCCAAATTGGGAGTGGTCACAGTGTTTTTACGTTTATTTAGTGAGAGCACACGTGTGCATGTGCGGGGCAGCAGCAGAGAGAGAAAAGGGGAGGGAATGCCAAGCAGGCTCTGCACTGTCAGCACAGAGCCCGACGCGGGGCTCAAACTCACGAAACCAGGAGATGGAGACCTAAGCCGAGGTTGGGCACTTAACTGAGCCCTCCAGGCGCCCCGTGATCACAGGTTTTAAATGCTGGTCACAGATCCCTTGTCAGAAGCGACCAAAGTCCTGGTCCCCTTGCGTGGACTAGCTTCCGTGGCCGGCTGGAAGAGCCGCACGGACAGTCCTTGCTTCCGGGGCAGCGTCTGCAGCGGCACGGCTTGGCCCCACGCACACCCGCCCGCACACTAAGCCGGCGCAGGGGCGGGAAGAGAGCGTGAGGGTCATGCCTGTGGGTTTCCCCGCCCTCCCAGGCTTTAGAGACGTGTTTGTTTGCGCTTGCGTTTTCCAGAGCCTGGAGACCACTCCTGCCTTGGCTCCGGTTCCTGGGTTTGCTAAGGCGGTTCCTAAGTGCACGCGCACGGAGGGGCAGCGGCGCTTCCCGGAGGGACCGGGGGCTGCAGTAGGCCTGGGGGGGGGGAGAGCACCTAGAGACAGGGATACCGTCTCTCTCCAGAATCGTTCGGGGTTGTTCCAGGCCAAGTCAGAGGACAGGAATGCTGGGTGTGAGCACCAGGCCAGGCACCCGTGGGGCCCGCAGCCGCACCCCTGCCGGCCAGCCGACTCGGCTGCAGTGGGCGGCGGCCGTGAAGCACAGGGCAGTTGGTGACGCAGAATCCTCCGGCTTCACGAGGGAGAGCCTGTTGCTCGTTCCGAGTAGCCTGAGTGTGGGCCATGGGGACCCCAGGGGCACAGCTCGTTTCTGCTCTCGCCTGGCATCTGTGTTTAATGCGCCGCATGGGGGGCGGGCTGGGAACGCGCAGGTCCCGGGTGGCCAGCGGGCCGCTCGCCCCTATCCGTGCAAGAGGCGGGAGAGCAGCCCTGAGGGACTAGGCTGTGGCATCGGGGGCAAAGAGGGGACAACGTGAGGCCCAGAGGCCAAGGCGACCGTGCTCCGCTGTGCTCTGGTTCTGGCCACAGAGCTGGTGACGAGCCGAGCTAGAGCAGTGCCCCCTCCCTCCCTCCTCGTCAGTGGGCCAGAGCTGGCACGGCCCCAGGGAGCACACAGCCGAGGCTTTCAGAGAGAGCGTCTGGGATAAATGACTGCCGTCTAGTTCCTACGGGCCTTGGGTGGTGACGGAGAGCTTGAGTTTTGAGCAGGGGAAGCAGGGAACAAAGCCCGACAGAAACCGAGGTTAAAGCACAAAGCCGCCTCCGTTCGCACTTGGCTTCAGGCGGGGCGCGAATGACGAGGCGCCGGTTCCGTCTTTGGTGTGGGCCCCGGGGACGCATCCTGCTGGTCTTGGAGCCGCGCCTCTCTCCCGCTAGTGGCCGGTGCTCTCGTCCATGGAGGGCGCCTGGCCCGCCGAGCGGTCGCTGCAGGTGGAGGCGGCGCTTGGACTGCTCTCCCGCCGCCCACGCCCTGGGCGGCTGCCATCAGAGGCCCGGTTCCTGAAAACCCGAGCGCCTGCCCGCGCGGCACGTGTTCCCGGGCGGTGACTCACCACCGCGCTGCCTCTGCTCCGCCGCGGGATCCGATCGGCTGGCCAGGCTGGCGCGGCGCCCCCTCCCACCGCGGCGGGCCGCTTCGCGAGCTGTGGGAAGTGCGAACGCAGACACCTCCCAGGGTGGCACCTGCCTGGGCTCCGGAGCCCGGCGGCCCGTCGCCACGGCCTTAGACGTCCCAGGCCCCCCGTCCCCACTCTCCCTGAGCGAGGATCCAAATTAAGACACCAAGTTCATGTTGATCTTACCCGAGAAGACGCAGCCGGTGTCCCCCAGCTGATGAGACGCTCGCAGAGAGCACCCGGGCCGGTGCCCAGGCCGACCCCTCCTCCTGTCAGCACCGCAGCCAGAGGCCCGGAGAGGACCACCGCCTGCCACAGCTGCACACATGCCATCGTCCTCCACGCCGAGTCCCTCTCCTCGTCCCGCAGATGGCCCGGCCCCTCCGCCCACGGCCCTGAGCCCTTCCCTGCCTCACTCCAGGGCTCCCTGTCACATCCGAAGCCCCCCGGCCCCAGGCTGCGGGAGGACCGGTCCCCGCAGGAGGGGCCGGGCCAGCAGTGACCACGGGGAGCACACTCTCAGGACTGTCACCCTCTGGCCCTGGTGCGGCCCCCTGGGGCATTCACTCTCTAGAGGAACTGAGTGGGCGCCTCGGGACCACATGGCAGCCCGTCTGGGGGGGGCCTGGTCCCCCTGACACCCCCGCCACACCCTCACCTGCCCCCAGCACTTGCTTCCAACTCCTCAGGTTCAAAGTTTTTATTAGATTAAATTCAAGGAATTTTGATAGAGCTTAATTGCAGTAATCGACTTTGTTTCTGCCTCACAAAGAGTAAATACCTCCCTCAACGCTGCGGAAGAACGTTCCGCTGGCAGCCTGGCCACTTACTGAGCATATGGGGACTATTTATTGCTGGTTCTTGGAGGCACGTTTGATTATGTGCTGATTGCCTCTTAATTAGATCGGTGGGGGAAGGGCGTGCTTGCCCGCGGGCCGGTCTGGGGAAACTGGAATGTATCCCGTGTATTTGAATCATGACACAGGGCCCTCCGGGCTGTTGTTTGTCTTACGTGTTTCCTGTGTTTCTGGTTGTTTACATGTTTCATTCGCGATGTGGTCCCCCCTGGGGACGTGGAGAAACGGTGTCCCCTTCCCCACGGTCACTCGGGCTGTTAGTCTGACAAACAGCAGGTGCATCCCTGCCTCTCGGGAGCTGCCCGGGGACGAGAGGTGGCCATGCAGGAAGCAGAGCGCAGGCCGGCCCCCGCTTCGTCTCCACAGGAAAGGGAAGGGCGAGCAGGGGCGGAGGGACCTTGTGTCCACGGCAGCCACGCGTCCCGTCTGTGGCCATAAAACGAGGTGATCGTCTGGGTCAGTTTAGCACTAACGCTGAGTGCCGTGAGCGGCCCAGGGTCCTCGGCGCGCCTGCTACCGAGGGTCTCCCGAGGACCCCGCAGGCATGGCTGCTGCCCCAGACAGCCGGGGCACCGACACTCGGGAGGTGAGCCACGCACGCCAGCCAGGCCGTCAGGGGCATCCTGGCCGCTTCCTGCGTGTTTGGAGCCAGGTCCCGATGCTGAGAGAAACCGGTGGGGAGGTGGCCAAGGTCACACATCAGAGTGACCTGTTGTCCTCCCAAAAAAGGGCACAGACACCTCATCATGAGTGGCTCCTGTCGGGCACAGGCCCAGACAGCTGATGGCGGGGGCCGGTCCTGATTCGAGGCAGGCTGGGGGGCCGCTCAGGATGGGGGGGTCCCCAGACAGAGCCGCCTTCTGGCCCCACGCTGGCCGTTTCTGATGAGGCTCTGTGGCGCATCTGTAGGCAACATGCCAGTCCCGCTACCACGTGTCACAGCTGCGGCAGGGGCTCGGGCACGGGCACAGGCAGGGGCAGGCGCTGGGGCAGGGAGGGGCAGGGGCGGGGGCAGGGAGGGGCAGGAGCTGGGGCAGGGGCGGGGGCAGGGAGGGAGACGCCCTTTATTCCTTCTGGGCTCCTTTTCCATTTAAATTCAGAGAAGCAACGCTAACAAACAAGATGGCTTTGGTGTGCCGCCAGGCGCCTTCTCCTCCTCCCATGGACAGGGTCCCCTCCGCCCACTGCCGCCAGGCGCCTTCCCCTCCTCCCGTGGTCGGGGTCCTCTCCGCCCACCGCCGCCTGGCACCTTCCCCCTCCTCCTGTGATGGGGTCCTCTCCGCCCACTGCCGCCAGGCGCCTTCCCCCTCCTCCCATCGACGGGATCCCCTCTGCCCACCGCCGCCTGGCACCTTCCCCCTCCTCCTGTGATGGGGTCCCCTCTGCCCACCGCCAGAGCCCCTCCCGGAGGGGCCATCAGTAAGGCTCTGCGGGTGTCCCTGTGTCCTCTCCGCAGGCAAGCCTGGGACCTGGCCGTGGACATCTGTCTCTCGCAGCTGCCCACCATCATCGAGGAAGGCACTGCGTTTCGGGTGAGTCCGCGGGGCATCCGTGTGGGGTGCTGGGGGCCCGGGAAACGGAGCAATCAGTTCGGAAGATCACATCACCCGGGGTCGGGGACTTTGAGATGGCAAAGCCCTCGAGAAACATCTTCCCCTAAACCGCGGCTCCTGGTGCGCCCCCAGAGCCATGACCCATGCTCCGCTCTTTACCTGGCATGGATTTCCCGAGACTCCTGACCGGACCCTGTGAGGTGTGAGGCTCGGCCCTGAGGGCATAGCTGGTCCCCAGGCCGCCCAGGGGCCTAGTCACCGGGGGTCCCACAGCCCCTCCCCACCAGCCCCTCTCGCTTCCGCTGCTGCTCCGCCTTCCGTTTTCTCAGGGTCCGTCGAGTGCTCACTGGGCACCAGGCGTGAACGCACCTGCAGACGCAGCCCGCCCCTCAACGACCCTGGGAAAGGACGGGGGCACGCCAGCTAGGCCCAGGCGGAGGGTGTGGGGAGCGTGTGTGCCCTCTGAGCCCCACGAGACAGGCGGGTTTTCAGGTCTGGAAGAGCCGGGCAGCAGGGGCAGTGGGCGGCTCCAGGCCACCTGAGACCCAGGCAGGGCGCAGGGCTGGCCCCCAGCCTTCTGTGCCCACACCGCCGTCTCCAGCCCAGCCGGAGACTATGGTGGGCCAGCCCCTCCCCTGTGCCCCAGGGGAATCGGTGTGGAATCCAACTGAAGGGGCTCAGGAGGACTGAAGGAGTTCACACAGGCTGAGTGCTCAGGTCGAGCATGGGAGAGGGTGTGCGTGTGAGTGTGCGTGCACATGTGGTTCAATGTGGGGGTGCACGTGTGTGTGGACATCTATAGGGGGTATGAGCACTGGGGATACACATGTATGCATGTCTGTAGGGGCGTGTGAGTGCACATGTGGGCACGTGCATCTGTGTAGATATGCACGTGTGTATGTGTGCATCTGTGTAGAGTGTATTCGTGTGTGTGTGTATCTGTGTGGGGCTCCGTGTACCTCTGTGCACATGTACAAGTGGATCTCTGGTGTGTCTGTGCAAGTATGTGAATGTGTGGAGCATGAGTGCACGTGTGTGCATGTGTGTTATCTGTGGGAGTAGGCTTATGTACACGTGGGGGGTGCGTGTACGTTTGCGTGTCTATGTGCAATGCATGTCCATGCACATGTGTGCATATCTGTGTGCCTCTGTATACACGCGTGCAGTGTGCATATCTGTGGTACATGACTAATGTGCATGTACATGTGTGTATATCTGTGGGTGTGTGTACACGTGTGTAGTTGGGGTGTGGCAGGTGCGTGTATATCTGTAGGGTGTGGCTCCGCGGGGGGGTGTGGGGGAAGTGTATATGTGTGTGTGCTTGTGTGCGCGTGTGTGTACATGTGGTTACATGATCACCTCTCTGTGTGTCTAGGTGCATGTGTGTACATAAGTGCATGCCTGTGTGGACA
>NC_043716.1:56771086-56778514 GCF_006229205.1 Suricata suricatta | reverse complement strand
AACAGCTCAGGGTCTGCGTCACTACGGCCCCTGCCGGCGGCACTTCCACGGATCTCAGTGCCTCGCTTCTGGTCTGCCGGAGTCCGTATTCTGCGTGTGGGAACAGCTTCCCCAGACTGTGCCAGGGAGGGGCACCTGGCGTGCACCCCGTGCTAGCTTTCTTGTTTCGTTTTCAGTTTGGGGCAGTGGAACGTGCATAGAGAAAATTGCCCGTCATCAATGTGTGCCTGGAGGAGTTTCTGTGAGAGGCGCGCACGCCCGTGACCGGAGCCCCCCGCCCCGCTCCCGCCGCCCTCGGCGTGCTTTCCCAGGCGGAGCCGCCGTCCGCCTGCTTCTGTGCGCTGGGTCCGCGGGAGCCTTCGGGCTTCGGGCCTGGCGGCCTTCCCTCGGCGTTACGTCTGCTCCCGCGGTGGGCGCTGTCGTGGGGCGCCCCGGAGCTCATGTGCCCGTCCTCCGGCCGGCGGGCGTTTGGAGTTCCCAGGTGGCACTCACCACGAGGAGTGCCGGCGGAGCCCGACGGGAAGGGGAGAGCAGTGACGCCGAGCCTGTCTTTACTGGAAATGTTGATGTTTCTTTCACTGTGGGTTTTCACCTTTACTCTTTTTAAGTAGGGCATTAGTGTATCTTTTTATCCCAGTGACTGAGGTTTTGGTGCCCCCTTAAACTTCGGGGGTGCTGCTCGCTTCTTACGTGGCTTTGGTGCCACGCTGGGAGCGATGGATGTGTCCCCAGGCACACGTGTGGCCGGTTTCAGTAGACACTGCCGGGCAGTGTTCCCGTGATCGAATCAACTCACACGTCTACACGGCTTATGAGAGGTTTCGTTGCCCTGAATCCTCACAAACACGTGATGTTTTCTACCCTTTTTCCCTTAATTTGGCTGTTGTGCTCCAGCGTGAAGAGGTGCTTCCCGGAGATGCTGTCTTCTGTCTCCCTGGCGGTCCGTGGCGGCGAGCACGGTTCTGTAGCCCCATTTGCCACTTGGATGTCCTCTTTTGTAAGGCGCCCGAGCGGGTCTCTGGCTCTTCTTTCACCTGACCTGTTTCCTGTCAGTTCGCGGTGGTTGTGTTATAATCTGAAAGCAAATCCGTCGCTCGTTGTGAATGTCTCTTTCTTTTTTTTTTTTAAAGTCTGTGGCCTTTATTTTCACTTTTTCAGTGTTTTTTCCTTGAACAGAAGTTTCTTGTTTTAACCTTCAATTTATCAACTTTTTTCTCATGTGCTTAGACTTTTGGTTTCCTGTTTAAGAAATGTTTACTTTGAGCTGACCCCCTGAGAAGGCATTCTCCTCTTTTCTTCTGAACGCCTGATCGTGTCCCCTGTCCCCTCAGACTTGCCGTCCCTCCGGGATTTACGTGTATGGATGGAGTGAGGGAGGGGGTCAAGACACGCGTTTCCAGGGGCGCCTGGGGGCTCCGTCGGTTGAGCGGCCGACTTGGGCTCAGGTCGTGATCTCGCGGTTCATGGGTTCAAGCCCCGCGTCGGGCTCTGTGCTGACCGCTCGGAGCCTGGAGCTGCTTCAGATTCTGTGTCTCCCTCTCTCTTTGGCCTTCCCCTGCTCATGCTGTCTCTCTCTCTCTCTCTCTCTCTCTCTCTCTCTCTCTCAAAAAAATAAAAACACTAAAAATTTAAAAAGAAAAAAGATATGCTTTTCCAGATGTGGATGTTGAGCTTCCTGGTGCTAATCACATTGAACCCGGCGACCATCAGCCCGGGCCACTCCTGGGGTCTCGGCTCTGCCTCATTGGCCACTGGGTCCTTGCACAATACTGAGCAGGCTTGATTATGAAAGCAGTTTTGATAGGGATTCCACGATGTGTAGACAGATGTGGGGCCGGCAGCTTCTCCACAGCCTGGTCTTCCCAGCCATCGTCATGGCTGCGAGTGGTGTCTTTCTAAAATGTTCTGTTTTCTCTTTCTCCGTATGTAGGTTATAGGAGATTTTTTGCAGTAGCATTACTAAACTCACTACTTTGTTCTAATAGTTTTCTTACAAATTACTGGCTTTATCTTAAAACCTCATTGTCAAATGTGTCAAAACACAGCCCAGCATGTTTGTCACTTGCCCAAGGTCAGTAGTCAGGGGACAGATTTTAATTGACAACAGGAAGGAGCCTGATCAGAATTGGCACTTGCTGACGTCGGGAGAAGGGCGGGCTGGCGGCGGGCGCTGGGAAGTGTGGATGGCGCAGTCTCCGGAGGGACGTAGAGCCCAGGGCTCTGACGGGCTCTGGAACCTGAATGCTCTTGGCCACTTGGCAGTTTTCCTTTGTCTCCTCTTTTAAGCGGTGAGGCCATCGTGAGTGGTGAGCGTCACCGCGTTGAGGACAGACCCAGGCGGCGTGGCCGCTCCTGGACCAGGGCTGGTGAGGGAGAAGACGAGGAGGTGTGTGGAGGTTCGCTACTTGCTCTGTGCCTGGATCGCCCGGGGGTCAGGAGGCTCTGCGTGCCCACCTGGCCTTCTCCCCTCTCGGCTGTTTTCAGGCCCCCGAGCCATCTGACGGTGGGCCGCAGGCCTCTGCCCTGCAGCCTTGCCCTCAGGGTCTGGCCCTGGACCCCGCTCCCAGTCACCCGTGGGTCACACGGGGCGGCTCTCACGTGCTTTGGGGCGTGTTATGCAGAATGCCGAGCCCACACGCGTTCAGGGCTGCCCGCGCCATCGGGGGCACGACAGACCTCGCTGCCAGCTCAGCAGCAGAGACGCTCCTGTCGGCCATGGGCAGGAAGACGGGACGCGGGTCCCCTCTGCGGGCTGGTCCCCCCGGCAGCGAGTGGCACGGAGCGTCCTTGATCCGAACCCGGGCTCGGACGGAGCGGCAAAGAGAAGGCGTTATCTTCATTACCGAGCCCCCCTCAGAGCCCAGCGGTCTCCCGTGTGCGGGGACGCGGGGCTTAACAAGGTCCCTATTTTTAACCAATTCAGAAAAAATTCACACTTAAAAACAAGAAGCCGGTTTGGGGCTCCTTCCCAGCTCCCAGGTCGCCCCCCAGATGCGGCGCACGCTGACCTCGCGGGAGCGCGGGCTCCCGGGTGGCACTTGCTCTCCACGCACTTTCCACGCGGCGGGCTGTTCTAAGGGGACACGGTGGCTCCGACCACCAGGCTCCTCTGTGGACGGCGTGGCGCGAGGAGGCCCAGGGCTGGGCCTGGTGACCTGAGTCCCGCACCTGCGGCGCCACACGGTCCCCATGCGCCACAGCCCCACCTCCCGCCCCTTCCTTAGCGCAGACACTCTGGAGCGCAGCCACCGCCTTGCCCATGGGAAACCCAGACGGTGGGGCAGGAGGGTGGGGCCAGGAAGCAGAGGTCTGTGCCTCGGGATTCTTTGGTTCAGGTTCCGGTTCAGCAGAGCCGTGTGTTTGGTGAAAGTTGGTCCTGTCCAACCCAAAAACCCGCCTTCCTGCTGCGGCCGGTCCCTGTCACCACCGGCAAGGGCGCCCCCTCTGCCGGGCCAGGAAGGACAGAGCAGCCCCACGCACCCCCTCCCCACGACCTCAGTGCGTGGGCCCAGCAGCCCCGCCCCCGCCCCAGGGTCCCGGAGTGAGTCACAGCTCGGGCGACATGTGTCCTCCCCGTGCCGCTCTGCGCGGCCGCCCTCTCTGTCTCACTGAGAAGTGATGGAGAGTCCCCTGCGTGGGGCCCCACGTCCCCGCAGCCAGGCCCGTCCGCCTCCCGCACTCGCCTTCCTGGAGAGCCGCCTGGGCTGTCGGCAGCGCACCCCCGGGGGGCCCGTCTCCCACCGGGATGGCACCAGCTGCTGACACACCCCTCACCCTCCCACCGTGAAACCAGCCCCCCAGCCCCCACCACCCTGTCCTTCCCCTTTGCAGCAGACCCTTCCCAGAGCCGTCCACACCTGAGTCTCTGAATTCTCTTCCCTCCCGTGTTGCGCGCACTCTGCCCGCTGCGCCTCGGTCTCCAGCGACTCCACGCTGCTCAGCCAGTCTTGGCGGAACCGGGTGGCCCTGGGTCCTGCCCGCCCAGCGCCCCTACTCCGTCTGCGCCGCCGCCCTTGGCCTCCGGGCTCAGCCCTGCTCCTCCTCGCTTCCCTTTGAGTGTACGCCTCCAGCACCAGCCTCCCTGGAGCACAGTGGGTACTGTGCCCACTCAGTGCCCCTGCTCTGGGTCCAGTAGGCGTCTCAAACTCTGCTCGTCCAGGGATTCCCCACGGTGTCCCCCAGACACGCTCCTCACGGTCTTCCCAGCTCAGCCCAGGGATACCCTCTCTGGCTGCCCTCGGCCGGTCTGCTCACACCGCCCCTGCCTCACCCTGGCCTCCCTCACCAGGACCCAGGCAGCCGTGGGGGCCGCGCCGTGGGGTGTGGGGTGTCAGGACTCAGGGCGAGGTCCCTAACTGCCCACCCTGCCTGCCCCACAGCACAGCCCGTTCTTCGCCGAGCAGCTGACCGCCTTCCAGGTGTGGCTCACGATGGGCGTGGAGAACAGGAACCCGCCGGAGCAGCTTCCCATCGTCCTGCAGGTGAGTGTCCTCGGCCCGGGGCGGGCGGGACGGCGCCCTGCGGCCCTCAGTCACCGGCTCCGCTGCCGACTTGGTCCGGAAGGCCGTCCGGGTGCCGGGGCTCCTCCCCCACCCTCGCTGAAGCCCCGATTCGGGTTGTCCCCAGCTGCCCTTCCGGGGAGCCACCGAGCACTGCGGCGGCTGTGCTGTGCAGCCTCAGGTCCTTCTGTTTGGACGGACGTGAGCTGCAGTTCCCTCGGGGGGGAGGCTGGGGTGCAGGGGGGAGCCGTGAGCACGTCGCAGACCCTCGAGGCTCCTCGCCTGCGCCTGCCGACCGCGGGGCATCGACTGGGCGGCGGGCAGCCCAGACCCGAATCCCGGCCCCCCCTTCCACAGAGGGCGTGTGCGTGGTGGCCCTCACGGGCCAGCCTCACGCGGCCCGGGTCAGTGCCCACACGAAGACCGCGCCCACTAGTGGGCTGGAAGCTCGGCTTGTGGGTCTCGTTCAGCTAATGTTTTTAGCCAACGATCAGACGGGACGGGAAAATTTTCACGGAACTTTCGTATCAATGAGTGTGTATTTGTGGGAAAGGTGTGTGGACCCTTGGTCTGTGTAGACACCGAGATCCAGGAACTCACTTCAGGACCAGGAACACGTGTTTGCGGAGGGGCGGGGCTCACGGCGCGATGCCTCCCACTTCGGGGTCTTAGGCCCCGAGAGCCGGCAGCTGGTGCCAGCACCTTCCCGCGAAGCAGGAGCAGGGGCCTCGTCACCCACCTATGCCAGGGCGCGGGCCTGGCACCCCGGCCACTGACCGCGTCACAGCAGGGCCCAGTGTCCCTCCTGGGAGAGGGGCTGGCCAGCTGCCCCTGGGCCTGGCACACAGCCCGAGGCTCCGCCTGGCTCAGGACCGTGTGCCAGGACCACAGGCAGCAGACGGGACGTGCTAGAAATGCAGCGGCCCGTCCTCCCCGCCGGGGCCGCGCCTGCCGCCATCCCTCCGGGGACGTGTCTGGACAGCCTGTGTACCGTGACCGACGTCATGAGTAGGGCACAGAGCTTGTTAGCTTCAGGTCAGTTTAAGACTGAAATTGAAGAAAAGCAGTAAAAGGGAGGAGACAGAGCTGGCCGCGTGGCAGCCGCCTGCAGTCCCCCCTGCAGGGAGCACACGCCAGCCGGTGTAAACGGGCAGGGTGTGCAGGGATGGCCGTGGGGCCCGCTGGACGCGCTGTGCCCCGCAGCTCCTCCTGGGTCGCCGGAGTGTCCGCTCTTGGAGCCGGTGGCCCTCCCGCTGACCTTCCGGTGTTGTCAACGGTGCAGCGGACTGAAATCCATCCTTTCCGAAGTGGGGCGCGGTGCCAGGCACGCGGAATCAGGTCTCCGGGCCAGGCGAGCAGTCCTGCTGTAAATGGTCTCCTCTTGACCTTCTTCCTAATGTTCCATTTACAATCCACACTCCCTCGGGGACAGAGGGGCCCTAATGGAGCCAACGCTGGAATGCCGAAGGAAGGGGAAATGACTCCGGGGAAGCAGGGGGACATGCTGTGTGCGATCTTTCAAACGGCCCTTAGCAGCAGGCTGTCCGTCATCCCGGAGCGCCGTCTCCTGGGCCTGGATCAGGACGGGAACCTGCACTAACAAGGAAGGACCGGGTCACGACGCCGAGGCGCCCTGGCCTCACGTGGGGTCGCCCACGGGGTCGGCCTCGAGTTCATCAGCTGGCTGGGCTTCACCCTGCTTTATCCTAAGGAACTGTACTTTTGCCAAAGCCCAGACCCCGTTGCCCATAAATTATCCTCTGGGGCCTCAGCACGTCAGAAGGGTCTGTTAAGGGAAAGAGAAGTTTAAATACAGACCTGTGGCTTTTCCAATCCCTGCTACTTTCTCCACAAGCCAGAGAGAACTTTCTGTGCTTGTGACTCAGGCGTTAGCGGATGACCTTCGGTGTCAGATGAAACGTCTTCTGAGGCCAGCTGGTCTGCAGTCCGTCCTGTGAGTGGGAGCTTGGAAATGACCTTCCCTGACCAGCCCCGGGCCTTTCCTGCCTCTCAGAAGCACAAACGGGAGGAGCCGGAAGGCAGTCCCTCGATCCCGAGGCCCTGCAAGGGCAGCTGTGCGCGGTCTCCGGTCCACACCCCCTCGGGCGGCCCCAGACCGAGCGGGGAGAGGAGGAGGAAGGGGTTTCCCAGGACAGCGTCAGGCCCCACGGCCCCCACGAGTCGGCCGGGCGTTTCGTCAGGAAGCGGTTTTCACGGCATCGTTTTATTTACAAATAGAACTGGTCTGAAGGCGCAAGGTGATTCTCGGGTGACGGCAGGAAACTGCGTGTGACGGTGACATGTACTACGGGTGTCGGTGGCCCCGGGATCTGGTCGTCGGGTTCCTGGCGCCACGGCGGTCCGCCAGGCCCGGAGCTGGAGACTCTGCTTTTGTAGGAAGCGGCCCCACCCGGGATCCTGAGTGCCACCCAGCGGTGGCCCACGTCAGTGCAGCCCGGCGCCCCCAGTCGCTCCCGCCGCTCGCCACCGTGCTGTAACTTCCACGGGTCCTGGGCCACCCGAAGCAGGAAGAACTGGCGTGAAACAGGGTATAAACGGAAGCCAGTCCTATCCTAAAGGGATTTTCATGTACGTTAGGCTTCCGATTTTCCTAAATACGGAGGAACAGAAGGGATCGGAAGGACGATGTCATGTTTTAAAAAAACAGCACCTGACCGTTCCCCCAGGACTCTCCCCGGGTGACGTTCACTTTCCAGCAAGACATTAGTCCCGGCGCAGAGTCCCGCGCCGGCAGAGGCCCTCGGGCGCCGGGCCCTGGGCAGTGGGGGGCGGGGGGCTGTCGCGGAGGCCGCACCTCAGAGCTGTCCTGCACGGACTCCGGGCTCCTGCCGCGCGTGAGCAGGGCGCCCCGCTGGCGGCCAGGGCGCGGGCACCCGAGCAGGGCCCGCCTCGAGGCCCTTGCTTCCCC
>NC_043716.1:56769180-56770986 GCF_006229205.1 Suricata suricatta | reverse complement strand
ATTTTTGTCAGTGTTTTGTTTTAAACGGCCATTTCTACTCTCCTGCAGAATGAGAAATCAGAAGGGGGTTTCCAAGGGGCGCCTGGGGGGCTCAGTCGGTTAAGTGTCCGGCTTTGGCTCAGGTCATGATCTCACGGTTTGTGGGTTCGAGCCCCGCGTCGGGCTCTGTGCTGACAGCTAGCTCGGAGCCTGGAGCCTGCTTCTGATTCTGTCTCCCTCTCTCTGCTCCTCCTATGCTCGCGCTGTCTCTCTGTCTCTCAAAAAAAAAAAAAAAGGGGAAAAGGGTTTCCAAGGAGCGTGAGGTCGGTGAGTGCGTGTGTGCCGGGCACTCTGCAGGCTCAGGGGCGCCTGCAGGGACAGGCCACTCCCTCACAGGGGACGGGACGGGCTGGCAACGTTTCCTGTCCGCAGAGGTGAAGCGCGAGGCAGACGGGAGAAGACGGCAGGGCAAGACCAAACCTCCAGATGCCTCAGTGACCGAGGCCGCAAGGCACGTGCCCCTTGAGGGCCCCTCGGGCTGCCGGCCCCCCTCGGTCACTCCCGGCTCGAGACACGTCCTCGGACGCACCACGGGGTCTCAGGGCCCCCACCCTCCCCCGGCTCGGCGGGAAGACGCACCAGGCTCACCGCCCAGGGGCCCAGGTCCAGGAAGCGGCCCAGCAGGTCGAGGGCGCGCAGCCGGTGCACCTGGCTCAGCAGCACCTGAGGAGGGAAGAGGAGAGGGCGTCACGGTGGGGCCGCGGGGGGCCGGCCGCCTGCACCCCGGCCCACCCTGCACCCAGGCCCCCCCGCCCCACTCACTCCTTCCCCACAGCAGGCGCTCCTTTCTCTGCATAAAATACGGGCCCTGCAGGAGGCTCAGAACAAATACTTTTAATGGCACTAAAACGCCACCGAGGACACTGTGGGAAATAAACTTCCAGACAGCGCTCTCTTAATTATTCTAAACTGGATAATCTATGACCGCGTTTCTCGTCTCTTTTGTAAACGAAATAAAATACTGTGGCTTTGATTCCCTATCGCCGGGCACATCTGGCCGCACCATCCCCAGTGCCCAGTTCAAGTAGACAACTTCCCCACTGCAACCCTCTGAAACCGTTCCCAGGTTTTTGCTGTTACAAACGATGCTATGATAAATACCCTAACAGGCATATTTCTGCACATTTACGTGGTTTTCCCTACGATAAACCCCAGGGTTGGAGCTAAACAAGCTTACTACCGCACCCCCTCCAGCGAGCCAACGGGCGGCCCCAACCTGCCCGGTGTGGGTGCCCCCCCCCACTCCCTCCCTGTCGGTCCCTCCCTCCCGTGGGGCTTTGCTGATCACGCCACACAGGACGAGGGTTTGCCGCCGTGCTCGCTGGCTCTGGGACCTTGGGCAAAGCACCTGACTTCCCTGAACCTTAAGTTCTTCATTTATAAAAAAAGGAGGAACACAAAACCGAATCCCAAAGGCTCTACTAAACAACCAATTACGAGCTCCTAGACGGGGCAGCCCGCAGCCCACTCTCCTTCGCCAACACCATACATGAAAGTCGCCTTCTAATCCGGATTCGTGACAAGCGAGGTTATGCTTTTCCACAGGTTAATTGGCTCTTTCTGTAGGAAACGGGCCACGTCTGTGCTTATTCTCCTCCTCAGACGTCTGGCTTTCTGTCTCCGTGACACGGAAGAGTCTTTATTAAAAAGAACAATCTTTGCCACACATTTTTCTCTCGTTTTCTTTGTTGTATCAGAGTTTAAACTTTCTAACGGGGTCATTTGTAGTGACTCCCTCACGGTGTCTGCACCTGAGGCCGCTGTGCG
>NC_043716.1:56764560-56769080 GCF_006229205.1 Suricata suricatta | reverse complement strand
GCCTGGCCACCATGGAAAAGGTCTGTAAGAAGACAAGGGAATATGCATTAATAACATTTTTGGGAGGTTTTTACTTCTATGGTGAATTCTAAAATATAAATCTTGGACCTTTAAAGAGTTAAGCTCCTCCTCATGGGAAGTCTGGGTAACATTGGGCACCAGCCCAATGAGGTGTCGCCGCAGGTATGGGCCGGGCCCTCAGACCCAGCTGCCCGAGTCAGAGACAGGAAAGGGCACAGGCCGGCCATTGGCCTCCGGCCTGGGTGTCCCCCTCTGTCCGTCTCGGACGGAGACGCTGAGGTGACCGATGAAACCAGGCTCTGCCCAGGTCTCCATCATGCCGAGCTAGCCCTCTCCTCTGTCACTGCCTGCCGCGAGCGGACGGCCCTGGGTGACCGGGTCTGGGCGCGGGAAGGCCTGCGGCCACCCTGTCTTACCGCCACCCCGGCCCATCCCGCGGCGGTGGCCGTGGCTCGAAGCGTGAGAATCACAATGAAGGGGCCTGTGGGTCGTTGCGAAGAGCAGACGGCCTCCGAGGGCGGGGGCGGCGGCTCCGGACAGGACGCCCCCTGCTCCTGTGGCGGACCCTGGCCTCTGGACCCGGCCGCCCCGGGGACGTCGTGCAGCCCCTGGGAGCGTGGGGGCGAGGAGGCCGGAGGGAGCCGCTTGCTCGGGGGGAGGCCAGCGTGTCCCCATGGCACTCCCGCCGCCGGTGCCGCTCGGCTCCCGGCGCTGGCGCTCACGCCCCCCTCCCCCGCAGGCCTTGTCTGTGGGCATCTTCCCCTACGTGCTGAAGCTGCTGCAGAGCTCGGCCCGGGAGCTGCGGCCCCTGCTCGTCTTCATCTGGGCCAAGATCCTCGCCGTGGACAGCGTGAGTAGCCTGCGTCCGCCCCACAGCGCGGGAGGTGCGTCCCCTTGGGGCCCCATCCCGATCACCTGCGCTGCACACACACCATCCGTGTCCCCGGTGTGCCACAGTGACCCTGACCTCTTCCTTCTTGAAACTCCACCCTGTAGGGGCGCCTGGGGGCTCCGTCGGTTGAGCATCTGACTTTGGCTCAGGTCATGATCTCATAGTTCATGGGTTTAAGCCCCGCCTCGGGCTCTGTGCTGACAGCTCAGCCTGGAGCTGCTTCTGATTCTGTGTCTCCTTCTCTTCTTCTCTGCTCCTCCCCTGCTCATGATCTGTCTCTGTCTCTCAAAAAATAGACAGATGTTAAAAAAAATTTTTTAAAGAAAAAAGAAACTCCACCCTGCATCACCCAGACGCTCGCCGGACCCTCTGTGTCCAGCCTATTTTTCCCTCCCCACCCGGACCTTGGGGACCTTGGGGGACCTTGGGGACCGTCTCCTCCAGCTCTGCTCTCCAGTGTCTGGCCCTCCCTGTCCTCATGCCCACGGGGCTGCAGGCTCATGTCCGCTCCATGGAGCCCCACACTGGGGGCCGTGCTGGAAGACAGGCTCACATCCAGCGGGTCAGAGCCCCCCGCTGCAGGGGGGAAGCCCCATTCCTGAGAAGCTGTGCCTCGAGGGTGAAGGCTCCCCGAGAACCAATAGTCAGGAGCAATGGGACGACGAGATCCAAGCTGTGATTTTTAACTCTGTGGCCTCGGTGTCGAGATTGTAGGTTCGCTAAGGGGGTTGGGGGGCGGCATATCGGGTGAGGGTCCGGGAGACCCCAGGTGAGGAGGACCTGCGCTCGAGGGGTGCGGCGAGCCCCCGGGGTCGGGGGTGTGGAGAAGGGAGAGCCGCAGAAGGAATTAGCGAGGGGGGAGGCGTGGCTCACAGGACACAGAGGGTGAGCGCCGGCCTGGTGCGGGGCCCCCAGAAGCGGCCACCACGCGTGCACTCGGCTCACAAAGAACCATGGATGCGGAGATGGGGAGGGAGCACAGTGGTCACACAGTGGCCCAGGGGAGGGGACTGGGCTTCCTCCCCGATGCGCCTCCTGCCGGTGCCAGAGCCTCACCCGGCCTGCCCCGTGCCCAGCCACACCCGGTAGGTGGCCAGGGCCCCGCCTCCCCCGGCCCGCCTCAGCCCTGCCTGCTGCTCTCTGCTCACCTCTGCGGCTCTGGGCCGCCGCCGGACCCAGTCCTCCCCACCTGGGCGCCAAGGCCACCATGCACCCCGAGGCTGCCGGAGCTTTGCCACGAGGCCCAGACCTGAGGAGACAGCTGCAGGAGGACTCGCATGTCACGGGCACTCCTGGGGAGCAGGTGACAGCTCAGGCGCCCCTGGGAGATGCCGCACTTGGCGGTGGCAGATCGTTTGCTCATCTGTGTAGGGGCCTTGTTGAGTCTCCTAGTTGTACCGTTGACCGGGGGGCTCTCCCGGCCTCTCTGCACGGCCGCTCAGTGTCTGCAAACAGGTCCCGGGAGGCAGCTCTGTCCCTGTCCGTCCGCCTCTCTCCTCTTCCTGGTCCCCTGCTACCGACAGGGGCACAGTTGGCCAGACGCAGGGGCCCACTCACCACGGGGGCTCCGGGTCTCCGTGGTCCTCTTGGTGCTGGGAGCAGCCTCCCTCCTCCTCGCTGCACCCAAGGCTAACCTTGACCTCGGGTCAGCCTTGACCCTTCCTGGGCCCAGTGCCCTGCGCATGGCTGTGCCCACAGAATGTTCCGCTGCTTCTCTGCCCCGTGACGATGACCGTGTTAGAGGTTTCGGCGAAATGTGTACCTTCCTGTCTGTTGAACTTGCTTCAAATAGGCAGTGACTTCTGTGGAAGATTGGCCAAAACGCTGGTCTTGAGAGTTGAAAAATCTCATCTTGGGCTCTCCGCCCTCATTTGCCCGAGCAAGCTGTGTCCCCTCCCGTCCCCCCCTCCCCCTGTGCTTCCCCAGTGCGGTGCCAG
This sequence comes from Suricata suricatta, assembly GCF_006229205.1. NCBI lineage: Eukaryota > Metazoa > Chordata > Mammalia > Carnivora > Herpestidae > Suricata > Suricata suricatta. Next base: position 56,766,230 of record NC_043716.1, on the reverse strand, counting down.
GATGACAGCCACGACCTGGGACGTTGGGAACCAAAGGAGTCGCGGTGTGAGTCTTACACCGGCCCAGCTGGTGTCCAATGCATAACGGAAAGCCTGGCGTTGCGGGTGAGGAGGCCGTACCTTCCGGTCAGTTCTCTTCGGCCCCTGGCCTTTCAGAGCCCAGCTCTGTGACCAGGCCTCTCCCAGGGAAGCCGTTCGGAAACCTCTCTTCTCCAACGCCTCTAAGAGGTGCATCTGGAAACTTGTTGACCCCGTTACCTGGTACTGGGCCGAGTGGAGCCTGTGCGAAGGATCCTGGGTGCATAGGGCACCCAGCTCCAACCGTGGCCCGTGGGAGGAGAGGGGCTAAAGCGAGGTCACTGGCGCTGCTGGAGCTCGGGCAGCCACCACGGTCTGGTCCCCACAGGACCTGTGCTACCCGCGAGGGCCTGGAACCAGGCCGCGCGCGCGTGTGCGTGTGTTTAGTCCTAGAAGCGTCTGTTCCTGCCTCACTTTCCGTTGTGTGTGCAGAGGGCGGCCCCCATGCTCTGCGCCTCACGGCTGCGTTCCCGTGGCGTCTGCGGGGGCCGTCTTGCTTACCAGCGCACCTGCTGCAGCGCCCTCGGCCCTCGTGAGGACGTCTCTGGCCCGCACGTCGTGCCGGCCCTGCGCTGACGAGTTACACACACTGAATGGCTGAGGGGCCCTGGCCGCCAGTGACCTGACGTGCCCACGGCCACCAGGAACCTTTCCGTGAACTTGTTCTTAACCGGCTCCTGGCACCTGTTTACTCAGAGGCAGTCATCCCCCTGAGAGGCATCGTGGACCGTTTCTGGCTCAGACTGAGGGCCGTTTGCCTCATCCTTCCTTTTCACAGTCACTCACTCACTTCCCGAGCTTGAAGTTCCGATGCTTCGGGAGTGACTGCCCTCCCTCGTTGGCATCCGGGCAGGAGTCACATGTGGTCGCTGCCGGCCTCCACAGGCTCTCGTGCTGTGGCAGAGCCCCCGAGCCGTCGTGTGGCCCACAGGAGGGTCAGGGTGGCCACGCGAAGACGGAGTTCTGTGCGGAGCACAGGGCGCTTCTTGGGGGTTGAGGGTGGGTGGCCCGCGCAGGCCGGACCCCAGCTGAGGGGCGGGGCCGGGGCCCCTCTTCGGCCACAGGAATGTGCTGAGCACACCCCATGGGCCATCTGAATCAGGCTGAATCAGCTCGGCTGCGTCTGGGAAGGAGCAGCGCCAGATGGCTCCATGCCATTTGACAGAGGGACGGCCGCACTGTGGGGACAGGTGGCACAGGAGGCGCAGCCTGGGATAAGGAAAGCCTTTCCTGTTGTCCCCACGGAATCTGGTCACAGGAGGTCTCTCCCCAGATCACCTGTGCACCGAGTTACTCTGCACCTGTCGCTACCGCGTGAACGACCCGGAGCGGGAGGAAGGGGTCTGTGACCCACGAGGAGACAAAGCACCGACACCCACCTGACCCCTCAAAGGTGGGAGAACTAGCCGACAAGGACATGGAGCCCGTGGCCAGAAGTCCGCTCCGCGTAACAAGTTCCACTGAGACTCGAATCCCTCAGGGCTGGCCGATCCGTGTGGAGAGGGAAGCCGCAGCCGCTGTGAGAGGCATGCGGACTGCCGACAGCCAGCTGCACACGCGGGGCAGCAGCCGTCAGGTCCGCGCCGCGGGGC
>NC_043716.1:56751506-56764460 GCF_006229205.1 Suricata suricatta | reverse complement strand
ATCAGGTCCAGGCCCCTGGGCGCCAGCCGTCAGGTCCGCGCCGCGGGGCGCCAGCATCAGGTCCAGGCCCCTGGGCGCCAGCCTCAGGTCCGCGCCGCGGGGCGCCAGCATCAGGTCCAGGCCCCTGGGCGCCAGCCTCAGGTCCGCGCCGCAGGGCGCCAGCCGTCAGATGTTATCCACACGAGGCATGGGGAGCACGGGAAAGTTGTTACAAAAGTAAAGGAGCATCCCTGGGCTGTGGGACCTACAGGTAACCTGACGTGTATTTGAGCCCCTGATGTGGCCAGCAGGAAAACATCTCAAGAAACAGGCTCAGAAATGTCCAAATTTTCCAATTTAGTGAAAACTACAAACCAATGGGCCCAGGAAGCACCAAGAACCCGTCCCACACAAGGAACGTGAAAAATACCCCAAGTTATAATCTAAATGCTCAAAACCACGATTATTTTAAGAGCCTGGAAGCAGCCGATAAAAGAGAAGGCGCCGAAGAAAAGCTGCCAGCCTGGCCTTCCATGCACAGCGAGACAGTCTCTATAGGTGGCTGCAGAGCAAGGACTTTGTAAGTCCCCCGGCAAGGAGGCGGGGCTGGGCGGGGCCGGCGAGGAGGCGGGGCTGGCGAGGAGGCGGTGCTGGGGCGGGGCCGGCGAGGGGGCGGGGCCGGCCAGTAGCGGGAGGAGGCCGGAGTGGGCTGCGTGCTGCTGTGAGAGGCGCGCTCCAGGTCAGCAGGGGCTGAGGTGGACTCTGCCACGCTCCCGTCAGGCGAAGAAGGCGGGGCGCCCGTGTCTGGGGGGGTAAAGGACGTGAGCGCATGGTACTCGCGGAGCCCTGTCCCCGCGGGACGAGGACCGTCCGAGGTGCTGACCCACGCAGGGTGGGGTTTCTGAGCACAGGAAGGGAGCCCCGGTGGGGCGGCCGGGGAGGTGCGGGGGCCCCCCTGTACCCGGAGAGGCCGGGCTCCTGTCTCCATAGACAGACGACGCAGCAAGCGGAAGGGACTCCCGTGGGAGGAGGGAGCACGGGCCGCGCCGAGGAACGCGCCTCCGGTCCGCGTGCCGGGAGCACCGGGCCGTGACGCAGCCCCGCACACGGCGTGTCCTCGGCCACAGCGCAGCGCGGAGAACACGAAACTTCCAAACGTGGCAAGGGAGGACGCTTTTAACTAATTTTTTAAATGTTTAAATTATAAGATAAAATTTTAACAAGTAACGTGAATATAAAATATGTAAACATTTAAGGTACATAAATGTTATATGCATAACATAAATATTTGTGTAAGATAATACACGTAGTCTTCGATATTTATGCATAAAAGACACAGATGGGGCTACACCAAACTGAGAAGCTTCTACGCAAGCGAAAAACCATCTCACCGAAGGAAAAGGCTGCCTGTGGAGCTGGAGACGGTGTTTTGAAATCACGTCTCTGACAAGGGGTTAATACCCGAGACAAATAAAGAACTCCTATAACCTCATAGTGAAAACCCAAACAATCCAATTGAAAAATGAACAGAGGACGTGAGTAGACCTTTCTCCAAAGAAGACACGCAGATGACCAACACGTCCGTGGAAAGACGCCCCGCGTCACTCCCCAGGAGATGCCCACGGAAACCACGGTGAGGCGTCACCTCCCGCCTGTCACCTGGCCTGTCGGCAAAAACACAGACCTCACGGGCTCTTATCACAGCAAACAAAATACCTGAGTTAGCGGGTCAGGTAGTTCGCCTGAGCGTGGTGACCATTTCATGACGGCTGTGTGTATCAAACCCTTACGCTTAACATACGAACATTGTAAGTTTTTTCATTTGTCAAGTATGCCTCAGTGAAGCTAGAAAAAATACATACGTACAATTTATAACGTAACATACAACTTTTACTGATACAGTTTATTATAACTACACCAACATTTATATGAAGATATAAAGTCAGTGAAATAAAATGTTTAATAATCTGTTTCAGAAAGGTCTGAAGGGAAGTAAAAAATACCGTGAGCTGAGGGGCGGTGGAGACAGCCCCTCGGGGTCTGCGGGGCGCAGCTCGGCCAGGCGGAAGGGAGCGTTTTCGAAGCCGCAGTGCAGCCCCTGAGAAGCAGGGGGCTTTCACTTCATTGACCTCAGCTTCAGCCTTAAGATATCAGTGAAAGAAAAGCAGATTAAACCCGAAGGAAGTGGGAGAAAGGAAATAAGGATCACAGTGGAAATCAATGCAAAAGAAAACAGAAAAGCAATAGAGAAAATCTCTTCCAGCAGAAGCCGGTTCCGCGAGCAGATCGATAAAATGAGTAAACAGCTTCCCAGATGCTCTCATTTCCTCTGGTTTGCACCCATTAGTGTCACTGCGGGATCGTGGGGCAGTTCTATTTTTGAGTTTTGGAGGAACCGCTACACTGTTCCCAGACTGCACAGGAAAAAAAAAAAACCATGCCAATTCCCAAATGAGGAGTGAGAGGAGGCATTGCTGAAGGTTCTAGAAACATTAAGGGAGTGATACGCGAATATTACGAACAGATATCAGTGCCAGAACCCTCAGTAAGTTTGATGAAAAACATACTTCTTGAATGACACGAGTTTCTCATATAAGTATGAGTCAGAATAGCACCGTATCTGTTAAGAAATTGGATTTCAGTGTGAAGCGTCCCTGCAGTGGAAGCTCAGGTCCCGTGGTGCCACTGGTGACTCCTGGCAGACGCCACCGAGGGGGGGATGCAGATCAGCGCTCTGCCGTGTCATTCCGTCGCTGGCAGGGCGGGCCCGGTGCCAGATCCCGACGAACACATCACGGACCAGCGTCCTTTGGGAAGCCTGATGCACACGCTCCAAATAAGACTTTTGTATGTCAGGGCGCCTGGGGGCTCAGTCGGCTGTGCGCCCGACTCTTGGTATCGGCTCAGGCCGTGATCTCACGGTTTGTGGCGTCAGGCCCCACGTTGGACTCTGCACTGACAGTGCGGAGCCTGCTGGGGATATTTTCTCTCTCTCTCTCACCTTCCAACCCACTCCCATGGGTGCATGCTCACACACGCTCTCTCTCAAACTGCATAAACTTAAAAATATTTAAAAAATTACAAACTAAAAAAACTTCAGTAAATCAATTTCAGAACATGTAAAAAGGCTCTTAACAGAGTGGAATTTATTTCGGGAACGCCAGGCTGTCTAGTGACGGGAGGAAACACCACCGGACTCGCCGCATTAACAGCAACAAAACCCAAGTCTGTCTCCTCCGTAGACACAGAGGAAGCATTCGACCGAATCTAAAATCTATTTCAGACTTAAAAAAAATAAAGCTCTCAGCGAACCTGTCACAGGAGGGAACTTCCTCTGCATGACGAGCAGCACCTACCACACCTGTTAGAGCCCAGATCACACATGATGGTGAACAGTCTGAACATGAAGGTGAGCAGAAAGGCCAGGGTGCCTGCCCACATCATCCCTCGCCAGCGCTGTGCCCGGAGCTCCAGGTAGTGCCGGAGAAACCACAGCGTCCAGGCTGGCAAGGAAAAAGTGTAACTCTCTATTCTCAATCAACATGATTCTCTTTGTAGAAAATCTAATTGGATCTATCAAAAAAAAAAAAAAAAACCCACAACCTATTCCCACTGAGTGAGGTTAGTAAGGTTGCAGGTCAGAAGGCTAACACGCAGCAGTCCATTTTATTTATGTCCACCACGAGCCATGGAAAGTTGAAATCAAAGTAAAAAACGTTTCCAATAGTGTCAGAAACATAAACTACTTAGGGATGAATTCCAGCAAAAGATATACAAGACTTCTGCACTTGAAACTTCAATCCATTGGCAGGAAAAATTACAGCAAATCTAGATAAATGGAGAGATCCCATCAACATGGGTCCCCACCACAAATCCATATATGGAAATGCAAAGGACCTAAGAATAAACTAAACAACTTTCTTTAAAAAAAAAAAAAAGACCCCTAAAGGACTCATACTACCTGATGTCAAGACTCACCATGTCGTATCAGGGCTGAAAGTGGCTTCTTAGACAGTGGGACCAAATGAGAAGTCGGGAGCTTGACCCACACGTGTGTGGTCGACTGATTTCCAACAAAGACGCGACTGGTTCAGCTCAACAGAAAGGAGTGTCTGTTCACCGTGTGGCGCTGGGACTGTTGGACGTCCATGTGCAAACACGTGAACCACCTTGCACACCTTGTACTGCATTAAAAAGTTAACTCAAAATGGGAAAATATTCGCAAATCATTTACCTAAAAAAAATTCTTAGGTTACAGAGGGAGCTCTCAAAGCTCAATATGAAAACAAACACACAAACCAAAAAATGGGCCAAGGGTTTGAACAGTCACTTCACGAAGGAAGTAGTTTGCTGGCAGAAAAGCACCCAAAGTGTCGCCGCTTGGCATTGACCTTGGAGAACGCAAGTGACACCGGTCAGATTCCAGCACGCAGCTGCTGGAAGTCCTCATCCGAATGCTGTCCAGCAAGGGTGCCCGTGCATGCCCACCCTGGGTTTCTCGATTCTGGTCTCTTGAAGGCTCATGTCCGGCAGGAAATCACGCACGATGTTTGTAGCAGGTTTGTTTGCAGGAGCCGAACAGCGGACGTAGCCCGAAGGCCATCCACGGAGCGAGCAAGCAAACGGATTCACCCACTCGGGGCGGCACTCCTAAGCAATAATAAAGGACATTCTAGCCCCAAATTAGCTGAGGGGGAAAAGCCAGCAAAAAAAGGGTATTCACTGTGTAACTTCATTTATGTAAAATTCTAGAAAATGTAAACTGTACTCACAGAGAGCAGATGGCTGCCTGGGGAGGGGGGTTCGGAAGGGGCACAAGGAAAGTTTTGAGGGTAGAGATTGATTGTGGGCATGTCTTGACGGATGTGCGCATATGTCCAAAATTACTGAAGTCTATATTTTTAGACGTGCGGTTTTTTTTGTATATCATTTTAACCTCAGTAGAGCTGTTAAGAATTTCAAATTGTGGGGCCACCTGGGTGGCTTAGTCAGTTGAGAGTCCAACTTTGGCTCGGGTCACAATGTCCTGGTTCATGAGTTCAAGCCCCGCGTTGGGCTCTGTGCTGGCAGCTCAGAGCCTGGAGCCTGCTTCAGATTCTGCATCTCCCTCCTCTGTACCCTTCCCCCGCTCATGCTCACTCGCTCACTCTCTCTCTCTCAAAAAAAAAAAAGAAGAAGAAGAAGAAAACAGGGGCGCCTTGGTGGCTAAGTCGATTGAGCGTCTGACTTTGGTTTAGATCATGTCTCACAGTTCATGGGTTCAAGCCCCGCATCAGGCTCTGAATGGTTGGCTCAGAGCCTGGAGCCTGCTCTCTCTCCCCCTCCCCTGCTCATACTCTGTCTCTCTCTGTCACTCAAAAATAAGTGTTAAAAAATTTTTTTTTGCATTTCAAATTTTGGAGCAATCTGTGGACAACTGTAGCGTCCCTTTTAGATTCTCAGTTTGAGAAAGACAACGAAATGTGGGGATTATTCTAGATGAAGACTCCTCATGCCTGACCCGTAAGTACAGGTCTGGATCTTGGACCCAACACCAAAAGTTGTAAAAGACATGGTTTTACAGTCGAGAGACTTATGAACAGAGATGAGACCCTGGATGACGGCATGGCGTCGATGCTGAATTTCTTGAGTGACAGCGGCCTGTGGCTACGTAAGAGGACCTCCTCTCTCAGGAAAGTCTCCAGGCAGAGCCTCATGCCATCTGCAACTTTGCAAAAGTGCAGACAAGCACAGGGGAGGCGAGAGGGAGAGAGCACATGATGCTGAATGTTTCAGTTGTCCTTGAGATTGTTGTGGCAGGGTCACAGATCCAGGGCGATGTCACAGGAGGACATCCGTGTCCTGCGGCCAGACCCGCGGGGGCCGGGGCCCCCCGCTCCGGGAGGGCGCCGGCGGGGCTCTGGTGAGCCCCTCAGACCTTTACCATCCTTCCTCCTTCTGCCGAAGAACCAGGCTGAGCAAGGGGCAAGGGCAGGGAGCCCTGGGGGCTGCAGGTGGTCCGGGCTTATTCGTAGGCACCGTTAATACATAGTTCGGGCAGACTTTCCCAAGCTCCACTCCGTAAAGTTATTTATAGAGCCGCTGGGCCGCTGAGGGCACACTGTCTGCGAATTTGGAAAAGCACTCTGTGTCGTATCCATGAAGTCAGTCCAGATTCAGGGACACACAGCTCCGCCATGTGTGAAGCTGTCGTGGAACCAGGAAGAACATACTCTGAGTGGAAGCGGATGGATTTTATTTCTGTGCCCTCACACCTATGCTGGCTTCCCCTCCGCGGTCCCAGAACGGGTGCCGATTTCCCATCTCCGCCCACCCCACCGGCTCTGACGTCGCCAGCTTCTCCCCGCACCTGCGCCCTGTCCCACTGCCCCCTCCAGGCTCACACAGAGGAGCTCAGGGGAGAAAATGCGTGGGCGTAGCCTTCTCTTCCCTCCTGTGACGGGTCACCGAGTCCCGAGTGGGACCAGGAGGGCTGGGAGTGTGCAGCCCAGACCTGCTGTCGCTGTGGCCCGGCCCCCAGGGGCTGGCACACCCAGGACCTGGGGCGGACGCTGCCCCTGTTCTGGCAGCTCACCTGTCTCTTTGGCTCTGACTGCCTTGTTCCTACGGGTTTTCTTTTAATAAACTACTTTTCAGATCAGTTTACATTTACAGAATCCTAGAGCAGTAAACAAAGTTCCCGGGTATCCCACGCCCACATTCTCCTCTTGTCTGTGTCTTAGGGCACCAGTGTTGACGCACTGCCACTAACTGAAGGCCGCACTCTGCTCCGGTGTCCTTGGTTTTCCTGTCACCCCTTCCTGCCCCCAGAGTCATATCTCCCCGCGTGCCTCCAAGCGGAGCCGTCTCTGTGCCCGGTGCTGGGTGGCCCGGTGGCTTAGGGGTGCTTGGCCGCCGCCCCATCAGGATGTGTGGGAGAAAGAGCAGAGCCCCCCTTGTCGCCCCAGGGGTCCGACGGCTGGCAGGACGCCTCGCCATGGGCAGGACCTTGACGCCTGGCTCACGCGTGTTTGCCCGGCGTCTGCTCGCGCTCTCCGCCTTCCATCCTGTTCTCCCTACAAGGAGGTCCCTGGTGCGCTGGGAGTTTTGTACGTGGTGGTTTACGTCTGAGGTCAAACACAGTCCTTTACTGTCTCGTTATTTTGTTTTAATCTGAGTATTATTTTTACGTCTCTCCCTTGTTACTACTGGTTTAGCCTTATTTTATAAGGTTGGTGTTGGAATGGTTTTCTTTTATTCTGTACGCCCAGGGTTTTGTGTATTCTGTCCCTCAGTTCCCTTCCTGAGCCAGCCTTTCTGCCCTGCTGCCCGGTCCCAGCAGGTGCTCAGGCAGCGGGCGGTGAAGGAGCGACGGGCAGACCCCACGTCTGGCTCGCCATAGGCACTTGATGAATGTGACTAACCCTTCCCGCCTGCTCATTTGACATCAATAATTAAATTGCTCTGATGGTCCATTTAATTTCCAAACTACGGGTTATGAAGAAAATAAATGAAGCCGTAGCATCAGGGCACACAGGTTTGCGTGCAGGCGCTGTGGTCAGCAGGACGTGCGGACTTGGTGGCTGTGCGGGGCCGTGCGGTCAGTAAGATGCAGCCACACAGCTCTTCGTAGCCGGCATCCAGTTCTGTGCGGCGGCCGCATTTCAGGGCCCCCAGGGTGGGGTTACCCTGGAGCAGACCCCCTCTCACAGCCCCTGGAGAACTGTGGGACTGTGGGCCCGGAGAGTGCATCCCCGGAGCTGCGGCCGCCCCTCCCCACACCTACCGGGGAGGGGGCCGGGCCCAGCCACACGTGCACTTGGGTAACAGGCCAGGTTGCAGCTGAGTGTGCCTGTCTCTGGCAGAAGGAGACCATTGTTTCCAGATGCCTCCGGACTCCCAGGAGTGAGATGGAAGCAGGAGGCCATCACTGCCACTCACCGTCCGGTCGCTGGCCCGCTGCCCGGGGACCGGACTGGGTGCGGATAGGCAGGTGACGGATCACCTGTTTGCAGCATGAATGGGCACGGTGACTCAGGCTGCAGGGGACTTCCTGGTGACAGTAGCTGAAGCGTCAGCCCGATGCCGAGGGCCATCGAGACAGGCCGTTTGTGTGGGTGATGACTCAGGGCCCGTGATTCATTGTCAGGCTGGGCTGAGTCCCTGCCGGCTCTGCAGTGCTGATCAGAGCAAGGGGAGGGCGGGGAGCTGGTCACCCGAGGGCAGAGCCTGGCAGGACCGAGTCTCACATGTCTTAGGAAGAGGGGACACAGGCCTGGGGGGGCGGGGCCTGAAGTGGAGCCGGGTTATTGTACGGTCCAGGAAGCGCCGGCTCATGCGGTGCACCTGGCAGTGACCTGGGCCCAGGGTCTGGGCCGAAGCCCATAGGGTACGACCGGGAGAGGCCGGGTCTCGGCATCCTGGCTCTGCTGCTCGGCAGCTCTGGACCAGGAAAGCCCCTTCCCTCCCATGTCCAGGGGCCACGACTCGTCCACACTGGACGCAGTCACTGGGGGATGATGCTTCTCCGTGCACACATCGGCTTTTTTATTCGTTCAACATGCGCTTAGTGGGCCTCCGACGGGAACCAGGCTGTGCTGCTTTCCGGGATCATAGAGTAACAACCAGGCCATTGTCCTCGAAGAGCTGAGCACACAACAGAGCAGGGCCGGTGTGAGGGGCTCACCTGGAGGCAGCACCTCGGACATCCCGCTGCAGTAAGACCACGACGCAGGCCCGAGGGTGGCTGGGCTGACGAGAGGCGGGTCCCATGGGTGCTCGGATGCCCCTGGTAGGGAGGACAGGCCAGGAGCCAAGACGTGGATGCACGGAGATGAGTCCTGTGACAAACACAGTGTGAGTGCAGGCGTGCGGTATGGGAGGGGGAGGGGTCTCTTTGTTCAGAAGCATTTCTCCATCACCGCTGCCCATTCTGTCACTGGGTGACTGACACTGAGTGGGGGAGGACCCTGTGCGGCATGGCTCAGTGTGACCTCGGGGACAGTTTCAGGGTCTGGCTGGGACAGCAGGGCTATGCTCCGGAAACAGAAGTTTCGGGACTCTCAGGAGCACCAGGAGCCCGGGGTCCAGTCCAGCAGAAGGTCGGCACCGGGGTGAGGGCCGCTCTCTGGCCTCAGCCAGAATCCGCCCAGAGCAGAGCTCCCCGGGGCCAGGCGGACAGAGACGCAGGCACGGACCACTCTCTGGTAGCTGAGCAGGTGCAGAAATGAGTGGGCGGCTGTCCGTCGGCCAGAGAACCGAGTGAAACGAAGGATTACAGTGAGGAAATGCCATCCAACTACACATCTCGCTTCCTTCGTGAAGGTTCGCCTGCACGTACGGTAAATGCTGAGTGTCAAGTTGACCAAAAGCTACGGCGAAATCATCCAGGAGAGCAAGACCCTCATATTCTATAGCAGAACATCAGTAAATAACGTCTAAAATGGCTAAATAAAGACAGAGCCATTATTTCGAAATCTGGAGGTAAAATCTTGGAAAACCTGTCCACAAGAATTATGATCAGCCCCCGGTGGGGAGCTGGACGCGGGCGGGAGGGACGGACCGCCGGTGCTGCTCTGCATGTTGATCTGATCTGCGCGTCACAGAGAGACCCCAGGGGCCCATCTGCGAGCAGGGCCCGGCCTCCCGCACCCAGGGCAGAAGGCGCTGAGCCGCGGAGCTCTGCCAGGACAGGTGCTCCCACGCCCGTCGGGGAGAGAGCTGAGCGACACGCGGCAAGCCCGAGGGTCTCCTGCCCCCCACGGGGGGGGGGGCGGTCAAACACCTTGGCCCCGAGTGGAGTGCGGAAGGCGCTGTGATTTGGACCAGCCTGGGTTTGGGTTCTGGCTCCGCCGACGGCCCTCGGGCAGGTCACTGCCTCTTCAGACCTTGACTTCCACATGTTAAAGCAGGACTTGAACTACTTCCTGTCGAGGCGGCGGTGGGATCCGCGTCCACAGGGCTCAGCGCAGGCCAGGCACTGCCAGGCACGACCGCGTTGCCACTTTCCTGAAGAATAGCGCAGACTCACCAGCGCAGCCTGAAGAACACACACTGACCCCCGCGTCCTGATCACAAAGACCGTTTCTTAGTTAAATTTCTGTTTATTGAGATCTGGCACATACTAGGCCGCAAAAGAAACCTTAAGAATTTCCAAACAGCAGGCAGTGCAGGTGGTGTGCGCGGCAGGACCAGAACTGAGTAACGGCGGCAGAAGGCAGGACGGCCCTTCCCACTGGGCATTTATCAGTTTTTAAAAGCAGTTGTCTTCAATCTTGGGTCAAAGGAAAAATACAAAACAAAATTATAGTTTCCAAAAGTACAGAAAATGAAAGTAATGGGCATCAGACCCCCAGGGTGTGGTAAAGCCACGTTCAGAGAAGACTTTGCGGCCCCGAGTCCCCACCCCGTCGGAGCAGAGTCGGGGCAGAGCAGGCAGCCGGCGAGACGGACTCCGCAGTGACACACGAGGGACCATGCGGGGGGCAGAGAAAAGCGTTCGGTAAAGATAAAAGAGAGGACGTTCTGAGTCTACAACACAAACATAAAGAGGAAACGGTAAACAAGCAGCGGTTTCCCTGGGGGAGGAGTCAGCTCAGCTGATTAGGGGACCACGGACAGTCTAGAACAGTCTGGAAAGGACCAGGCAGGAAACCCCGTGGGAGGGAGGACAGCTAAGCCCTGAGGCGGTTCTGCACGTCTCCTCGAGGGCAGGGGCAGCGTGAAGACAGCAAGCCGCTGTTCTCAGTCTGATTCGAGGAGAAGTAGAAAGCTCACCCAGACCGTTTCCGCGGAAGCAGTGGCGAGAGGTGCTCGGAGGGCCCCGCCTGCCCGATCGTTCCGGGAGGAAGGGACACCGCACCTGCTTGTGGGGCCAGTGTGACGTTGGCGCAGGCGCCTGCAGGGCACAGCGATGTCGCTGTGCTCACGGCCACCAAAGAGCATATTTTAAACGTGAGCAAAATGGCACCTGGCTGGCTCAGTCGGTTAAACGTCCGACTTCGGCTCAGGTCATGATCTCACCGTTCGTGGGTTTGAGCCCTGCATCAGTCTCTGTGCTGACAGCTCAGAGCCTGGAGCCTGCTTCCGATTCTGTGTCTCCCTCTCTCTCTGCCCCTTCCTGCTTACACTCTGTCTCTCAAAAATAAACAAACATTAAAAAAAAAAAAAGAAATCAATGTGAACACATGAAGACATAGGCTGTTTAATGACAGAAGGATTTGTCATCGTCAGTAGGTCAGTGTTCCCTAAGTTAATTTAAACTTTAATACAATCCCAATAAAACTACCATCAAGCTCCCCCCCCCACCCCTTTTCTGGAACTAGACAGACATACTTCCTACGGAGAGAGAAATAGGATTTGCCGGGGGAATTCTGAATGAACGGCCAGGATCTAATCCTCCCAGATACCAAGACTAGTGCTGAAACAAGCCCCAGTGAGAAAGAGCCTTGCGGGGCTGGATTAGGGACAGGCAGGCTGACAGGCGGTCACAGCAGACACGGACGTGGGCGCACACAAGGCACAGTGTGTGGTCGCGTCAGGTCTCAGCTCCGTGTGGGAAGGATGACGGGCTCCCGAATTTTTGGTGCTGGGGGGGCTCCCTGTCTGCTCACCCCGAACTCCAGAATTGACTTCAAAAAGGCAAATTACTTAAATATAAAGACTGGCACCACGAGAGAAAACCCAGGCAGATTCTAGTTTAACCTTGGAGGGATGAAGCCGGCTCAGCTATGACTTACCATCTATTTGTCTTTGGAAATTGATAGATTCAGTTGCATGAAAATAAAACATTTGCATGAGGGGAAAAGACCATGAGCAAAGCTTTCAAACGAGCGTGGGTTGTGGATATTTAAAACTCCTCCCCCAGCTCAAAGACTAGCCGTCATAATATATAAAGAGCTCCTAGAAATCAAGGAAGACACTAACAGTCTGGTAGAGGAGTTGTCAACGAATGAACAAGAACCAGCAGGTCCCAGAAAGAGGGAGACAGATGGCCCGTCCCTACACACACAGGTCAGGCGCGGGCTCCTGCACCGTAAGGAAAGCGCACAGTAGGGCCACACCGAATACGGGTTTCCACCTCTCAGAAGGGCGAGCACTCCGGTGCTTTACGGCCGGCCGTGCTCCCAGGACAGTGTCGAGACGGCACGCCCGTCGACCCTGTGACGGGCCGTCCTCTCCGGAGCTCACAGCCTGGCCTGGTTGGGCGTGCATGAGCCGCGCTGTCCGTGTGGCAGGCTGGCCGCAGGGGAGGGAGCGCAGGGTGCAGGACACAGGCGGGGTGGTCCTCGTGCCGCAGGAAGGGTGCCCCCGTCCCCACGGCCCTCGTGGAAGAACAGGCAAGGAGCTAACGCGGCGGTTACCGCGGCGCTGAGGGAGGGCTCTGGCCTCCGCTGTGTGTGACGCTCCTTCTCGTGTTCTGTCCAGACGTCACGCTGCCACGTGACGCCACCATCATGCCAACCCCCTGCCGCCCCTGCAGGGACCCGGGGGGGGAAGCCACCTCCCCATCTCTGCCTCTCTGTAGCATTTGGAGTCTCGAACTTTTAAAATTTGTTTACAAAGTGTATGCGTTTCTCCAAGGTCAGGGCAGGTCATGAGTGGCCTTGCCCAGCAGTGCTCAGGACAGTCCTGTCGACGAAGTCCGTCCATCTGCGTTCCGTTGTGCCCGCCCCCCCCAGCCCTCATCTGTCACACCTGTGGCCCCATGGGGGGCAGGTCAGACGACACAAGGTCAGGGAGGCGGCCGGAGCCCCCGCGGCTCCCTGGCATCTCCCCCAGGCCTGCGCCTGTCGGCTGCATTTGGGAGGCCTCGTGTTCCCTTCCTGCTAGTGAGGCGCTCGGCCAGGGGACGGGTGTCTCAGCCACCTGCCTGCGGCGCGGACGGGGGGCAGGACTGGGACTGGGAAAGTCGGAGTGAGCTCTGAGCCGGTCGGTAGGCGTCTCCTGCCGGGGACCCAACGGGCAGGCGGGCCGCGAGCAGGTGGCCTCGGCGGC
>NC_043716.1:56717224-56751406 GCF_006229205.1 Suricata suricatta | reverse complement strand
GGGGGGCGGGGCCGCCCGACCAGAGCCGGCGGCCCAGAGGCATGGCGCTGCGACACGGGCCTCGTCCTGAATGCGCGGGCGGCGCCAGCTCCTCTCTGATGAGACACTTTGAACGGCTTCTCCTGCAGACGCACGGGCCTTGATCCGACCTGTCGAGCGCCTGGTGTAAAACAGAAGGAGCCTCTGTTCTCCAGCCCGGGCGCCCACCCGCTGCCCCCAGGGACGCCGGCGCCGCCGGGGGTGTGGAGGAGCTGCCCTCCCGTGGTGCTGGTGCCTTTCCTCCTTCCGTCACAGCCTGCACTCAGGGCAAGGGGCCCTCGTGGTGGCACCTGGCCTCCCTGGCTCTTCGGGGGTTGGCTACTGACCGGAGCCCAGGTGCCCCTGCCCACCGATGCCCACCTGCTCAGCTCCCTCGAAACGGGAGGCCAGCGGCCGCCTGATCGGTGGAGGAGACACAGGCAGAAGCACCTAATCGTCAGAGCCCCGGGCAGTAGGGGTGTGGAGGGGGCGTGGGGCCGGCGCTCTGGCTGCAGAGCTGGGAGGGGCTGCGCACGGCCGGGGGTGGGGGCACCACGCAGTCGGGGCAGGGGGAGCACGTGGCTCTTCTCCTTCTGTTGTCAGAAGCTCCTTTCCGGACTCCGTCCTCACTTCTCTGATGGGCTCTGTCCTCTGGATGGAGCGTGCCAGGCATGTCTCTGCGGGCCTGTCCAGTGGATCCAGAAGCCTGTTCAGTGTCGTGGCCGCATCTGGGTCGAGGGTCACGGTCTCCAAGAAGGAGCCCACGATCCGTGTGTCTCCACCGCTCGCGGCGGCTCCTGGATGTGCTGTGTGTTTCCGTGGCCACTCCAGGTGCTGGGCGCCAATCTCCAAAGTGGGCCCCCAGCGAGCGAGAGGGCAGCCAGGCCCGAGGCCTCGCTCCTCGCTTCCAGTCCTGCGCTTTCCTGTCCCCCGCGCACCCAGGAGCTTCCTCTCCTTGCTGTGCACCTGAGGCCGTGCAGACTCCACCCAGAGTGTCTGGGGCTCGACCTCTGAGCCCCTTGACGAGCCAGCACCTACAAAGTGCCCCCAAACCTGCCAGCCTGGTGTGAAGTCAGGGCTGGTGGGAACGCTGGCCACCACCTCCGAGCCAGGCTCCCTCCTCCGGAATTCCGAGTCCTGGGCACTGAGTGTCACTTACAAACCCCCTGCTCCCGGGCACCCCTTTCCCGTGTCCTCCAGGGCCCCGTCCTCCGTGGCCCAGAGCACCCTCCACCTCTGTGCTGTGGCTTCCCATTCGACATGGGCCTGACTTCCGACCTAGAAGGTCAGCTTGGGCCACGTGCCTGCTCTTTGGAGCATCCGTGCTCCTCCCTCCTGATGGCTCTCGCTGGAGCGGCCCCACTCGTGCGCATGTCAGGTGCAGGCGCTGGCTCCGGGAGGAGCGTCTGCAGGCCGCCGTTCCGGCCCCGCCGCCGGGTGAACGTGGGCCTCGGGAGGAGATGACCGAGGCAGCGAACTCCGACCGCACGTCCCTTGTCCCCACGTCCCACGGGGCCAGAGGACCCTGGCGGCACCCGCACTCACTTCTCTCCCTGTCTCTTTCTCTCCCCAGTCCTGCCAAGCTGACCTGGTGAAGGACAACGGCCACAAATACTTCCTTTCGGTCTTGGCAGACCCGTACATGCCAGTAAGACCCCCGCCCCCGGGACGCCCTCGGGGTCCACGTCGTCTGTCGCGCTCATGCTCTGGGATGCCTGTGGCGGGGCTGCTCCCCATGGGTGTGGGCGGGCAGCGTGCCCCTGAGGTCAAGGCCGCTGCGGGTGTGCGTTCAGGGCGTCCGTCCCTGGCATGTGAGCACGGCGGGGGCCGCTGTCACCCTGTCGGCCGAGTTAGAGTTAACGAGTGCTTGCCTGCGTCTGGTGCGGCAGCTGGTGCGCCTCGTGAAGGTTCTGGAACACGACGAGATGCTGACGTGCCTTATGAGTCAGGAAGGAAGGCAGGGGAGGAGAGAAGAGCATGGACGTCGAAGTTTCACCTTGGTTTATTCTATGAAACGCTTAAAGGTAGTAATCTGCACGCAGCCTACGCGGCCTGGCCCGATTTCTGGGCTCCGTCCCCGAGCCCCTGGCACAGCAGAGAGAACAGGAGAGACCCGAGTCCCCTCCCCGCCCCCAGCCGATCTCACAGGCAAGCACGCATCCTCACGGCTTTTCCAAGCTAAATGCGGGTTCCCGGAGAAAGCCCAAGAGACATTAACAGCTGGATTATTACATAAAAGCCCTCGAGGTCTCAACTCAAGCGTGGTAACTAAGCATCAACCTCGCTGTGCAAGTGTAGTCAGCATGAGGTCTGGAAACGGCTGTGCCCCTGCCTTTCGGGTGAGAACCCAGCCAGCCCGATGGACGAGGACACCGAAGCGGTGACTATGGCCGAGCGGTGAGCCAGGCTGGCACACGTGGGCCCCGCGTCCACTGCAGGCCGCCGACAGTGTGGACCCAGAGCGAGATTCGAAAGAGAGAACATTGTCGCGATGCCAAAACCTGAAGCGAGAGGTCTGAGGCGAGCCTGCGGGAGGGGCGCTGACCCTGAGGTCCCCTGTGCGCACGGACCCTCGTCCGCACCCGGGGAATTGTAACAGTGTCGCGGTGCCTGGACGCGGCGGCGGCACAGGCAGGGACAGCGCGGAGCAGGCGCGCTCAAGCTCCCCCACCCCACCTGTGCGAGGGCTCAGAGGGCTCGGAAGGCTCGGAAGGGGGTTCCCCTTTGTCTCTCCACGTCCGAGCCAAGGTCTCTGGGCCCCTGGAAGAAGCGAAGGCAAAACTCCACAGGGCCCTTGCACGGCCCGGAGCCCACGAGACTCGGGCCAGAAGCAGAAGCCGGCTCCCGACCCACAGGACGGAGCCCGGCGTGAAGTCAGCAAACAGGAAATTAGCAGCCAAGAACTGAAGGTAATAGAGTTCTCTGGGAAAGACCATGACATTCATAAGGGTAACTATGTTTCCAACGATTCATCGAAACAGTTTGTTTCTTTAATTATGTCCAGAAATACACCCCTGGGTTATGTCCTCAGTACTTTTGTGTCTAAGAAAATAATCCATTTCTCCCATTTTACTCATCCTCACAAAGGACCAACCAGATTCTTTTAATAAATAGGCAGGTTTGGGGACTGTAACAGGACAGACGCTGCCATCCAGAGCAGTGAGTGAATCGAACATAGAGCAGCACAGTGAGCGAGAGACTCGTGGAGAAAGGCCTGGAGTGAAGCAGGTGCGGAGCGTGAGGACCCAGGCCTGTGGGGGGTCTCGCTGCCGCCAGCCTGAGGCCGCAGGCACCCCCGGCACATGGGGAGAAGCAGGATGTGAACAGGTCATGGCTGAGAATTTTCCCAATTTGAAGAAACGAATGAGGGGCCCCTGAGTGGCTCAGTCGGGTAAGCGTCCGGCTTCCAGCTCCAGGTCATGATCTCACGGTTTGTGGGTTCAAGCCCCACATCAGGCTCTGTGCTGACAGCTCGGAGCCTGGAGCTGCTTCGGGATCTGTGTCTCCCTCTCTTTCTGACCCACCCCTGCTCGTGCTGTCTCTTTCTGTCTCTCAAAAAAAAAAACAAAACAAAAACAAAATTTGAAGAAAGGAATAAGTTCTCAGTGAGAGCACTGAATCTGGAGAAGACTAAGTGAAAACAAATTCACACGAAGACTCAACCGAACAGAGACAGAAAATGTCAAAGGCAAAAGGGAAAAATCTTAAACGTAACTGGCAGGAGAGGGGCCCCCGCTCAGGGGCGGATAGAGCCGGCAGGTGACAGGCACAGCCGCTGGGGGAAGGGACTGCCACCCAGAACCCCCGCCGCCTCGCGCGCCATCCAGGACACGGGCAGAGCCAGCACGTGGCCACCGGCGCGCGGCTGACCGCATTCGGACGCCCCGCGAAGGGCTGACGGGGCCCAGGCCTCCGGAGGAGCCGGACCCGCGGGGACGCAGGCAGCAGCGTGGGCCTGAGGAGCGGGCGAGCGCCGGCTGTGAACACGGCCGCGGTGTCGTGAGTTCGAGGGGGTGAGAGCGGCGGAGGAACGTTGGAATCTGCAGCCCTGACTACTCCAAGGGCGAGAGCGCGGAAGACCCACCTCAGACCGCTCCGGGCGCTAGAACGCCAGGCACCGCGACACCGTTACGGCTCCCCAGCGGGCAGACGTGGCAGACGCCCCGCGGAGACTGACCCACGTGACCGAAGACCAGGAAGAAGGAAGCCGGGAGCCGAGTCAGGATGCTGGAGTCGGGCGCTTTCGGCCGCACACCGGGCAGGGGCGGGCGGTGCGCCTCGACGGGCTCGGACAGGGTGCGGGGCGAGCGAGACGGGCTTGTGCAGCTGGAGGGCCTGTCCCGCCCCGTCCTGTCCCTGTTGGGGAGCAGCCGTGCCCTGAGAGGCCGGCCCAGAGCCCTCAGAGCCTGTCCCCGAGGACTCGGGTCCGGAACGGAGGGCCCTGCTATGCCTGGGGAGTGACAGGTCTCCGCCCGGGGACACCGCACCCAGGCCGGCTGGTGTTTTCCAGGCCGAGCACCGGACCATGACGGCTTTCATCCTCGCTGTGATCGTGAGCAGCTACAACACGGGACAGGTGAGCGTCACGGCCGCCCCGAGGGGCCCTGTGTGGGGGCAGGGCGCTCAGCAGGTCCCCCCGGAAGGGGCACAGGCCCTCCTGTCACCAGCCTGCCGTCTGCAGGCCACGCTGAGAGTGGTGGGTTTGGAGTGAGGAAAACTGGGCAAATTTGCAGTACGAGAGCTTCCCCGAGAAATGGGTCTGTGTCCGCAGCGGGCCCCCCCGGGCCGCACGTGACCTCGGGTGCTGTGTGTCTCCTGGCAGGAGGCCTGCCTGCAGGGAAACTTGATCGCCATCTGCCTGGAGCAGCTCAATGACCCCCACCCGCTGCTGCGCCAGTGGGTGGCCATCTGCCTGGGGCGCATCTGGCAGAACTTCGACTCGGCCAGGTGGTGCGGCGTGAGGGACAGCGCACACGAGAAGCTCTACAGCCTGCTCTCCGACCCCATCCCTGAGGTGAGCCCGGGCCAGGGGCCGGCGGGGGCCAGGCGCAGCCGCCCTCCGTGGCGTGACCGTGACCCCGTCCTCCAGGTGCGCTGCGCGGCGGTCTTCGCCCTTGGCACGTTTGTGGGCAACTCTGCGGAGAGGACCGACCACTCGACCACCATCGACCACAACGTGGCCATGATGCTGGCCCAGCTCATCAACGACGGGAGCCCCATGGTCCGCAAGGTGCGTGGCCCCCCCCCCGGGTCCCCAGGCGGCAGAGTGCCTCTCGACTGGGGTCCCTCGGCACCCGGGATCTGGGCCCGTGGCCTTGGCCGCAGCTGTGGGCCCTCAGTTCCCAGGGCCACACACCCTGTAGAGAGCAGACCTTTAAACGTTGGTTTAACCCTCTGCCACGTGCGTTTCTTCCCCAGATGCTCGCGTGTGCGCAGGGCTGCAGAGGGGGGTCCGGAGCTCTCTGCGGCAGGACAGGGTGACACCCGCCCCAGCTCGTCAGGGCAGAGTCAGGAAGGCTTCTGTGGGTGTGAGCTCACCCCGGGTTGTGAGGGCTGAGCAGCCGGGGGCCGGGGAGGGGAGGAGCGGGCAGGCTGGGCAGAGACTGCAGACGTCCAGGGACATGAAGGACCACGGTGCTCCCAGGGGCTGCTCGCTGCTCAAATGACCAGAACAGTGAGCGGGAGGGGCGGGGCCCCGCGTGTCAGGAGCCTGCCTGTCCTCACGGTGCCAAGCTCCTCACCCTTCTGGCAAATGCTGGGGCGCTGCGCTCCGGGTGCTGGGCGAGGCCTGGGCACTGTGCCTACAGGAGACCAGGAGGCCGTGTTTGCTGTGGGGCCTGGAGGCCTGGGGACCGGGCAGCGGCTGCAGAGAGGATGCAGCCTGAGCAGGGTGGGCAGGGAAAGCCGCGCTGGGGGCGGTGCCTGCTCAGAGCCGGGGACCCTGCACTGTCCGCAGAGTGCCGACCGCTGGCAGCCTGTCTGCTGGGCCAGAGCCACGCGGCGGCACCGCCGGGAGCCCGGACCCAGCCTGCTGGTCTGGAGACCCGGCTCTGGGAGCTCGCCTGCCCCTCACCACTCCTCAGGCTCGCCGGCTCTCCCCTGCAGCCACGGCAGTGACGACACGTGCCACCAGCCGCTGCCGTGCCCCAGTTTGCGGCCAAGAAGAGAAGCGGGTGTGTGGTGGGGTTTTCACAAAGTCACGTGTGTTCAGTATGGAACAGATCACACGCATTGACTTCGTGTGGTGACGGTGCCCTCTCCAGGGCGGAGCAGGCTCACTTGATACATGAATCCAAGTCAGTGGAGTCACATCATTCTCCCGAATCCCTGTGGACGTGAACTTGTCCGTGCAGTGTACACCCCAGGGTGCCCAGCCGGCCAGCTGCCCCCCTCAGGGCCAGGCGAGGGCTGTGGGTGTCACCGCCCAGCCACATCCTCACGCCCAGCTTCCCCACCCCGTCCGCCTTCACAGCTTCAGTTTTGTGTGTCTGTAACGAGAGACCACAGAGCCGCAGTGCAAGGCGTCCCCCTCCCTTTCCTGCACGCCTGACCCAGCGACGCCGAGGGAGCCAGCAGAGGCTGCCAGGTCCCCGGCGGGCGTGACGGGGCCAAGCTGCCTGGCCAGCCGGCGGGGCGTTGACGTCGGAGCAGGCGCCCTCCGCTTGCACGGTGACGGGGCCAAGCCCGACCCTCCGGGCCACCAGGTGGCAGCCAGTAATGTGCTGTTGGAAACATGCGGTGGCGGCAGCCCTCGGGGGAGGAAACGAGGTGGCGGCCAGGACACAGAGGCCATGGGGGGCGGGGGAGGACCCCCCAGGAAGACACGTGGTCCAGCCTTCCACACGACCAGAGGAGAGCGTTAGCGGGTTCGCCTGGGACAGTGCGTGAGCCCAGGCACGACGCCCCTGAGCCGTTAACCACGGGATAGAGGGACAGCGCGTCTGAAGGGAAAGGCTTCCTGCCGTGTGCTGCGCGGGTCACCAGCCCTCGCTGATCTGGCACGGAACCAAACCTGGCTGCTCAGCGCTTGCACTTGGTGGGGGGCCGGGGGGCTCCTGTTCCAGGGCCGGCCCGAGCTGTTCTTGCCGGACATCAGAGCAAAGGGGCGAGTCGGCGCTCTGCGCGGAGGACACAGACTGTGTGTCCGCTGGGAGGCATGTCGGCGGCGGGCGTGGGCAGGCCTGCCCGGGGCTCGGTGCGCTCAGACGCGGGCAGATGGGGTGGGAGGTGGGCCAGGGATCCACAGTTCCGTGGGCACGAACCGAGGAGTCCCTAGTGGGAGCTGACTGGCACCGCAGGCACGCGCCATTCGGGGTCGCGGGAGCACGCACCGGAGAGGCCAGCTGGGAGCTGGAAGAGAGAGGGGGACACGGGTGTGGGTTTGGAGCCGTGCACAGACACGACAGGTGGAAGCAGAAGGCTGTGCGCTCCAGTGGGAGAAGGAGCACGGGAGTGAGGAGCGGGCAGCTGCCAAGGTCCCGGGCCAGGTGGAGCTGGGCACCTGGGCAGAATGTCCCTGGCATGGGGCCGTGGGGACCCCCATGCAAGCTCATTTCCTCAGGCAGTTGGGCCTAAGGATCGTGGAGAATTTCCCTGCCTTTCAGGGACCGGACATGGATTTCTCTTTGCAAGTTTTACGTTTCATGAGGAGCTCTGACTCGTCGGAGGGGCCTGCTTCAGCGTGCCCAGGGTTCCAGTGGCCCAGCAGCGGCAGGCTCCAATCCACAGGGCCGTCGGCCCGGGCCCGGGGCCCGTCCGCCTTTCCCCTGTGTCCTGGGGACGCCTGCGCCGCACCCACAGCCGCATCTCGAGACCCCGCCCACACTGCCCGTCCAGGGGCGCCCGCTCCCCCGGACCCTCCCGAGCGCGTCCCCAGAAGGGCCGGTCCCTGCCGCCAACACCAAGTGCGGCTTGTTTTCACCTTTCTTCTTTCCCTGGTGACTTGAGTGCTCGGCGTGAACTCTCAGCCTCACTGCTGCTCCGCAGTCCTCTGCCCGCCGCCAGTAAGCCTGCTTGTCCTTGTCCCTCTCGGCAGGAACTGGTGGTGGCTCTGAGTCATCTTGTCGTGCAGTACGAAAGCAATTTCTGCACTGTGGCCTTGCAGTTCATGGAGGAGGAGAAGAACTACCCCTTGCCGTCTCCGGCGACTACAGGTACGGCGGCGGGACAGTGAGCCCGAGAGGCCTGCCCGCCGGGGGCCCCGGGCCAGGACTGTGGCAGGGCCCCGCCGCTCCCGCCATCCCAGGCATTAGCAGAATAGAAAGGACAGCAGCAGGGGCCACGGTGACCCTCTGACTCCCCTTCCTGTATACCATTGTCGGAAATCAAGTTCATGGAAATCTTGAAGGAGAGCGAGGCGTGGGCAGTGGGGGCTCAGGGAGAAGCATGCCGCCCCTCCCAGGATGAGCTGTCACCGGCTTCCTGCTGAGTGACTCACGCCAGGCAGCTCCTGTTCCCCCATTTGTCCTTTTTGCTGGATTTCTGCTTCATCGTGTTGGGCTGCCCCCCAGAACGCAGCCTTTTCTGCAGGAAAGAGGGCTCGTGATCAATACCAGAAGCCTTACCGCTTTTAGAACATCAGGGAGGGGAAATGAAAATTAACTTGCCCGTTGGAAACAGCTGGTGCGCCGGAGGAGGGCCCAGAGGCCGCGGGGGTCCTGCCGTCGTCACCTGCACGGCAGCGGCCACAGGCACCTGTTGCTCCCCTCAGGGAGGCCCCGGGCCCGGTCCTGCCCTGCGTGTTTGGTGCGGCCTTTGGTGACCTCCCCCCACCCCCCGGCATCCAGCTGACTCTATTTTTTTTTTTTTTTGAAAAGGTAGACTTTTAATAACTGCTTTTTATCACCAGGTTAAATCATGCAGTTACAAAATAGTTAGAAATTTCTGAAAGGATCCTGTTGTTTAAGAAAAAAAAAAGCCATGCGTGTCAGAGGCTCACTGGGAAGGGGCCTGCTGGTGGTCTCCGTGCTGGCTCCGTCACCTACCACTGTGGCCACCGGCCAGGGGGTGCGCTGTGCCCCGAAGCCCACCCTTGACCCTTTCTTCTTTCTGCCAGAGGGGGGCAGTTTGACCCCAGTGCGGGACAGCCCGTGCACCCCCAGACTCCGCTCCGTGAGCTCCTACGGGAACATCCGCGCCGTCACCACCGCCAGAAACCTGAACAAGTCTTTGCAGAACCTGAGCCTGACGGAAGAGAGTGAGATGCTGGAGCCGGGCCCTGGGCTGGGGCGGGAGTGGGGGTGGGTTTCTGAAGCTTTACCTGCTCAAGCGCCCCGTCTTGTTCTGGGACGGGACCCCGCGCCCGCTGTCCCTTCTGCTTGTTGCCGAGGGGTACTCGCCCCAGCGGGCCCCGCATGCGCATCAGCGGCCAGGCACAGGTCCCCCCGAGGCCCACGTGCCCCAGCGGCGGGGAGCCCAGGCCTCGCTAGGGCGCGGCTGGAGGAGCCGGGGTTTGGGCGGTAGGGGCTCCGGCGCCCCGGAGCCCAGGCTGACCTGCGCCCCGCCCCGCCGGCCAGCGGGCAGCTCGGTGGCCTTCTCCCCCGGGAACCTGAGCACCAGCAGCAGCGCCAGCAGCACCTTGGGCAGCCCCGAGAATGAGGAGTACATCCTGTCCTTCGAGACCGTCGACAAGATGCGCCGCGTCAGCTCCTACTCCGCCCTCAACGCCCTCATCGGTGAGTGCGCCCCCGGCGCCCCCGCGCAGCGCCCGTGCTCACCCGGTGCCCGGACGCCGGGCCCATCGTGGCCAGAGGGCGAGTGTTAACTGGGGTGTGGAGGTGCGCGGCGTGTGCCAGGGCAGCCGGGAGTTTCCGTCACTTCGGCTGTGCTCTGACGGTGCTGACAGGCCGTTCTGGGCCCCGTGTGGGGAGGCTGCCGGAACCTTCCGCCCGCCGCCACACCCGGTACCAGGGCCCAGTGGCTGTCCGCGCACTGATTTTGCCCCGGGAGACACCTTGTGTGTGTGTCACGGCCAGGGCTGAGCAGGGGCGGCCGCCCCTCCAACAGGCAGGTGACGTCCCCCCCGGAGAAGGCTCCTCCCTCCTCACGGGGCGCTGGCGGCGAGGGCTGGACCCCCTTGCCCTCCGTGGCCGCAGTGCCCAGGATGGTTCCCAGGCCTCGGCTGGAGTTCACTCCACGTCGAGAAACGCTTTACACGCAGAGACTTGGGGACAAGGACAAACACCCTCCACGCGTTTCCCTCCCGACTTAAGGAATCAGAGGTGGGGCCGAGGCCCCAGAGCCCGTCCACCTGTGTCCGGGCTGTGAACCTCCAAAGCGCTCACGGCGCCCCGTCCAGGCTCCCTCCTGCGTGTGGCCCGTGTCCTCACGGGGCGGCTCCTGCCCACTGCGTGCCGCTCCCCGGCCTCGGTCCACGGCCTCTCCATTCACCGGCCTCCCTCGGAGGCGGCTGCCCCTGCGTCCCGTCTCCAGCCACGGCGCGAGGATTCCCGCTGCCTCTCCACGCGTCAGCTCTGCGCGGCGTGTCTCCCTGAGGTGTCGTTCCAGTCACGAGGGCTCGTCTCTCCGTGACTCTGTCGCCCGTGCCGGCTGCGCAGGAGCGTCCCTCTTTACTCCCACTGCTGCTCATCTGCTTTTGCTCCTTTCCGTGTTTGACCCTACGAGACGTTTGCTGATTTCTCTAGTGTGTTTACATCTCAACTTGGGCTTTGTTGATGTTTTCATTACTGTATCTTTATGTTTTGTTCCAGTAACTTTGTATCTTTATTCCTCTCTCTTTCCTTTAGCTTTACTGCATTGTTAGTTTTCGTTTCTGGAGCTGAGGGTAGAAATAGCCCGCGTGCGCTGCCGGGTTCCCTGCTTTCTGGCGTCGCCGGCACGCGCGCCCATGACTTCCTGTCTGCCCTCGTCGGCCCCACGGGGCTGGGGCTGCTCCAGTCGGCGTTGGCGCTAAGGCCTCGCGTGCTTCCCTGGCGAGCCCGGCACCCTCACACTTGCACCGTCCGTGCCATCTGGAAGGCAGGGGCCGGGACTCCTGGTGGCCGCCTGAGTGCGCCCCTCTCCTAGAGCAAGACTCAGGGCGTCGGCCGTAATCCCTGCAGGTCCAGTCCACGTGGTGTCCCATGTGGCCATCGCACCCCCAGGCCGGCAGGAGCCAGAGAGAGATCTTTCTAGCCACACATACCCACCCACCTCCAAGAACTTGGCCCAGAAACCCCAGCTTCAGTGGTCCATCTGACCAGAAACGACACGGCAGATGCGTGCGTCTGGCATGTGCCCAGAAGGCGTGGGGTTGGCGCGCGGCGTGAATGCAGGCGCTGGTGATTCACCAGCAAGAGCGTGCTGAGTGCCCCTTGCGGCTGCTCGTTGTGACCGAGGACATGGTCTTCAGGAGAATTGAGGTCGTGCGTGGTGGCCACGTGCCCGGGCGCGCCCCACAGGTGACCTTTAAAACCTGGGTGTGCGGGCATCTTGGTGTCTCTGTGTATGAATCCACGATGAAGGAACGCGAGGCCATGGGGAAGGCGTAGAGGACGGGCCTGCGAGGCTCCCGAGAGCGCGCCTGGCCCACCAGCCGGGGAGCCCGGCCACCGCGCCCTCCCGCTGCCATGTCTCTGCCCAAGACCAGAGAGCGTCTGCCTCCGGCTTTTCGGTGGCACAAAAGTAGCCTCATGTGACCAGTGAGCAAATAAGTCTGGCCACGTTCTAATAAAACTTTACTTGTGGGGGCGCCTGGGTGGCTCCGTCGGGTGAGTGTCTGACTCCTGATTTTGACCCAGGTCACAGCCCCAGGGCCCTGGGACCCGGCCCTGCGTTGGGCTCCGCGCCGAGCACGGAGCCTGCCTGGGGTCCTCTCTCCCTCCCTGTCGGCCCCTCTCCCCCACATGTGCACAGTCTCTCTGTCCAAGAAGACAATAAGTTTAAAATTTTTTTAATTTTTTTCAACTTTACCAGCTGAAATTCACATTTCATGAAGTAGTCACATCCTTGAAACATTAATTTTCTTTTGATTTTTTTTTCTTCAACTACCTGAGACGTATAAACCGTTCTTCGTTGGCAAGTCCTACGAAAACAGGCGGCCGGCTGGGTGGCCAGGCCGTCGTGGTCCACAGGAGCCCGGGTGCCCGGCACCGCCCTCCTGCCCCTGCGGAGTCCGGCGAGGTCCCCGGGAGGTCAACAGCGAGGTCTCTCCCACTCCCTCCCAGGACGTGGACGTTCCTTCATTCAACAGGGTTTCTGGGTGGGGGCGCCGTGCGGGCCCCGCCCGTGTCCTCGGTGCGAGCTCCCTTGCGGGGCCAGCCAGCGGTGTGCAGGGCTGCGGCCGCTTCCCCGGCGGGTGCGGACTTGGTGCCGGGCGCCCGAGGCCGGCCTCCCACCTGGACACGGGCTGGGCTCTGGCGACTGAGCACAGCTTGTCCTCCGCGCTGGGCCGGGGCTGTTGGTCTTGGCAGCGTAAGGGGTGAAGACGGCATTTCCTTGGAGACCGGTACCTCCCGCCTCCACCCCACCTCCGGTCTGTCCCCTGGGGGCCGGCCCCACATCACCCCTCCCCTGCCGCTCACAGAGTCTGACTCGGTGTGTCCGAGTGCTGAGGAGCCAGCTCCTGCGTATCCCGTGAGCTCGCAGGGTCCGCGCGCCTGTCCTCGGGGTGCGTCGGCGGCCGGGTCACCCGCTCGTGGCCCCCGCCCACGGAAAGCCAGTTTCTTCCTCGTTTCGACCGGAGGACGGCAGCCTCTAGCCTCTCACTGAAAATTGCAGAAGAGGTTCTCAAAACCATGGCGACCTGGGACGTCCCTCTGTTCCCACCTGTTCCCGCAACGCCGGCCCCTCCGGGTCCCCTCCCTCCCCCCACCCCGCCCGGTGGTCTCGCCCGCTGTACAGCGCGTCTGCTGCCCCCCACTGGAAGGAGCCAACCCTGCCTGGACCTCCTGCACCTGAACCCGGCCCCCGCCTCCCCTCTCCCCTGCAAGCCCACGTGCCTCTGGCTCACCGGCCGTCTGCCTGACTTCCACGTGGGTCCCCGTCAGCCCCCGACCCCCAGGCCCGTCTCCCCCATGCCAGGACTCCCTCAGACCTCGCCAGCACGTCCACAGGCCGCCAGCCGGCCTTGCCCAGTGGCGGATTCCCACAGAAGCCTCCGTGACGCCCGGGCTTGCCGTCAGCTCCCTGCACGAAGCCTTCCTCCCACAGAGGCCCCGCCGCGCCCGCCCCCGCCCCCCTGCCCGGGCTGGACGCAGGCCCCTGAGCGAGGCCTGGACGACCTCTGCCTTCCCTGCCATTTCTGCGTGGCCCTCCTGCCGTCCACACTCTGCCTCCGTGGGGTGGGGGTTCCCAGCCCACCGGGCCTGAAGTCCGCGTCGTCATCGCTCAGTTTCCTGCTCCCTGTGCTCCTCAGGCCCGGCCCGCCCTGAGCCCCACCCCATGCAAGCACCCAGAGGTGGGAGTGGGAAGGGTCGGGAGAGACAGCCGGTGCCCTGAGCCTCACCCACACCGGCCTCTTGAGTCGGTCCCGCTGCCAAGCTGAGCGCGGCCCCTGGGTGTCAGGACCACTGCCCTTGGGGGACGGAGAAGACCCGAGGGGCGAGAGTGGAGGTACAGGCGCTGCCCATGTCACTGAGGAGGAGGAGGCCCCTCGGGCAGAGCTGCCTTCCCCCGCCAGGGCCTAGGAGCGGCCGCGTGGTCGGGCCAGGAGAGAGCGGGTGCAGGTGCAGGAGGAGGAGCGGGGTTGGTGCCAGAGGCGCCTCGTGTGACCCCAGGGAGGGCGCTCAGCCCGTTCGTTTGATCTCGGAGCCCCTGGAGACCGCGGCGAGAAAGAGCCGGTGCTGTTCTTCCCGTGCCATTGCGTCAGTTATTTTATGGCCTAAACCCCTGATTAAAGGCCCTCGTTAAGCGCATCACAAAGGGGCGAGTGCAGCGGCCCCTGTCTTGGGCTCTGGCTCCTGTGCAGCCCACGTCAGCCCGGGGGCATCAGCGTGAGCGCCCCTGAGACCCGGCTTCGCCCTGGGCTGCTCTCCGGGGCCTTCTGGGATCCAGAGCTAGCCGGGAGCTCCAAGAAAATTTTCTTACCTCTTATGCTATTTAGAAAGTTGTGGCCATTGGTCTGAAAAATAAATATAAAGCCATTAGTTACGATCCTCTATTGATTTTAGTCTAGACATGGAAATAGGTTTCAGAGCTTATGAGGAGGAAGCTGGGCAGGCGCCCTCTCTGAGCCGCCTCCCGGGCCCCGGAGCTGCACCGGGGAGGTGAGTGAACGCGGCACTTCTCTGTCCCAGTGTCAAGGTTTTTGCCAGCAAATAGTGACCTGTGCACTGTGGCCAAACACCGTGGCAAAAACTAGATCTTCTTTATCCTCTACTGAATCACGAACGGGTCGTATCAGAGTCAAAATCTTCCGCAAGAAGAGCCACAACGGGATGAAAACTCAAAATTGTATGAGGTGACCGGACAGTGACGGCTACCGCGTTCCACGTTTCCTCCGTGCACAGCACGCCCCGCTCTCGCCGGTGCCGGCTGGACGCGGTCCCGATCGGCAGTGAGCCCCAGGCCCCCAGGGACCCGCACAGCGGGCCACAGAGCTCGCACGTCTGTCGGACGGAGAGACCCACCTCCCCTCCTGGGCGGCACAGCAGCGCCTTCTGCATCCATGAGAGAGGCCTGCGTGGCCCCCGTGGCCAGCCTGCAGGTGTGAAGAGGAGCCGCCTCCGGGTGCCAGGGGGCACGGCATGGGACCCTGTGCCTCATCCCGGCGGCCTTTGATTCCAATGGTTGGGTGCAGGGGCGCCCGGGGGCTCGGTCAGCCATGCCTCCCACTCTTGATTTTGGCTCGGGTCATGATCTCACAGTTGTGGGTTCAATCCCCACGTCAGGCTCTGTGTCTCTCTCTGCCCCTCCCCTGCTCGTGCCCTGTCTCCCTCTCTCTCTCTCTCTCTCTCACTCTCTCAAAATTAAGTAAACATTAAAAAAAGAAACCTGAATTCGGGGGCAGCCCGTTCCGTGATGGAAGAACACCGACCTCCGGCAGCATCCGGGGGATCTGAGGCCTTCAGCACGGGGGGGGCTGCGCCGGGAGCTGGCCGGGCAGGCGCCCCGGGTCTCAGCACATCCGCGGGAGCAGGACCCGCGCCGTGCCCGGCCCCCAGGTCCACACCTGCGCTCCCCCTCCCGGCCCCGCTCGCATGCCCCCTCCCCAGAGGCTGCCTCTCTCCTTCCCTGCCTGGTGCCGACGGGGTTCCACGGCCCGCCTGTCCTCGCTGGTTTGCAGCCTGCGTCTCAGGCTCGCCGCTCCTGCAAATGCTCCGTGTCCCCGTCACCTGTGTGCCAGGCTGCTGTTTGCTCTGCTGACTTCCCTCCAAGAAGGCTTTTGCCAGGGCAGCGGTCCTGCCCCCCTCCAAAGCCCGCCATGGCCCCTCCACAGAGGCTTCTGGGCTCCCCTCCCGGCCCCACCCCTGACAGGAGGGATCATGTGCCCGTTACTGGAGCTGCCACAGCAGCGCGGCCTGGTGCACGCGGCGTCGGCCCGAGCGTCGGGCGTGCCTTTGAATCCTTCATCCTTTGGGCACTCGGCCTCACCGGCCGTCTGTAGTGCCCGGGGTGGTGTCCGCGGCAGACAATGAGGTCGGGGAGGCCGAGCGGACCGCTGGGCGGGGCCGTCCGGGACATTCCTTCCTCCGTGTCTTGAGACGCACCGCGTCCGCGCTGACATCCTGCCGCCTCCGCCGTGGGGTCCGGACATGAGACAGGACCTCAGGTGTGGAGCACACCCGGGAAGTGTGGCGGCTGCCTGGGGAGAGCCTAGAGGGCTCCGGTCACGTCACACACACCCTTCGTGACTTCCTGGAGCTCAGGACAGGGCCCCACGTGGTGCGTGGACAGAAGACTCGGTGCACCGAGGCGGAGAGCACGTCCTGAACGGGCTCGGCTCGGGTGGGCCGTGTCGGCTCCTGGAGACGCAGGTGTGAGCTCGACCGGCCCTGGGTGGTGCTGCCCGTCAGCCGGGGCTTCGAGGAGGGCCCGCCTTTCCTGACTCACTTTCCCTCCTAGGAAGGTCTAGCCTCGGAAGATGAGTTCCTGCCATCAAGCCTGGTTACCGGCTGGGATCCCGGAACGTCCGGGCCCCTGGCCACACGACCACGCTTGAGGCTCCCGTGGCCCCAGCTCTAGAACGTGCCTGCTCTGGCGCCTGCCGGGCCTCGGGCGCGCCCCGTGCGTGGCGCCGCTCCGTCACTGACACCTCCCCTGTCTCTTTCCCAGGAGTCTCCTTCAACAGTGTCTACACTCAGATTTGGAGGGTGCTGCTGCACCTGGCTGCGGACCCCTATCCTGATGTTTCCGACCTGGCCATGAAGGTGCTCAACAGCATCGCCTACAAGGTACGTGCGACGTGTCCCCAAAGCCCCCGAGTCCCCGGCCCTCCATTACGACTTTCCCGCGGGGAACTCCGGGCGGTCAGGGACTTCGGACAAGCACCCCACAGTGGACCTGACCCCTGCCTGCATGTAGCTTCAGTGGGGCACTGTCCTGCTCCCGCTCAGCGGTGTCAGGGCGCCGGGAAGCGAGGTTCAGGCTACCGTTACCCCCGTGGTCCTGCCCAGGTCCGTGTGGTCTGTCGCGACGTCCCCTTCCATTCCCGGTGCCCATGGTCGCACTCAGGGCCGCTCAGGCTGACGGAAGCCCCACAGAACCAGCTCTGGTTTTGTCCCTACTTCTCGGTTGCTTTTAATTTTCCATTTTATCGATGGCTCTTTACATTCTTGTTACCGTCTTCCTCCTGCGTACCCCGAGTCCAGCTCGCTCTTCTGACAGAAGCTGAGCTCACTCCCTTTGCCTGAAAGCTTGTGATGCTCAGAGGGGCCTCGAGGCCTGTCTTCGCTCTGAGGTGCAGGCGGCCTCCTGCCGTGCCCAGCACAGCCCAGCCGGCCCTGTCCTCGGGTCCTCCGGCCGCTCCCCGCCCCCCCCCCCCGTGGTCATTGTGGTCGCGATGAAACAGCTATTCAGCCCCTATGCGTTTATTTCTTAGTGACTTTTGTATATTTAACCTTATCAAAAATCAACCTGAGTTATTTAAAAATACAGTAACGCCTAATCCTGAACTCTCACGACTGTCAACTCATCAGAGTAGAGCTCAGGCGGTCAGATTCCTCTGCGGAACCTCTCACGCATGCGTGAAGCGCAGAATCCATGTCTCCGTGTCCTGTCGGGTCACGTGGAGGGGGCACACGTGCGAGCCGGCAGCGTCCCTCAGCCCACTTGAAGGTAGTTGGGCACCATGTGTGTGATCGCTCTGACCAGGCAAAGCCAGGCTCCAGCCACCAAAACACAGCCTCTCGAGGATGCAGGACAGGACCGCGCCCGCGGAGCCTTAGAAGCGGCCCGTGGCCTTCCGCCTGCTGTGCCCATCGTGACAGACCACACCCCAGCGGGCACACGCGGGCACCCCCAGACAGAGGGGCAGGGCGAGTTCCTCTGGAGTCCGTGCTTCCTGAAGCCTTGTGCGGTGCAGCACAGCCTGTGTGTGTGTGTGTGTGTGTGCACGCGCTCTGTAAGTATGGATCTGGGGCGTGTCTGTGTAAATGTGTATGGGTGTGTGTGCACGTGTGTATTTTCAAGAGTAAATACCACTGAAGGGTCTGGAAGCATAAACGTTAAGGAAATATCTTCTTGTCCTCAACTTAAGTTTTAGAAACATCTTACCTTCTCCTCTAGTAACTAATGAGGGGGTTGCATTTCAGTTCACAGCGAAATGGGCCTGTTTTTGATATTTAAGTCAGACGCCAAATTTTTATTCATCAGACTCAAAACAGCCCTATTACTCCGGAATCCCCCATAGGATTCTGTGTGCAAATATAGAAACTGCTGCCGGCTCAGGACCTCACAGAGCTCAGAACTGTGGCCCAATTTCAAGTATTTACGTTTCCTCTCGACACTGGCTTGGGGTTTGCGTTTTGCTGATAGTTTTTATTATGGAAAATTTCCAGCCGCGGAGAATACACAGTCAAGCTGGGTGAGCTCAGCCACGCGGCAGCCCCACAGCCCCGCTGACGGCCACTCCTGTCGGCTGTGGTCTGGGGACAACGCGGAGAGGGACATTTCAGGTGGCAGGTGTTCACCTGTCGCAGCCACATGTAGCAACAATCACTACTTTTAATATTTACGAGAAAACCGATATGCCCGTGACTCACCCAGAAACGTCCCCGGGCGTCTGGACGCCCGAGGAGCCAGAGTGCCGGCCGACGCGTCTGCCGGGCCGCGGAGTTCACAAGCCGGCGAGTGAGGTTCCAGGCCGACACCCCACTTAAAACCAGAGGCCTAAGTGACCAGGAAACAAAGCGAAGGCTGGGAGCCCCAAAAACCAAAGTCAAAACGGTACCCCGGAAACTGACCAAGGCCTGGCTCCGCCTTGGTAACGTCCGTATCTTAAAGCCCTGTGGCCGTGCTGGGACTCTCTCCGCCCGGCTAGCACCACTCAGAGCCCGGGGAGCTGCCGTGCCCGCCCCAAACCCGCCGTCACCTGGCGAGGGCGCAGTGAGCCCACGGCGGAGCACCTTTGCGTCTGTCTCTCTGCGGGCTCCGCGGATGCGCGTGAAGCATCCTGACTTCTCACTCGGTCAGAGGGGCCTTCGTCTCCCAGAGGCGAGGCCCTCGGCCAGCACCCTCCCCTGCAGGCTCCGAGCTCAGCGCCTCCTCCTGGAACCCCTCCGCTGCCCGTCCCCCAGTGGTGCCTGTGCACCAGTGCTGGGTGCCCCCTCCCGGGCCGCCTGCCAGGCTGGGTGCAGAAACAGCCCCAGGAGAGCTGGTCCCCTTGGAGATCAGACTCTCTGGCTCAGGGGTGGCTGCTGGGACTCTGCTCGGAGCCCTGTTGAGCACCCTGCCACCAGATCGAGGGTGGCTCTTGCGGCCCGGGGGCCCTGGTCTAGCGCCACCAGCCGTCAGCCCGCGACTCCCCGTCCCCCAGCAGGTCTGCAGAGTCCCTGTGGGCCCTGCCGTGGCAAGTAAATGCAGTCGTCCTGAGAGGCAAAGCGGAAATATCCGTGTCTCCTTCCCCCTCCCTGTCCTCACCACCCGCTGCAGCCGCTGCTCCCAGGCGCACAGACCCTGGGAAGGGGCAGGTGAGACGCCCCCCACCCTGGGCCCTGCCGGCTTTGCTTCCTGGGGGCCATGGATGGAGGGTTCCCCGATGGGGCAGCAACCAGGGTCAGCGCTCCGGAAGGAGCGTCCATGTTGTTTGTCTAGGAAATGCAATTTACAGAACACTGCTTTCCTAGAGCAATAGAATCGTGGGCCTTGAGAGGTGTCTTCTCGGTGACCCAGCTGCCAGCAGGCTCTGCGCGTGCTTCACCCCAGAGCACTTGGGGCAGTCCTGGGAATCCGGACCCTCCGCGTGTGGTTGACAGTGCCATTCCTGTAGCCACGCACCCACCCAGGAGAGAGCGGCCGCGCACCCGGGCTGGCGTCCTAAACCCTGGCTCTGATCCCGCTGGGAGGTCCACTGTGCACGTCTCCCATGCTGCTCTAGGGCACTTTTCTCAGCACTGGGTCAGACTTCCTGCGCCCCTGTGAAGTGACGTGCCGCAGGGGAAGAGCCAGAGAGTACAGGGAGCGGCTCACTGGCCCCCGGGTTCCTGCTCCAGACGCCCCGTTAGCTGCACGGGGCAGGAAGCAAAGGCAGGCTCATGCACGGGTGTGCGCCTGTGTGTGTCCTGCAAACCGTGTGTGAGTTTGCATCGGGCCAAGAGAATACACCTGACCTGTGAACTCGGCTTGTAACAAAACAGCGTGTGCCGAGCTCTGGGCGTTGACCTGTGGCCAGGACTGTCCCCTCGCTGCTGCCCCTGCTCACCCAGTCCCGCCGCCGCCTGTCAGGGAGGGCGCACCTGCCCGTCCGGTGGTTTCAGAGCCGCGTCCTGGAGCAGAGAACACCACGGAGTCCTGTCCGAGAGGACCGGCCCCGTGCGGTGTGGGCAGGGGGCTCACAGCAGGGCCCAGTCCTCAGTTCAGAGCCTAGGAAATGCTGCTGCCTCTCTGCTGACCCTCTCTGGCCGCGTGCTCTGTGAAACGCTAGCCACTCCGGCACCGGGCCCGCCCCCCCCCGCCCCGCTGCCCTGCGTCCCCACGCCAAGTCCACTGGCCCGCCTCCGCTCGCACTCACCCCTGCAGGCCTACCACGCGAGAGACCAGGGCCAAGCAACGCTTGTGGAACAGATGGGAGCCGTTGGGCTATAGAAAGCTTCCTCGAAGCCTGAAGCCTGTGATCGCCAGTGTGAAAATTGCTGGCGTGCCCACCGCTCAGGGTTTCTAAAACGGACTTGGAAAGAGAGCCGTGTGGCAGCCGTGGGTGTGCAGGGTGTGGACGAGGGGCTGCGAATGCCTCGCCCCGGGCCCAGCAGAGGGAAGAGAGCCCGGTCAGCAGAGCCTCCCTGGGGGGCAGTGGGCAGCAGGCACGGCAGAGGCAGGGCCGGGGGCTCTCGGGGGACGCGTGAGAAGGGTGAGGGGTTCTGCTGAGGCTGCATTTCAGCCGGTTGTCTGTCTCCTGTCACCTCCCTCATCCCTGGACATCTGGAGGAGACTTGTGGAAGTGCGTAGCTTCTCTGCTCAGACCCTGTGCTCTCCCTAGACCACTCTGGGGGTCACTCGGCTCTCAGGTCTTGATGGCAGGTGCTTTAAATACGAAGCAAAGACAAGTTTGCAAACAATGTGATTGAACAATATAATTACATAATATAAAAATTTTTTTTCTTAATGGTTTTTAAAGTGTGATTATCATTCGGTTCGGTTTTCTTGCTGTTCTTATTTCTAAGTGGTGAATTATCAGGGAAGTGTCAATATTCTGTAAGCCTACAGTTTTTCAGTTGTTTTGTCTTCTGCAGTTTTCTGGCTGCACGTAGGGAGTACCGCGTCCCGGCAGCTGAGGGCAAGGTCAGACCCACGAGGGTCCCCTGAGCAGGGCTGCCCGGGATCGGCCCCCACGGAGGTCAAGGTTCTGTTTCCCCGGGGGTGTCCCGCTCCGAGACCCGGCCTGGCGCCCGCCGCACCCAGGCAGCAGCGTCCGCCCCGGAGCCCTCTCCTGGGGGTGCCGGAGCCCACGGGGCCTGCCCAGCCACCCCGAACCCCCAGGGCGGGACGTCCGCAGAAGAACTGGGCAGACGGTGGGCTTGCCGTCCGGCCGGCGGGGACAGCCTGGTCTGCTCCCCGCCGCCCTCGCCCAGGCACCCCCCACCGCCGTCCGTTTCCCCATCGACACAAAGCCCCCCTTCAGAATCCCGCAGCAGAGCCGCTTCCCTCCTCAGCGGCCTCCTCGAGCGGCGAGAATCCCCTGCAGTGAGCGGTCAGCCGTCTCCGCAGCGACACGGACGGCAGCCGCGGTCTCGTCTCCGCCACAAAGTGCCGCGTCCGAGGGGCAGCGGGCGCGCACCTGCACGGCAGGATGGGGCGGGGGCCAGAGCCTGGCTCCTTGTTGACACGGGCGCAGTCTCATGGCCGCGTTTCAGGCAGGGCGAGCCCTGGGGCCTCGTCGGACCCGGCAGACGACTTCTTGGAAAGCAAAAGAACATCGTTTTATCTGCAGGGTGAGGCTGGGGA
This sequence comes from Suricata suricatta, assembly GCF_006229205.1. NCBI lineage: Eukaryota > Metazoa > Chordata > Mammalia > Carnivora > Herpestidae > Suricata > Suricata suricatta. The sequence goes on along the minus strand of NC_043716.1, from coordinate 56,729,851 downwards.
GGAACTTCCCCCGGCCGTCCCCCCTGGTGTGCCCGCTCTCCTCGGCCAGGAGGCCTCCTGTGCCATCTGGACGCCATCGGAGCAGCCACCACCCTGGGCTTCGGCCTCCGGCACGGAGGCCCCGGAGCTCACGCCCCCGCCCGCCCCTTTGCTCTCAGGCCACCGTGAACGCCCGGCCGCAGCGCATCCTCACCACGTCCTCGCTCACGCAGTCGGCGCCCGCCAGCCCCACCAACAAGGGCATCCACATCCACCAGGCGGGGTGAGTGGCCCACGTCTGTGTCGTGCGGGCCCCTCCCTCACTGCCCTCCCCTGCACGAGCCGCAGCAGCGGACCCCGCCCGCCAGCCTCCCCTCTGCAGCTGCCCCACACGCCATAAGCCGGGCTCTGTATCCCGCGGCCGGCTGCGGGCAGGCGGAGCCCCTCTCACGTCCGTGTCCGCGGGCAGGAGGCGGCCAGCAGACGTGCCGCCCGGGGCTGCCCTCGCTCTCGGGGGCACCGCGTCCAGAGCCTGCGGGCAGGGCCGTCACCGCAGCGCTGGCAGCTGGTATCAGGAGGCCCATGCGTGTGCTGCGCGCCTGGCGATGCCTGGGCTTCTGGCCCGGGGCAGTGGGCAGTTCCCCGGGTGGGCAGGGTGAGGACAAGGTGCTAGGTGTGTGGGTAAAACACAGCGTTTCCCCCAACGGCAGGGGCTCCCCGCCAGCGTCCAGCACCAGCAGCTCCAGCCTGACCAACGACGTGGCCAAGCAGCCGGTCGGCAGAGACCTGCCCGCGGGCCGCCCCAGCGCCGCCGGCCCCGCGGGGGTGCAGTACACGCCCCACTCCCAGCAGTTCCCCCGCACCCGGAAGATGTTCGACAAGGGCCCGGACCAGGTACGCGCGTGCGGCCGCTCCTGGGCCCAGGACGCGGGCGCCCCCCGCCCTCTGCCCTCCGCCCCCAGCTGCCGTGTCACGGGGCCCTCGCCCTTCTGGCGCCTCCCACGCAGCCACGTAGGCACACGGAGCTCCTCGCTGTCTCCTTTCTGAGTGAGCAGCGGTTCTCTCTGCTGGCTGTGGCACAAGCGCCTGCCTGTTCCCAGTGGGTTGTTGCATTTTCCACGAACGACCCAGTGTGCCACATAAGGAGCCACGGTCTCTGCCTTTAAGCTGAAAAAGAAACTTCAGGAGCAGGAGGGGCTGGTGTCTCTGCTAGCCGGGGTGATGTGAACCATGAGCTGGGGCCTGGCCGTCTTGCCCACACTGTCTGCCGCAGCCTGGGGGGCTGTTCAGGACCCCGCAGGGGGCGGGCTGCCGTGGCTGCGTGTCCACCGCGGACCCAGCTCCATAAGCAACGGTCTTAAGTTCACAGCTGCCTGCGGGGTGACTGGGGAGCAAAAGCACATGGGTCCTCTGGTCTCTCGCACCCCGGGGCAAGGCTCATCCTCCTGGCCAGACCCGGACACGGGCCAGCCGGGAGCGGCAGGGCACAGGGGACGCTCGCCGTCCTGGGGCGGCAGGCCAGGGCCCTGGTCCGGCGGTGACATGAGCTCCCGTAGCAGGCAGCACATGCGCCCCAGCTGTGGGACTTTCCACCTGGCGAGCCTCTCGGGCACAGTGGGCGATGCCTTCGGTCCCGCCACCCCGCTGCCCAGCCTTGTGCAGCAGCGCGAGCCCTTCTCTGCCCACGCCGGCCACCGTAGGCCCTGCCGTGGGAAACAAACGTGTGTGGTCCACGGAAGCAGCAGCAAGAGGCTTCACTCTCTAAACCCACGAGTCCCAGCTGGTCTGCACCCCTGACCGGGAGCCGCTGGGCACACGCGGGTGCCAGGGTGCCGGGGCCCTTGCCCCAGAGGCCTCGGTGGTCGCTGGACATCCAGTGTCAGAGCAACGGGCTCTCCAGCCCAAGCCACCATGGCCGGCCCCGGGGGACAGTCCCCTGAGTGCAGGTTCGATGGCCTCCCTATACGGTGCCCAGAGCCCTGGCCCCACGTTCAGGGTCCCCACCGCCCGGGCGCGGAGTGGGGCAGCAGCGAGATGCGCTCGGCAGCTGGACCGCTGCCCTCTGACTCCCCGTGAATCCTCCCGAGCGTGCGAGGAGGTGTTGGGGCGGGGGCTGACTGTTGTGTCTTGTCCCCCCTTTGTCCCCAAACGCCCTGAAGACCACGGACGACGCCGACGAGGCTGCTGGACACAGAAGCTTCGTCTCGGCCACGACGCAGACGGGGTTCTGTGACTGGAGCGCCCGGTACTTCGCCCAGCCCGTCATGAAGGTGCGTGCACGCCCCCCACCACCTCCCCCGGGTCCAAAGGAGGTCTGAGCAGCCCCTCGGGTCCGCCTGAGCCCTGCCCTCGGCTCCCTGCTGCCCCTTCTTCTTTCCCCGAGAACCCCAGCCTCTGGCCTGGGCCATCTGAGCCCTCTGGTCCCACCCGGGGCCCCCGCCAGCCCGGCCGCTGACCCGCCCGGTCACATCCGCGGCTGCTGAAGGGCGGCCCTGACCTGCCGTCCCGGGAGCAGGCGTGAAGGCTGAGGCGGTGAAAGGAACCGTCTTCTCTGAAGAAGCCAGACCGGCCCCTCCCAGCTCCAGGCCGCAGGCACGGCCTTGTCCCGCTCGGTGGCCCCTGAGGCCCTGCGCTTGCACGGCCACCCCGAGGAGCCGGCTCTTCTGAAAACCTGCCCGTTGGGCTGGTGCGTTCTGGCCGACTGCGGGAGACGCGTCCGTCCCTGCGTCCCGGGGATGGCGTGGGGCGGGGGACTCGCGTCCCGGGCTCTTCCCCCGGGAGCCGCAGGGCCCGTGCGTAGCCTGGCCGTGAAGCGCGTTCGCCCAGACAGACCACGGGAAACCCAGCTTATTCTTAACTGTGCCTCGGGCTCCACATCCAGGTAATTTCTGGGAGGAGACATAGTAGAGCCTTTGTTACAACTATTCCTGCCTTTTCCCCCGTAGTGAGACTGACTTGCGTCCAGAAAAACACAAGGGAGTCACTGTCAGTGCCCGAGGCAGGTGACATGCCTGTAGGTATTGAGCCTCTTTGCTGGAAAGGGAGAGGCCGCTCTTCCGTTTCCCGGCTCCCAGAATGCAGCTCGGCGGTCAGCGCCGGAGCCTTGGGCAGCGTTCCCGGCAATTAATTCATTTACTACGATGCCAACTCGGGAAGATAATCAGAGTCACGGGGTGATCCTGTGTTCCAGTAGCGGAAACTGGGATCCACCGAATGCCCAACATAAGCCCACGGGCTTAGCGGTTATGGAATATTTGATGCAATGTTGATTGTTATTAAAACATTGAGCTCATGCTAAACCTTTTACAAGGAAGAACAAGCAGGACGTAAACTGGCTGCACGTTGGCCACACTGTGGCCCGAAGCAGCCAGCCCGACAGCGGGTCTCCGGTGACCAGGGGGCGAGGCGTGTCCATTCCTGTCCCCCCGCCCTTCCCACACTCAGCACAGGGATCTTCCCCATCGGGAAAGGAGTACGACAGCAGCGAACGTGGGAGGCGCTGAGGCCCGCCCGCGCCCTCGGGGCTGTGGGTGCACGGCCTCGGCCAGCCCCGGGCCCTGCGCCCAGAAGGGACCCAGCCAGTGGTGGGGTTCGCCCTGGGACGCGGCGCCGCAGCTGTGGGCAGCGGGCCGTCCCCTGGAAGCGTGGCACCTCCGCTTGGTGTCCACGGAAGTCCGGTCTCCGGGATGGGCTCCCACGGCACGGCAGGCGAGCACGGTCGAGCGGCGGGGGCCCTGGCCGGGCTGCCTCTCGCTGAAATGGCAGTTTCTTGGTGTGGCGATGAGTGGTTTTTCTTTCTTTTTTTTTTTTTTAAGTTTATTTTGAGAGAGAGTGTGTGCACGAGCAGAGGAGGAGCAGAGAGAGAGGGAGAGAGAGAACCCCAAGCAGGCTCTGCACTGTCAACACAAAGCCCGATGTAGGTCTCGAACCCACGGACTGTGAGATTGTGACCTGAGCTGAGATCAAGAGTCAGACGTTTAACTGACTGAGCCCCCCAGGAGCCCCAGTGAGCGGCTTTTCTTAATGTCTGGACACGGCCGGTCCCGGCCGCCCACATTGCCGGCAGGGAGGAGGGCCCTGGGGCCCCAGGCCCTTCTTCTTAAACGATCTCGGTCCTCCCAGGGTCCGGTTCCTGTCCTTGGCGCAGTCCTTCGGCTGGCGTTGAAATGGGGTGGCTTCCTGAGCCCAGGCCCAGGGTTTAGTCCTGTGTGACCCCGTGGACCCCCAAAGCCAGCACCCTCCCCTTTGCTGGGACAGCGGCAGCTGACGGCCACCCTCATTCCCTCTCTCTGCACCTGGACGCGCGTCCCTGTGCTGCCAGCAGGGGGCAGGCGGAGGCTGTGGGCCCAGCAGCCCGGCCCACCGTAGCCGGCTGGGCAAGGAGGGTCCTCCCCGGTGTCCCTCCCAGAGAAGCCAGGACACCGGTGAATGAGCAGGCGCTGTCCCCCTCGGCCGAGCTCCCACGGGGGCCACAGGCTCCGGGCATCATGTCCAAGGCGAAGCCCTGTGAGTTGGTTTTGCCCCCGGCTCCTGCTGGCCTAGGGGTCAGGGCAAGGACGGACCCGAGTGATTCTGCTTTTACGTTAGAGACCATTGTTTAGACTTTAGACGAAGATGTGTTTTATCTCATTGTAATTTTTTAACAATTGTTTTCCTACTTTCTCCGGGTGCTGTTCACCAGGGTGTCCTTTCATGCACGTAACCCATCACCTAATGGCGGGCGCCGTGCAAGAAGCTGTTAGGAACTCTTATTAGCTGCTTCACATGCTAGCTCAGAACAGCTCACAGCTAGGACTGCGCCCCAGAAAGGTCAGAGCCCCAGCCCTGCTCAAAGGTGAGGGTAAGAAGCGGGGATTCTCACCAGGTGACAGCTGTCCCCAGCCCCGCAGGGCAGCCACGCTCGGGGGACCGGCTTCCCCACAACGTGGCTGTGAGGACGGACGTGCTGGCGTCTTGTCACTTCACAGTCTGGCTTTCGGCAGGTCTGCGTGGCCAGAGAGAACCGTGTCTGGGGCTCCGCGGCCCCCCCTTGCCTGTGTGAGCTTACAGAGCTCACACCTGTTCAGAAAGAATGTTAAAAGTGGTCCGTCATGTGCTTAAAAGAACAGAAGATGTCTCGGATCCTGTTCTAGTTACAAAAGTAACACAGTGTCGTTCTTTCCGGTTCGCAAAGCTGAGAGTGACTGTGTCCAGAGGTGGGCTTCCCAGAGCACAGGGAAGTCGGAAGTCCAGCCACGGGTGGTGGTGACACGCGGGCCCGGTGTCGGGCAGTTCAGCCGTGGTTATCAGACTCGGAAGCCGGCCATCCCGCTCTGTGACCTAGACCCCAGACCCCGCTCCACACGGGTGTGGTGACACGCGCCCGGAGCTCCCCGTTACAGCGTCGTTTCTAGGAGCGTGAAGTTGGAACCCAAAAACGTATTCTTGATTAGTGTGAATTAACGATGCGTCTGTGCAGTGGAGCCGTGTGTGGGCCCCGCGGGGAGTGAGCTGTCTGCCCCGGGACACGCGTGGGCGTCCTCGATGGCGCAGGCCACGCAATGCCACGGTCTCACACGCGTGTGCCAGCGCCGTGCTGCCCAGGCGTGCGCTCGCAGGAGGGAGCCCCGCAGGGCACACGTCAGGCTGTCCGTGCGGCCGCTCCCGGGGGCGGGGCTGGAATCAGACAGAGGGACCCTCCTTCCTCCGCTGGACACTTCAGATTGTGTGACCTTTGTAGAAAACCCAATTATGAGCCTCGTAATTTAGAGCAGATTAAACTGTGGTGTTTATTTATAGAAAGAGCTTGGAAAGAATCAGATTGTTGGAAGGCATAACGTGTGCGGTGAGCGTTGGTCTGTGCGCACTCGGGCCCCAGAGCGAAGCGAAGGTTTTCTCGGGCGGAGGGCATGGGGCGGCTCGGACCCGCACTCAGGATGGGGCGAGCGGGCGCTGGGCCGGTCACGGACCCCGCTCGGCCCGACGCTAGCCCTGCCGCGCCGACGGAGCTGTTGTTAAAACACTATTTTTTTAACTCAGAAAATGAAAAAAGTAAAATAAAACTGAAATCACCCGTAATTCTCCCCCACCCACGTGGTTTTCGCCACTGGGATTATGCCGCGTGTAAAGCTTTGTGTCCTGCCTTTTTTCACTTCCACTGTTATGAACCTTGAGGTTTTCTCACATCTTCAAATGTTCTGCAGAAATGACTTCTGCTTTGTCCTCTCTCGTACCCAAAGCTCCAGGCAGACAGAGCCCGAGAAACGGACTCAGTCACAGCTTCAGATTATCGCCCACCAGTTTAGTTTGCTGTGAGATGTAACTGTGTCAGGAGATCAGGCGGTACCGTAATGTGTCCAGTTCTTTCTGGAAGGTTCAGCTGGAGAGCAGACACGTGTGGCGTCCCCACCAGGAGCATTGGGATGGAAGGAGTGTTCGGTTTACGATGGAAGAGTCTAGAAGGCAGGGAGACTCAGCCAGCACTCCACAATCCCCGTGGCCACACGGGGGGACTGCGCGCTCCCGCTTGCTGCCACCCGGGGACCGCTTCTGCCCTTCGGCTCGTCTTCTGACGTGCTGCCCGGTGCCAGCGCCGTTGTCTTGTAAATCACTGCTGAGTTGTAAACCGTCAGGGGCCAAGGGATCGTGGACTGTCCGCTGTTTCTTTCTCTAAAACATTCTTTAAGCCCAACAGTGTTGAAAGATAAAGACCCACACAAACGGGAAGAAGTCGTGTGTTCACGGGTCACAGGAAACACGGCCCCAGGTAGACCCAGAGTCCCCGTGATGCCGGTGAGAATCCAGCGTCTTCCGCGTGTGGAAACTGACAAGCCGAAACTAAACCTCAGATGGAAACGCAGGGGGCGCAGAACGGCACGGCAAGATGAGGTTGCACAGGGCAAACGAACAACCTTCACTCCCCGACTCCAAGCCGGGCTGCGTAACCGCAGGGACGGAGACGGCGTGGCGCGGGCTTATGGAGACGTGCAGACCGGTTTTGAATGGGAGTCGGAGGTGCACCCGACATCGAGACTTCACACCCACAGACCCGACAACGTGGAGGAAACACGCATCCCTTGAAAGACACAAACTTCCAAAACCCGCCCCACACGAAGTAGAGAACCCGTCTGTCCTCTGTCTGCTAAGGGGCAGGAGGTTGACGTTAACACCGTCCAACGAAGAGAAGAAAGCTCCAGCCCTAGCAGAGTTTCACCGGCAGATTCTCCCAGAATTTAAGGAAAACACGATACCAGTCCTCCGGCGTCCGTTACCGAAAACGGAAGCAGCGAACACTTCCCAGCTCGTGGTGGGATGGCAGCTTCCCTCTGATCCCCAAACCGAAGACTTCACAGAAATAAGAGGCCACAAACCAACGTCTTCCACGAACATGGCCTCAAACGCCTCAGCGTAACACGAACAGACCAGACACAGCAAAATATAAAGTGGACAACACACTGCTGCCCACATGGATTGGATCTCAGGAAGGCAAGGTTGAGTCCCTGTTAATTAGTTGTGTAATTGGATTTATCAGCAGAGTCCAGAAAAACCACCTGACGCTCCAATAGCTACAGAGAGATTTGACAGAATTCAGCAAGTCTTCATCACAAAACTCTCCACAGACCAGGACCGGAAGGAAACTTCCTCACCCCTGCGCGGGGCACCTGCAAAGCCCACAGCTCCCTTTCTCACTGGCGGAAGGCTGGTGGCTTTGTCTCCAAAACCAAGACCGAGGCGAGGTGGTCTGTTCTCCGTGCTCCCACTCAGCATCCTGCCGGAGGTCCTAGGCATCCAGGAAGGCGCAAAAAAAAAAAAAAAAAAAAAAAAAGGAAAGGTGAAATAAAACTCTCTGCTCACACAGCATCATCGTGTGCATAGAAAATCCTAAGCTGCATAATGTCCCCAGAATAGGTGACGGAAGGTCGCTGAACACATGGCCGTTGCATGAACACCGACTGTGTTTCTGTAAGCATCACTGGAAATCGAAATTAAACCACTTACAACAGCACCCCCGAAACACTACCTATCGTTAAATGAGCTATAATTTTTTTTTACAGACTACATGCGGGACTCACTGAAAAATACAAAACACGGCTGAAAGAAATTCGAGAAGACCTAGCCCCGTGCGGGTGTGCCCGCGGGCCGGAAGGTGCAGCCAGGAAAGGCGTCGGGTCTCCGAACCTGGCCTGCGGGTCGATGCCTTGTCATGCAGCTTCTCAACAAGTTTTGTTTCCATCAGTAACCCTGTTCTAAAATGTAGGGGAAAAGCAAAGAAACTTAAATAACCCAGGAAATTCTGGCAGCGAGCAGAGTTGGAGGGCAGGAGTGGAACGGGGGGACCAGCGGGGCCGAGCGGGGTCCAGAGGCAGAGCCATGCACATCCCGCCGATTTCCCCAAAGCCCCAGCACGGCACGGTCTTCCCGGCAAGCGGGGCTGCAGCAGCCGGACGTCCGTTTGCCCAGAAGATGAAGGTCACGCCGTGTCCCTCCTCCTTCAGAAACTAACTCAGAAAGCCTCTTGCCCAACTATGAGTCCTACAGCCCGGAAACTTCCAGAAGCCCCTTCTGGCCTGTTGGGCAGTGGTTCTCAGAGAAGGCACAGAACATCCAAGCCACATAAGAACAAAAACGGTAAGTGGACTTTCCTCCTGCTGACTGCTTTCTGAGTGTTGCTGTTAACAGAAGAACACAAGCCACCGACTGGAGGAAAATATCATGACTCTTATCTAGTAAAACCCCTTTATCCCGTGTGCATAAGGAATTCCCAGAATCCCACACGGAAGGACACAACACAGTTAAAACTACAGGCAGCAGGTTTGCACAGACCTTTACCTACAAGGTGTGCACACCGCAGCGGAACCCGAGAAGGCATGTGGGCATGAGGCGGGTCGCTGGGGTGGCCAGCTGCCCCGGGAGGCACCGGCGCGCTTCCGTGCGATGGCTGACGCTTCCCATCGGTCAGTCCCAGGTGCTGGCGGAGGAGCAGAGCAGCAGCCCAGACCCCAGCCCTCGTGGTGCGGGTTCGAGTGCCCGTCAGACGCCCCGGAGGCAGGCGGCCGTTGCCTGCAAAGCCAGGCCTGTACTCTCCGTCCTGCGACGGTCACCCGGGGAAGCGACGACTTGCGTGTGCATATTCGTAGTGGCTGTGATCACGGTCGCCGGAGACCGCACATAGCCCAGACGTGCACCCGGAGAAGCAGCGATGCGGGGTCATGCAGCGAAGGCCCAGCCATCTGAGCAAGACCCCCAATAACCTGATCCACGCACGATGCGGACGTGCCAGCTGCAGGGCGCTCGGCGAGGGAGGCCAGACACACGGGCTGCACACGGAGATCCAGTGGTTCAAGTTCCAGGAAATCCAAAACAGAACTGCAGACCAGGAGTGGACAGGTTCCGGGCCTGGGGCCGCGGGGAGGGCTGACCACAGAGGGCCCAGGGCCCTTCTCCACCAGGCCGTGGGCTAGTGAGCGAGCGCCCAAAAGGGGGAGTGTCCTGGAGGTAGACTCCGCCTGTCAGCCCGCTGCCTCGCCGGAACTGTGGCCGGACGGCGAAGGTGCCCACGTCCGGGCCTCCCCTCAGAGCCACAGGGCGTGAGCGCGGAGCAACCTGGCCGGACCAGGAGTGGCCGTCATAGCGCGCCCGCTGCCAGCGCCCCCCACCGTTCCACGCCAGCGTGGCGGGGAGGGGTGACTTGCCATCGCACAGCGGGACAAATCACAGGAAGTGTCGAGGTGAAACGCCGGTCCGGAGGCACTTGGGTGCATTGTCAGAAGAGGCCCTGTTTCTGGGCAGTAACGGAGCTGGGGGTCCGAGCATTAAGCATGGAGTTGCCGAGCCTTTCCCAGGGTCTGTCTCCCCTTTTGCCTTTGGGGGACCCTCTGATCCTTGCCCTTGGTTGCCCTGGGGACAGGACAGGCTCAAGGCCCCTGCCCCCGTGTCTCTGGGAGGCCAAGGGGTTGGAACTGGTGCTGGGACCGAGGCCACGGCCGCAGTCACCCAGCGCTGCCCCCCGCCCGCTTGCACCCGCTGCTCTCCGTCCTGCTGGCTCGTCCCCGCGGCTCCCAGGCGGGCCGTCCCCAGGCGGGCGCCACGGTGCTGGCAGAGCCTGTGCGGCTCAGCTCTGACCGTCCCTGGATGGGCTGTGGGGGGGGCGCCTCTGTCTGCCGGGCTGGGGCCCCGCACGTCCACCTTCCTTCCTGTCCTCGCAGCTGCTGTCCTGCGTCCTTGGAGCCCTGGGTTTGTCCGGGGCCCCGGTCCTTGCCTGAAGGCCTGGGAGCCCGGGCGCACGCATCCGGGACCCCGCGGCCCGTCCTGCCCTCCTGCTCTGAGCGCCCCTCGCTCTCCCTGGGATGTGTTCCCACGGAAACCAGATTCCGTCACAGGGCAGTGTCCCAGCCAGCCCCTTTCAGTCTGTCTTTCTGGAGTTTTCTTATTGTTGCTCGATGTTATTGACCATTTTCGCGTCTTTTCTAATAAACTCTGGATTGTCGCAAAACGAAACCAGCTGCGAACCCCGCCATCCACCCCGTCTGCCCCTGGGGGGTGTTTCCAGACCACGGAAGGTTCTGTGGGGGCGGCTAGCGCCGTCGCGTCCTGTGGCCTCACGTTCGGGCGCCTTGTTAGCTGGGGGGTTGTGGGTGTGGAGGAAGAAAGAGGCAAGGAAGCAGCTCAGACGTCGGGCTGGGGCGGCGCGTCCCTGTCTGTGACCGGAGAGCACGCGGGCCGCAGGGTGGACGTGCAGAACGTGTCGTGGCCCGAGCCCCTGCCGTGCAGGCCCCCGCCCAGGCCCCTCTGCGCCGGAGAAGGTGATCCGGGAGGCGCCACCCCGCGGACCACGGGTGCCTTACAGCGGGCCCGGCTTCCCGGCTCAGCCACGACGAGGCACGGCTTCTCTTGTTTGTTTGGTCTTCCGGAGTTCAGGACTCGACAAGCCTGGGTTTCCCAGCAGGGACTCGGGGCCCGTCCCGTTTACGTGACGATGTGTGAGGGTTCAGGAAATCCAGGTTTCTTGCACAGGCCGACTCAAATCCTGGCGTCCTCTTGGCCAGCGCACGCCTCTCGTGGACACCGGTTTTCCACGCCCGCCCCCCGCGCACGTGCACGCGTGTGCGCACCCAGGGGCCGTGAAGCAGGAGGGACCCGGGCCCCAGGAGCAGAGCGCGGGGCGGCACGTGGCACCTGAGCTCAGTCTCGGACGCCGGGGCTCGGTGGGGAGAGCGCAGGCCCTCAGCAGCTGTGTGAGGCTGACCGGGCCCACAGTCCAGCTCTTTCCTGGCCACTCCCACCTGGAGCCCGGCTGGCCTCACCCTGCGCGAGTCCGGTCAGGCCGCACGGCCCCCGCCCAGGCCCCTCTGTCGCTGTGTTCAGGGCCCGTCCTGCAGAATCCCGCCAGCTCCTCTCCCTGGAGCTCCCGGTCTGCTGTGGCAGCGGGCTCCCAGGCGGAGGACGGCGCGTGGCCCTCTGGGGGCGAGGTGTCCCCTGAGTCTCTGCTGCGGCCTGCCCTCGCCAGGGGGCCCTCTCCTCCTCTAGACCCAGCGGCCTGCCCCACGGGGGGAGGCCAGGCGCTCCTGTCTGTCACCCTCTGCAGCGGCGAGCTGGGCAGGGCACCCTGGCCAGGCCGGGGACCCAGACCCTGCATTCAGGACCAGGGCCCTTCCTCTTGAGTCGGCACCCCGGAGACACTGCCGGTGTGGGTCCAGAGCCACAGTGAAGGGAGCCCGTGTGTGTTTGGATTCCCAGGGCACGTAAGTCACTCTGCCCTACGCCGTGGTCCGCCGAGTGTGTGACAGCACTGTGTCTGAGGACCAGCGCACAGACCTTAATTTAAAAATGTCTCGGGGGCGCCTGGGTGGCTCAGTCAACTTGGTTTACAGCTCAGGTCATGATTTCACGGTTTGTGAGTTCGAGCCCCACGTCAGGCTCTGTGCTGACATTGGGATATTCTGTCTTTCTCTCTCTCTCTCTCTTTCCGTGTCTCTTTCTCTCAAAAATAAATAAAAACAGGGGCACCCGGATGGCTCAGTCAGTTGAACATTGAACTTCGGCTCAGATCATGATCTCACGGTTCGTGAGTTCGAGCCCCATCTCCAGCTCTGTGCTGACCGCTCGAGGCCCCTTCTGATCCTCCGTTCCCCTCGCTCTGCGCCTATCCTGGTCATGTGCACACACCCTCCAAAACAAACGTTAGAAAGAGTAGGGAAATAAAAACATTTAAAAAACACTTCACTGCTAAAACCTGCTGACCGTCACCTGGCCGTCAGAGCACCAGTGCCGCCCGCCGACCGCCGTAACGGGTGCGCCAGTGGTGGGAAGTGTGAGGTGTCGTGAGGGTCACCGAAATGTGCGGAGACGCAGGAAGTGAGCGCAGGCAGCGGGAAGGCGTGCTGGACGCGGGGCGGCCGCGGACCTCCCGTCTGTGAGCGGTGCCGTGTCCGCGAGGCGCAGCCCAGACGCCGTGAGGGTCGCTCACCAGACTCCCTCCGTGTTTTTATTTTCAAGATCCCGGAAGAGCACGACCTGGAGAGTCAGATCCGCAAGGAGCGCGAGTGGCGCTTCCTCCGCAACTCGCGCGTCCGGCAGCAGGCGCGGCAGCTCATCCAGAAGGGTAAGCCGCCGCCTCCGCCCGGTGGGCCTCCAGGGGCCGCCTCCGGGCCGGCGGGGCGCGGGCCCTCC
>NC_043716.1:56715994-56717124 GCF_006229205.1 Suricata suricatta | reverse complement strand
CCCCGGAGCGCTCGGCCGGCCGCTCTCCCCCCGGAGAAGCCCCCGCCGGCCCCTCACGCCCGAGCCGGGTGCGCTCTGCCGTTCGCAGAGCGGAAGGGGCAGCCCCGCCGGCCCCGGGCTCTGCCCCGGCCACAACCAGGGCTGTACCTGAGCCACACTTGACCAAACCTTTTACCAGATTTGCCAAGAGAGGCCCCAGCCTCACCTGTGCTGGGCGGGCAGCCCCCTCTCCGCCTCCCCCCTCCCCCCGCTCTCCCAGCCCCGCGGCTTCGGGGGCACAGAGAGGCGGGGGGCGCCCACGTCTCCTGCAAAGCCGGCATGGCCCTAGTCACCGGGCCCACCGGCCGACCGGCTCCCCAGGTTCCCAGGTCCCCAGGTCCCCACACAGAGCGGGTCACAGGCTGTCAGCTCTCCTGTTGATGGACTGTTTCGACCTTGCCTTTCCGTCCTGTAAAATGGTGGTGATTGTCACGGTCGCTCTTTAGTCGGGAGTGAGGGCCCGTGATCCAGGCTGTCTCAGCAGACACACTTTGCTTGGCCACCAAGGCTGGCCCGCCCCATGTCCTTGAGCACGCGTGTCCCTGACTGCACCCCGTGTCCCTAGGTGCACCCCGTGTCCCTGAGCATGCGTGTCCCTGACCGCACCCCGTGTCCCTGACCGCACTCCGTGTCCCTGAGCACACGTGTCCCTGACCGCACCCCGTGTACCTGACCGCACCCGGTGTCCCTGACCGCACTCCGTGTCCCTGACCGCACCCTGTGTCCCTGAGCACACGTGTCCCTGACCACACCCCGTGTACCTGACCGCACCCCGTGTCCCTGAGCACACGTGTCCCTGACCACACCCCGTGTGTCTGACTGCACCCCATGTCCCTGAGCACACGTGTCCCTGAGCACACCCCGTGTCCCTGAGCACCCCGTGTCCCTGGGTGCACCCCGTGTCCCTGAGCACACGTGTCCCTGACCGCACCCCGTGTCCCTGACCGCACCCCGTGTCCCTGAGCACACATGTCTCTGAGCACACCCCGTGTCCCTGAGCACACGTGTCCCTGACCACACCCCGTGTCCCTGACCACACGTGTCCCTGACCACACCCCATGTCCGTGACCGCACCCCGTGTCCCTGGGTGC
>NC_043716.1:56708909-56715894 GCF_006229205.1 Suricata suricatta | reverse complement strand
GCACCCCGTGTCCCTGAGCACACGTGTCCCTGACCGCACCCCGTGTCCCTGACCGCACCCCGTGTCCCTGAGCACACATGTCTCTGAGCACACCCCGTGTCCCTGAGCACACGTGTCCCTGACCACACCCCGTGTCCCTGACCACACGTGTCCCTGACCACACCCCATGTCCGTGACCGCACCCCGTGTCCCTGGGTGCACCCCGTGTCCCTGACCGCACCCCGTGTCCCTGGGCGCACTCCGTGTCCCTGAGCACACATGTCCCTGACTGCACCCCGTGTCCCTGGGCACACCCCATGGCCCTGACCGCACCCCGTGTCCCGACCGCACACAGCTGCTCCAGGAGCCTCTGCGGCCACCTCGGTATCCGGAGGTCCCCCGTGAGCTACCTCGGGGCCGCGTTTCCTTAGTGCGGAGCCGCGGCAGCTGGACGCACAGCACCCCGAGTTTCCGCCCCCGCGTCTGCTGCCCCGCGGTCCCTGCACGGGCATGTGCCGCCGGCCCGCGCCCCACGCTTTCTCCTGAGGAGAGAAGGGCCATCGAGCGTCGCGGCACTCTGGGGATTACAGCGTCAGAGGCTGTTTTCTGCAGGGTCTGCGGTTCTTCAGGAAAGCAGGCACCCGGTACCCCAAGTCCGCTGCCCGTGGTCAGGCGTGGGAAGGCAGACTGGCCCCACGGGGAAGCCACGCTCGGAGCTGAGGGCTTTCTAGACGGACACGGAAGCCCGTCAGCCGAGTCAGGGGTGCCCTCCCCCAGTCTGTGTGGGACGGGAGGCCTCCTTGTTAGAAGCACGCTACGTGGAGCTCCTGGACGCAGCCGCTAGGCCACGGGGGCCACCGCTCACTCGCATGCCCACACAGAGGCTGCCGGCCATGCAAAGTGCCCCTTCTGGGAGCCGCTGCCCCCACGATAGAGGGGTGCCTGCAGCTAAGCAAGGCGGTCCCCCCTCTACCCCAGCCAGCCTCCCCGTGACCTCAGCCGACAGGACCGTGCGGTCACACATGCACGGCACACCCCGACTCGGGAATCGGTGTTCCCGGTGTCCCCCGGCTGCCCGTGGTCGGTGCCCCTGCAGGTAACCCTAACACCCAGACAGAGCTGCGGGGCCTCTTTGCGTGGTTCCTTCGCCCCTGTCCTCATCACTGGGCAGTGTTTAGTGTCTGTGCTGTAATGGGTGGGGGCTGAGGCCAGCGCCCCCCCCCCCCAGGGGTTTCCCAGGGGCCAGGCCGGTGCCCAAAGACGCTGCCGGGACCCTGTGCCCCTGGCTGCCCTGGATTGGCCTCCTATTAGTCCCCAAAACCCCCTCCAAGCCTGTCTTGACCTCTTGGCCTTTTCACCTTATTTTATAGTTTTCCTAAGACTCCTTCAAAGCCCCTTCTTTTTCATTTTTTTTTAATGTTTTATTTATTTTTGAGAGAGAGAGACAGAGCGTGAGCAGGGCAGAGGCAGAGAGAGAGGGAGACACAGAATCGGAAGCAGCTCCAGGCTCTGAGCTGTCAGCACAGAGCTTGATGCAGGGCTCGAACCCACGAACTGTGAGATCATGACCTGAGCCAAAGCCAGACGCTCAACCGACTGAGCCCCCAGGCTCCCCCAGAGCTCGAACCCACGAACTGTGAGATCATGACCTGAGCCAAAGCCGGACGCTCAACCGACTGAGCCCCCAGGCGCCCCCAGAGCCCCTTCTTGACCGTGTCTTTCCTGGATCTGGTTGTGGGGGCCCAGTGCACACACCCTCACTCACCCCCCGTAGTCTGTGGTGGTCTGTCCCTCTTCCGGGTCCTTCTGTACGGACCACCTTCCTGAGAGGTCACCAGGACGGGGACCTGGCCGCCTGATGCTCCGTCCTGGAGCCGAGTTACCAACGGCGGCCTCCTGCCTGCTTCATATGCCGCCCGCTCGCGTCTGAGCACGGCGCGGCGTCTTGCACTGACGGGGAGCTTGCCGCGTGTCCACCTCGTGCTGGGGGGCCCTGCGGTCAGGGAGCCAGGCCCTCGTCCGACCCCCGTTTGCCCCGTGTGCCCCTTGCGGCTCCCCAAGCCCTCCGGGCTCCGCCCACCGCTGTGCGTCTCTCTGGGCAGGTATCACAAGGCTGGACGACCAGATATTTCTGAACAGGAACCCCGGCGTCCCCTCCGTGGTCAAGTTCCACCCCTTCACCCCGTGTGTGGCCGTGGCCGATAAGGACAGCATCTGGTACGCGGGGCGCCGGCGGCTCTCGTGTCCGAGCCGGCAACAGCCAGCCCCCGGCGACGGGCGCCGGGTCCCCAGCGGGGAGGCCGAGAGCACTCCGGCCCTACAGTGGGCGGGCTCAGGAACGTGGGGCAGGGGTGCGGGGTGGCGGCGGGGGCTTCTGGAGCACGACGGGGACCCACTGCACGGGGTTCACTCCCAGTGCCGCCTGTGGAGAAGCCACAGCAGGACGCCGGGTTGGATTTATGGTGAGCGCTGCCTTGTGGCACCGAGGACGTGCCCACCTGGTCGGGGAGGCCGGGGGTGTTGACCCCTCTGTTGCCCCCTCTCTTTATTGTGGTAAAACACACAGAACCCAGTTAGCGTCCTAACCCTGTTGAAGTGCCCAGTTCAGGGCCACCAGCACATTCACGCCGTGCGGCCACTGCCCCGTCCGCCTCCAGAACTCTTCTCGTCTTGAAAACGGAAGCTCAGTCCCCACTAGACCCCAGCTCTCCCTCCCGCCCCGCTGGCCCCCGGCCTTCTGGGTCTGACCCGCCACCAAGCGCTGTGCCCTGGGGGCCTGTCCACGCTGTGGCAGGCGTCAGTGTCCCTCCCTGTCCAGCCCAGGCGACAGCCCAGTGTGTGGCTGAGCAGCGCTTTGTCATCCATCCAGCAAGGGACACTCGGGCATCTCCCCTGTGTCGGGGGTTTGTTCAGTATATTCATATGGGAGGTTTTATTTTTTATTCCTTAAAAGTTGTTCACTTTCAGCACAGCTTAGAGGAAGACAAAACAAAGTAGAATACAGTCCACCTGGACGGTGCGTTGGGTTTGATTTTGTTACCGAAGGAAGCGACAGTTATTCCCTGAGATTCTAATTCCCTCCGAGCCTCCCGTGTGTCTGTTTCTGCCAGTCCCCGGGAAGTAGAGACGGGAGGTTTGCTAAGACTCCGCGGGCCTCGGGCTCCTGACCGTTCAGGCTGCATCGTCCACGCGCCCGGTGTCTTCCGGGCACACGGCTGCGTCCTCCGGCGATTGTGTCCGTTCCGTTATCACGACCCGTCCCCCGTCGGCGGCTGTGGGCAGGGTGTGCGGACCTCTCCGGGCACGGCCAGCCGAGGGACCCCTGGGCCCGCGGCGCCCCCTCCCCGTGCTGACCCCTGGCAGCTGCGCACTCAGGCTGCTTGTCCACACCCGCCGGCGCTTGCGGCCGCCCCGGCAGGTGGGGGGTGATCACCCTGCGCGTGTTGTGTGCGTTTCCCTGACGACTAACCGCCCTCCCTCCTTCCCTGAAGTTTCTGGGACTGGGAGAAAGGGGAGAAGCTGGACTACTTCCACAACGGGAACCCTCGGTACACGCGGGTCACCGCCATGGAGTACCTGAACGGCCAGGACTGCTCGCTGCTGCTCACGGCCACGGGTGAGTCAGACCCGGCGTGGACACCCCGGCTCAGAGCCACGCGCCGCCCTTTCTGACCCGATGGTTCTGCTGGTGAGGGGCCCCCGCTCACGGGGACGGCCACGTTTCCCAGGGAACAGGCTTCGCCCACAAACAACAGTGCCGGGCACGTCCTGGGACCGTCCCCTCCGCCAGGCCCTGCCCTACCAGGAAAGGCTCTGTGGCCTCAGAGGCGAGAAGGGGGGTGGGGGGGGGGGCCTCACGGGCGACGGGGGGGCAGGCCCGCCTCAGTTTCCCCGGGGCTTCCAGCCGTCCCGGCAGCGGTGCCGCAGCCCGTGCTCCTCCTCTCCAGGCCGCATCCCTGCCTCCTGGCGGCCGCTGCTAGTGCGGGCCTAGCGCGCGCTTTGGGGCTGAAGTGGTGTCACGTCCCTCTGGAAAGGCCTCCCAGGACGCCACCCTGGGCAGCAGCCGTGAACTAACTGTGAACTGCTGTAGCCGTTTAGACAGGACTCTGCCCCCGTCTGCCTCCGGGTGACAGACCAGGATGGACGGGACAGGCCGGGGGGGGGGGACGGGGGGAGAGAGACACGCAGGCTTACTTCCATGTTACCCCAGTCCTCGCCTGGGCCTGTCCCCACCCTGCCCTGTCCTCTCCTGGGCCTGTCCCTTCCCTGTCCTCTCCTGGGTCTACTCTTGTCACATCCCTCCCTGCTCTGCGCCTGGGCCTGGCCTGGCCTGGGCATGTCCCACTTCTGGGCCGGCCCGCCTTGAGTCTGAGCTCCTGAGCCATCGCCGTAGTTGGGCTGACTGCACTGAGGCCCCCCTTCCCTTCGGAGGGTTCCTGGCCCCACTGTGGACGGTGTGCCCACGGGGAAGGGTCCTGCTGGTGGCCTCTCCCAGCAGTGCCACCTCAGAACCAAAGTGGAGCCGCCATCCAGAGCCGTTCCCTCGGCCACAGGCCTCAGGGCAGAGGAGTGGACAAGTGCCAGGCAGGGTGCAGGAAGCCGTGGGACGGGGCAGGCTGGGCACCTCTCAGCACCACAGGGGGGGCAGTGATTCCCAGCACGGCGGGCATCGGGAGGGCCCCAGGGGTGAGGGATCCCGGCAGAGAAGCAGCACAAGGACCCGGGTCCCAGAGCAGGGCAGGGTCACTGTCGGGGAGACTGGAGCCAGGACGAGCTGACGGGTAGGTGCGGGCAGGGATGGGTCAGCGAGCATCGCGCGTGGTCATCCTCCAGGCGGGAGTCACCTCTGAGGCCGCGTGAGTCTGGGGAGCAGAGTCCACGTGGGGTGTAGCGACACGGGGGGCCACACCCTCACACCCCCAGGGCTCACGGGACAGTGCCAGGCCTGCGGCAGGGAGCCCGTGGGGTCACAAGTGGAAGGTCTGGCTTCTTAGTGCGAGTGAGTCACTGCAAGGAAGGGGGCCACTGGGGTCAGAGGTCGCGGGCAGCGGCGGCTCCCCCTGCGCCCAGGCAGCAGTCTGAGGACGGCGAGGTGGGAGTGGGCATTCTGGGAACCGGCCCCGCTGCGCCTGCGTGAGGCCACCTCGCGGGGACCCGCACGCGCTGCTGTCACCCAGTGGCTCCCTCCTGCATGTCAGCAGCCGGGCCTGGGTTTCCACCTCCCTCCCTTCTCTCCCCAAGATGACGGCGCCATCAGAGTCTGGAAGAACTTTGCGGATCTGGAGAAGAACCCAGAGATGGTGACTGCATGGCAGGGCCTCTCGGATATGCTGCCGACCACCAGAGGTGGGTGCCCCTGGAGCCACGCCGCCCCGCACTGCCCGCCGCGCTCTGCTCTCTGCCCGGACGAGTGTGCCCTGGCACGCGGGCACATCTGTCTGGGCGGCGGAGGCCGCGGGCGCTCCCCCGGGGTGGGGGTGGGGGGAGGCATGGCTGCTGCTGCTCGCCGGTCCCAAGCGGGCTCGCCGTGCTGCCATCGCCTGGACGGTCCGGTGGGGTCACGGTCTCGCCGTTAAACTGACCATGAAAACAGCTGAGTCCTCCTGCGCTGGGCTCCGGGCCTGGCCGCGAGCGTGTCCACTTCCCACATGGCCTCTCCTGCATCCTGTTGTCGTGCGGCTGTCATCTGTGCGGCTCCCTCTCTCCCCTCCCTCTGAGCGCCTGTCCTGGGGAGGAGCCACCGGGGAGGTGACGCCGTGTGTGAGGGGCCGCCCAGCGCCAGCTCCAGGGCAGACGTCTTCTTGTCACTGTGTTTTGTAATTATTTTAAGAATAAAACAGTCATCCGTGTCTACACCCCCCCAAGGCCCCCACACGCCCACTTGTGCGTCGCCCGGGCTCCTTGGGGCCAGGCCGCGTGCTGGTGTGGATGACAAAGCCACAGCCATCATCCTTTCCGTCTCCGTCTGTTTTCCCAGCTTGTCTGCCCCTCAGACCCCCCCCCAGCCCCCTGGCAGCTCTGCATGGGGGGGGACATGGGACCATGACTCCCACCCCGACCAGGCACTTCTGCTCTCAGCCCACACTACAGGGCACACCCGTGTTGGTGACACTGAAAACAAGCTTTTCGGTCCTTCCCTTCCTGCTGCCGTCCAGCAGGTGACATCCTCAGGCCCCAGCCACCCTGGGGTCCAGAGGTCTCCCCAGGAAGGCAGAGTTGGGGAGGAGCCAGGAACACGGGCAAGGGTCTCACCTCCTGGTCTTTGTCAGCCTGCGGGGGAGGGTCCTGCGCTCTTACTCTGACTCTTCTGCTGCTGAGCCAGCGTTTGGTCCCATCCTCTGCCTTGCAGCCAGGCAGCCATGGCGTTAGCAAAAAAGGTTAGTTCCTAGTTCTTTCCGGGAGCCTGGAGGACCAGCTGCCCTACAGGTCAAGACCGCACGGGCTCAGGTGCTGCGGGGCCCGGACACGGCCCCACCTTGTGGCCGCACAGCCGCCTCGATTGCAACTCCCATCTCGGGATCTAAGCTCCGTGGCCGAGGGGCGGGTCTGGTGGAACCGCAGCCCCCGTGCCGACCTGTGGTCGGCTTCCGCCCCTCAGTTCCTGCCTTGTTTCTCCCTGCCTGGCCCAGAAGCAGTCCTGGCTTCCGACGCGCCAGCCACAGCGGCCTGCGCTCTGACCCCAGGGGGACGGGGAGCGGGGACACCCAGAGCCACTCACCCCCGTGGCTGGTGCTCTTCTGCGTCTGGGGCAGCATCAGGCAGTGCCCTTCAGGGTTCCGGCAGGGGCCCGGGCCATCCAGGCAGGGGTCCAGGCTGTCCAGGCCGGGGCCCGCGGGGGGCGTCCAGGCAGGGGTCCAGGCTGTCCAGGCAGGGGCCCGCGGGGGGCGTCCAGGCAGGGGTCCAGGCTGTCCAGGCAGGGGCCCGCGGGGGGCGTCCAGGCTGGGGTCCAGGCTGTCCAGGCAGGGGCCCGCGGGGGGCGTCCAGGCTGGGGTCCAGGCTGTCCAGG
>NC_043716.1:56689402-56708809 GCF_006229205.1 Suricata suricatta | reverse complement strand
CGTCCTGCAAGCTGTCTGTGCAGGGGGAGGTGTGCCGGCCCGCCCTGTCCGTCCGCCGTGTCTGTCCATCCCCCCCACTGCGCCCGCCCGCCGCATCCACCCACCATGTCCGTCGCCACAGAGCAGGTGGGTGGGCGAAGCCCGTTCTCCGAACACACGTGTGTGCGGGGCACAAGAGGGGCATCTGCCTGCGATCCGAGGCCCCACGGCCCCACGGGCCCCGGCGCCGCTGACCCTGAGGCAGGCTCCAGGCCCGGGGGGCGTTGTGGCAGGACATGTGGTTTCACCAAAGCAGAGAAGCAGTTCCACCTCAGGAGTGGGTTTTCCACTTAAACTTTTGAAAAATAATCGTTTCCAGAATTTAATACGAAGTTTCTTATAGCATCTATTTCCATCTGAAAAATCCATATATAAGTTTAATGGTTACCAAACACCCACACGCAGCTGCCCTTGGGTACACAACTGTAAAACTGGGTTAGCAAACATGAAGTCTATAATGCCGTAAACGAGTCATTTTTCTGTCTTAATTTGACTGTTTGGGAACCTTGTGAGGAGATGGGGCTTCGCGAGTCCAGGCGGCACAGAAGGTTCCAGACCTGTGATTTAGAGAGTCAGCTGGCAAGGAGCCTGCGTCCCGGCCTGTCCCCGGAAGCCCTTCGCAGGAGCCGGTGCCGTCCTCTGCGGGAGGACAGACGAGGCCGTGGGTCCGGGGCCGCCGAGCCTCCACCACCAGGAGCTGGGGCGCTGAGATCTGACAGACACGGCTCGGGGTCTTGTGAAGAGCCGTTTTGGTGACACGTTCTCTGCGTGTAAGATCTGGAAAGGAGAAACCAAATGGAGAGGGGATGGGCTTCTGCTCTTTGGGAAAGACTCCACTTGAGCTTCTCAGAGAAACGACAGGGTTGCTTTCTCTGCAAGCCTGAGGACGAGCCGGAGTCCCGCCTTCCGCAGTTGGGGCCACGGGCCGGCGAGAGGCCAGACGGCCCTGGGTTGATTGTTTCCAGCTGCTCGGTTGTCGGTCAGGTCAGTGCGGTGGGACAGAGCCCAGGACAGGACAGGGCCCGGGACAGGACAGGGCCCAGGACAGGACAGGGCCCAGGACAGAGCCCAGGACAGGACAGGGCCCGGGACAGGACAGGGCCCAGGACAGGACAGGGCCCAGGACAGAGCCCAGGACAGGACAGGGCCCGGGACAGAGCCCAGGACAGGACAGGGCCCGGGACAGGACCTAGGACAGGACAGAGCCCAGGACAGGACCCAGGAGAGGACAGGACCGGGCCCAGGACAGGACAGGGCCGAGAACAAGACCCAGGACAGGGCCTAGGCGCATCTGCACCTTGGCGGCCCCGAGAGCCAGGGCCGCACCGTCCAGCCTGGTGTCTGCCGCAGTGCCCACGGGCATGGCCGGCCGCCTGGCCTCACAGAGGCTAGAGTTTAACCAGAGCCAGAGCTCACGAGATCCGCTCCCCTCGTCACGCCGAGAGCCCTCGGCGGCGGAGCAGATGCCCCTCCCGGAGCCACCGGCCAGATGGAAATCGCAGCCCGCAGAGTCAGCACCCAGGCGACCGTGTCTGGAGCGTCCCCGGAGAGGCGATGGAGTCAGAACAAGACCGTCAGACCCTGGAGTCACCATGAAGGACGTGTCACGGGACGCGAGCCCCCCTTGCCCCCCCCCCCTGGAGCCCGGGCCTGCGTCCGGACCGACGCAGAGCAAGCCCGCTTCTCTCCCCCTGGTGGTGCAGGGCAGCTGCGACTCCAGCCTCGAGTCCTTGGGTCGCCCGCCCGACCCCACCCCCTCTCCGCCTGTCCCCGTGACCCCAGCCCGTGGTGCTGGGACACGGGCACTGGGCTCCAGATGCCACCTGGCCTCCACGCTCCCTGACCGCACCGCTCCTCGGTGCCCCGCGGGGCCGCACAGAGCACCACACGGACAGACGAGGGCGTCTGCAGACACAGCGTGTGCTCTCTGCCGCAGCGGCCACCCTGCGGGTCCACGGACTGGAGAGCCCGTGAGCCTCCGTGGCTGGGACACGGGCATGTGCTGTCCCCTGCCAGGAGGGACACCTAGCGATCAGACTCTCTAGGCTCTGTCCCTGGGAGAGGTCGGGAGCGCGGTGGCACAGAGGCGGCCGGGGTGCTCCCACCACTGCTCCCCGAAGGCCACAGCCCAGAGGCCGAAGTCCGGGGCTTGGGGTCCGACCACAGCACTTCTGGACTCGTGAGTTTGCTGATTCTTCAAAAACCAACGGAGTCTGTACAAAGCAAATGACTTCTCACTTTACAAATTTCATGAAGAATGCTTCTTAGGCTGGAGCCTTTGCAGAAAACCCGGGGGACCGTGTGGGGGCCTGAGCGTAGGTTTGTCCAGGGCCAGTTGGGGGTGCCCCCAGGTACGGCCCGTGCAGACTCCCCGGGAGGGGCGGCCACACGTCACCCCTTCCTCCAGCCATCCAACAGAGGAGGCTCTACGGCGCCCGTGCCTGTGCCTCAGTGTTCCCGCCGATCAAACCAGAGCAGGGTTGTGGACCGAATGTGCATGGCGCCAGTCCTCAACGTGGTGGGATGAGAGGGGGGCCTTTGGGAGTGATGGGGGCTTGAGGAGGTCAGGGTGGCACGGCCGTGATGGGGTCAGTGCTCTTGGAAGAAGAGACACCCCATCTTCCTCCTCGCCACCTGAGGACGTGCCAGAAGGCTGCTGTCCACCAGCCAGACCCGACCCCGCCCGCACCCTGACCTCAGACATCCAGCCTCTGGGACTCAGAGAAATCTGCGTCTGTTCCGCAGGCCGTGGGTTTCATCCTGCAGTGCCCCAGGCCCTGCCGGGAGCGCAGGGGACCCCTGTGTCGTGAGAAGAAAACCCGCCCGTCCCTGCAGTGTGACACCCAGGGGGTCTCTTCCAGAGAACAGTCCTCCTGAGCGCGGTCCCCTTCAGGGCTGGTCCCCGGACTGACGGCCCTGTCGTTGGCACTGGGAGCGCATCACTGAGGCGTGAGGCGGCCGGCCGTCAGCGTGGCGGATCCCTCCCGTGCGGGGACAGCAGCAGCCGGGGCCGCGGTGGTGAGCTCAGGGTCACAGGGAAGAAGTGGGTGTGAACTCGGCCTCGGTCAAGCAGAAGAGCCGCTGCTGGGAGAACCGGCACGGGGCCTGTCCTGTCTCCATGTCTCCCACTGAGAGCTGCATCCACGTCGTGGGGTTGCTGGCTGCCAGCTCGCTGGTCCCGGGATGTGCGGAGGGTCGCCTCTGGGGACGTGTTGTTGTCTATTGGACGAAGACGGACCTTCCTTCCTGTGTGACCGATTTGTGCCTGTGCACCCTCCATTCTCTCACTCTACACCTGACTGTGGGCCTTGACCCAGCTTCCTTCTGCGTCCTGCCTGTTCCCCATCACAGAAGGCTGTCCATCCCCCACCGTGCAAAGTTGTCTGCCACCCGGCCGGCCCTTCCCCTTGTGCAAGGCCACACATCCTACATTATGTGAGGCTGGCGTCTCTGCTGGGTGATGGCGTCCAGTCCCCGTTACGTGAGGGACTCCAGAGAGAAGACCTGCAGATGGACGGGGGCGGTTCCCTCCCAAACCGGGCCCTTGGCGGGAATGGTTCCTGGGACGCTGGAGAGGCAGGCCATGTCACTTGGCCACTGTGTGGCCACCATGAAGCCTGCCCACCACGTGGCCCAGCTAAATAAACAGAGGCCGCTGGGAGTCCCGGTGGGTGCTGGCCCGCAGCCGCTCGTGGGGCCGGGAACGCGTTCCTGAGGTTCCAGCCAGCTTGAGTAAATGAGGCGCGTGGACCCCCAGCCCCAGCAGGAGGTCTGGACTCTTACTCTGGGAGCTTATGTTCCAAGCGGCACAGGGCTGACGTTAGCGGCTGAGGGGCCAGAGACAGAAGTCGTGCTCTCTGTCCTCTGCGGGACCAAATTCATCAAATCCAATAAAAATGGGACATGCGACAGTGGGGTTTCTGGCTCCTTCCCCTCAGGATGGGGGCCCCTGTGCACACGGGACCCCCCACATCGTGAGCACAACCCTGACCTGGCCGCCTGTCCCTCCGCTGGCCTGCGGGCATCATGCCCCGGCGCAGAGCAGCCAGGAGGGACGGGCCGAGGGGCCCTCCGCCGCCAGCGGACAGGTGGCCATCCGGTCAAGGAGAGCAGAAGCTCAAGTCAGGTCAGGGTGTCCCGCTTGTCCTGTGGTTTTTTTTCTTTCCTTTTTAAAAATTATTATTTAGGTAAAATTAACATAACATAAAACTAACCATTTTAAAGCGTCTGACTCAGTGGCATTTAGCACAATGTGCAAACACCTTCCATCTAGTTCCAGAACATTCTCACCCCCGGGAGGAAACGCCATGCCCACCAATTCCATCTCTCCCTGCAGATTCCTCCACAAACCCTTGTCACTTAGAAGATTTCCACAGCTGAGCCAGGTCGTCGGTGGCCACAGGTCTGTCCGCGGTCTGGGCCCGGCTCCCACCACTGCCGGGGTTCCTGGCCAGGAGCCCTGGGCACACACAGCCGGTCGGGACCTCACAGGGGCATCGGGCCTGGCGGGAGGTCCACCGCCCTAAACGGACGCAGCGAAAAGGAACGCGGAGTTAGGTCGTCCAGCCTAAGAGGCCGGGAGAACAGACTCCCCAGGGAGGAAGGGGAAGGGGCCACAGTGCAGCCGAAATGACTTTGACAGACGTGACCTCAGACTCCTGTGTGACCAAAAGAACACAAAGTTACCTCGTAGGTGACAGAACAAGAAAAGATATTGGCGTCACGATGTAGGATGTCAAGGCACATGCAGTCCAGTGAGGAGAGAGATCACAAACGCCAGCGACCGTGGGAGTGGGGAGAGCTCGGTGCCCGCGGAGACTGCACTTGTGGCCTCAGCTGGGGGCAGCGAGGCGCAGGACGGGAGCCGCACCCCTGCCTGGCCGCCTCCCTCCCGAGCGCGCACCGGGCTGCGGAAGATGTCACTCCCGCTGTGGTCTCCAGCTCAGGGAGCAGCTAATAAACAGATGCGTTAACCAGACCCCTATGTGCGGGCGGGCTAAGTACTCTGCACAGATGTTAAAGGAAAGCGCAGGTGGCTAGAAAACAGCCTCAGTGCAGTCGGTGGCTTTAATATCCTAGTTCACAGACAGGTGCGCCTGGGTGGGGGTCACACGGGGCGGCTTTGAAGACGCCCTCCACCTGGCACGGCCCAGCGTCGGAGTGGGCAAGCGAGGCTCGCACTGTGTCTAACAGCTAACTTCTTCTGGAAAGGGCAGAAACGGCAAAGTGTCAAAACTGTTAGATCTTGTTCGTGGGCCGGGGATTTCTGTCATGTTCTCTTCCATATGTTTAAAATGTAATAACCTTGTGTTAAGTGGGGTCCCTCCTGTGAAGTTTTGGTGCCACCTTTAGGAACACTGCAGTCCCGGTGTGGGCCTCACACGTGCCCCATCTGTCAGGCCCAATAAAGCCGCATCTATGAGCTTTGATGTGGCAAAGAGAAGCAGGGGTCTGGAGAGGGCTCCGAACCACCAGCCCAGCCCGGACTCGGGGCCGGGAGCTGTTGTGGGGTCAGGGACCCGACCGTGGCTGTCCTTGGTGCCAGGTGACTGCCGGCACAGGCTCCCCCAGTGACGCCGGACCCTTCTGTGTCTCTCCAGGAGCCGGGATGGTGGTAGACTGGGAGCAGGAGACCGGCCTCCTCATGAGCTCCGGGGACGTGCGGATTGTCCGGATCTGGGACACGGACCGCGAGATGAAAGTGCAGGTGACCACAGCTCCCGCCAGCCCCCCCGTTCTGTGTCCCCACCTCCGAGAGACCCTCCTCGCAGAGAAGGGGTCCTGCCGGGGAGGGAGTGCGGCCCGTTTCCAAGCCTTTGGAAGCTAATTACCTCTAGATGCATGTCCGTTGTGACACTCTGACCCTGCCTGGCAGCATGATTAAGCCTGTGCTGATCCTAATTATTTCCAAACGTTATTTTATCCGTGCAAATTAGGAAATATCAGAAAGCAGCAGGGGGGAAGCATTTTAAATTGAAATGATGGATTATTTGTATGCTTCTTAAAGCATCTTTTATTTTCAGTTTTAATCAACAGAGCGAGTAGTGGGTTGGTTTTGACTGAGGCATCCTGGCAGAGAGGTCAGGGGGCAAAGCGCTGCACATACCTGGGGGCCACTGATCCTTCGGGCAGCAATGCCAGCTGTGGCTCGAGGCCCAAAAGCTCTGGCCTCCCGGCCTGGCCCTGGGCCTCCCTCCAAGCCCTCGGAGGCAGAGCTAGGGCCAGGGAGCCAGGTCCTGCAGTGGCACAGTTGGCTTTTGTCACACTCACTTTCCCAGGCTCTTGCGGCCCTCACGTAGCAGCATGGACCCCCCCCACCCCCCCAGCGCTCACAGCCCTCACTCGGGAGTCTGCACCCCCAGAACACACCCCCAGCTCAGCATCCTGAGCCGGTCTGGTCAGGTGTCTCGTGAGCGGATCACATTCCAGATCCCGTACGTGTTGCACTCCCTTCCCGTGTGCCCGCTGGCACAAGCCTGTGATGATGGGAGAGCACGCACGTCCCCTCATGTGGCCCTTTTGCCTCCGGCTCTTTCCTGCTGAGCACTCGTCCGCTCCTGCCCTCTCCTAGCACTTAGGGCTGCCGGGAGGAGAGGCCAGGCGGCGGTTTATGGAGGCAGAATCCCCAGACCCTTGCCTGAACTAATTCGGAGGACCCTCTACCAAAACGTGCTTGTGTTCCGTTTTAGGAAAGAGGGAGACATTCGAAAGTTTGCCCCCAAGAGCTGTCCCCAGAGACACGTACGGCTGGGGACCGGCTCTCGGGCAGGTGCGGGCCTGACTCAGCCCGGGTCCCCTGCCGGCCCCTCGGGCTCCCTGGGCCTTGGCTGGCTTCCCCGCTGGAGGAGGCGGCAGGGGTCCCTTCCGGGAGGGGGAGGGGCGTGGCGGCCCGCCGGGCCGCTGCAGATGAGCTCACCGCACGTCTGTGCCCGGCCCTAGGACATCCCCACGGGCGCTGACAGCTGCGTGACCAGCCTGTCCTGTGACTCGCACCGCTCGCTCATCGTGGCTGGCCTCGGCGACGGCTCCATCCGCGTGTACGACCGGAGGATGGCGCTCAGTGAATGGTAATCCCCCCACCCCTGCCGTCGCCAGCACCCCCAGACGAGGTGGGCACGTTGCTGCAGGTTTCTGGGCCCAGAATGAGCCCCCTGCCCCAAAGCCTACGCGGGACACGTTCCCACAGTGTGTGGAGTAGGAAGCAGGGCAGGGGGCCTGGCAAGGCCCTGCCCTCCGAGAGCTCAGCCTCCCCCCTGCCTGAGGTGCACGCCAAAGAGACTGTCAGGGAGTGTCCCACACGGGCGCCGTGCAGCGCTGAGCCCCCCGCGTGGTCGTGGCCGCTCCAGGGACCGCCGCTCGGTGCCAGGCCGAGGCCCGGGTGGGTGGGGCCGGTGCTGTCACCAGTGCACAGGTGAGGAGCTGAGGTGCAGGCGCCGGCCACTCACAGGAGCCCCACAGCTGGAAAAGGACAGCACGGGCTCCTGGGCCCCTGGCACGATGCTTACTACGTGGTGGTGCTTACTAACCCACCCTGTCCCAGAAAGCCGGAGTGGCGGCAGGTGGGCCGGGCGCGGCCTCGGGGCTGGAGGAGCCCCGCGGGAGCGTCTGCTGTAGTGGCCGGTCCTGGGCCACGGCGGCCACGCCAGATGGGGTCTCTCACCTGAGACCCAAGGCTGAGCGCCACCTCTGCGGAGCATCCCACAGAGACTGGCCGCCGCACGCACGCACGCACGCACGCCATAGTGGGGGCGGGGCGGGCCTTCTGGGCTGGCCGAAGTGACGCCGCCGAGCCGCTGTGGCTTTTGAAGGGTGAGTTTATGGCACATGAATTACTCCTCTGTCAGCCCGTCACGTGAAACAGCCACGGCAGGCCCTAAGCCGCCATGGAGAGGCCCTGATGCGCCTGTGACCTGGGGCCCAGACGCAGAGGGCGGTGACCCGGGACGCAGCTGGGGTCCGCTGTGAGCGCTCTGAGTGCTCCCCACAGCGCTTCGCTTCCACAGCTTCTTAGCCAGGGTTCTCATTCCTGACCCCCAGAGTCCCCCGGCGCGGGTGCTCAGGGTGGAGCACAAGGCGGGGGAGCTCCGGGGCAGCCATGTGGCGTTCCGGGGGGGGGGGGGGGCCTGACCCCGCCCCGACATCACGGTGAGCCGTGGGTGCGCACGACCCTCCCCACCACACGGCAGACCCAGACGGCTGTGCAGAAACTCCCAGTCTCTCTCGGCTCGAGAGGAAGTTGACCCTAGGCTTCCAAGCCCCTCTCCGCTCCTGCCCTGCACGCGGCGCTTTCCCACCCCTGGCGGCAGCCCCTCCCCGGCCCCCCACGGCCCTCCGGCTCTGACCCCACGCTCCTCCCCCAGCCGCGTCATGACGTACCGGGAGCACACGGCCTGGGTGGTGAAGGCCTACCTGCAGAAGCACCCCGAGGGCCACATCGTGAGCGTGAGGTAATGAGCGGCGAATATTTACGAGACTCTGCTATAAAAACATTATTTTCTCCTCCATTTAAAACATGTCCGTGGTATTTAAACAGCCTGGAAAGGATGGCATTTCAGGGCAGTAATTAACCTCCCCTGCAGGACTGGCCAGAAAGGGCAGGGGCCGCGGGAGGGCAGGGACCCACGGGTCCCCCCGCAGGCAGCAGGGGGCTTGTGGGGCGTGAGCGGGAGAGGGGCGGGCGCCTGCCGGCCCTTGGCTGTGGGACCCCCGTGCGGAGGCATTGTCTGCCCATAAATCCACTTCTGCCGCCCGGTAAATCCTGCACGGAGAGCAGCGAGTATTTAGTTGCCCGTTGAAGGGACAGCGGTGTGACCGTCACAGAGACACCGTTCCTTCAAGAAGGTGCCCTCCCCTTGTTGGTGATATAAGAACAGGACACAGCTCTTGGAACCACGCCCACCAGAGACGGGGCGGGGGGGGGGGGGGGGGGGGGGGGGGGGGGAGGTGGCCGCAGGGGTGTCGCGCGGCCTCCCCTCCCTCCCATCCTGGAATCGCATCCCCGACTGCACAAAATCTAATCTCTGAGACTGGAAATGAAACCAATAACTCACGTCCTCCCCGTGGCTTCACTTACTGCTGCTGCTGCCTGCCTCCCACGGGGCCCTGGGGGGCCGGCGCCAGTCCCGGGGCGGTGGGCATGTGCTCTGCCGCAGGGGTGGGGGGTGCTCTGCCGTGGCTTTGCCAGCAGCGACCCTCTCCCGACAGTGTCAACGGAGACGTGCGCTTCTTCGATCCTCGGATGCCAGAGTCTGTGAATATCCTTCAGATCGTGAAGGGGCTCACGGCCCTCGACATCCACCCCCAGGCAAACCTTATCGCCTGGTAGGTGCCAACCCGAAGAGAAAATGAGGGCCTTTCCTGCCCAGACCATCTCAGAGCACCCAAGGCCAGCCTCGGGCCTCCACGTAAACAGCAGGCGCTACGCCCCTCTTGCCTGGGAAGGAGAGCACACTGGGGCCACGTAACTGTGGGGCCCCTCGTGCCTGGGTGACGGGCAGGTCGGCCCCGTGTCTGGGACAGGGCCCGTGTGAGAAGAGAGGGCCACCTCTCCCTGTGGACCCACCTGCCTCCCCTCCCCCCACCCCGTGCCTCTGGGCCGCCGCCCCGGCGGGGAGGCTGACGCCAGACCTTCTTGTGTGCAGCGGCTCCATGAACCAGTTCACGGCCATCTACAGCGGGACCGGGGGGCTCATCAACAACATCAAGTACTACGACGGGTTTATGGGCCAGCGCGTCGGGGCCATCAGCTGCCTGGCCTTCCACCCACACTGGGTCTGTGTCTGCCCGCCAGGGCCGGGGGCACCGTGGGGGGGGGGTGTCAGGGGGACACAGGGACACAGGGCAACGTGGAGGGTCCTGCGGGAATGCAGGAGGGCATGGTGACTGAAGGCTACCCAGGAGGGACGGGGGAACTCAGGACAGGCAGGGGGCGCTACAGCCTGCCCCGCCCCACGATCCGCCATCGGGGTGCCCAGGCCTCCCTCTCCCCATGTCTGAGAATGGCACAAAACCAGATCTTGTTGGGCCCTAGGGTTTCGGGGGGTCATGGCCCCCAAATTACCTCCAGAAGCAGCACCAGATCCACCCATCAAGCCAGAAATCACGGGCTGCACACACATGAGACAGCCGTGCCCTTTCCAGCACCTTCGGCCCCTGCACGGACAGCAGGCCTGGGGACACCTTGCAGTGAGGGGCGGGGCTGGGGCACCCAGGGAGGAGCAGCCCAGGTCTGACACATGCCCATCCCTTAGGATCGCTCCTCAAGTCTGTGGGGGCTCTGATCCCCGGAACCGCCCCTACGGGGAGCTGCTGCAGGCTGCCCGGCCTGTGCTGGGAGCCGCGGGGGCGGGGGTGAAGACACCCCACGGCGCCCGCCGCTCACCCGCCCGCTCTCCTCCGCAGCCGCACCTGGCCGTGGGCAGCAACGACTACTACATCTCCGTGTACTCGGTGGAGAAGCGCGCCAGATAGCGGGCGCCCCTCCCCGCCAAGCCGCCGTGTACATAGTGGATCCGCCGCCACCCTCAACACTGGTCCTGACCTGCTGCCGAGGGCCCCGGGAGGCCCCTCGCCGTCTGTCCGTGCGTCTGCGCTCGCTGTCATGCCCAGGAGCCCAGGGCAGGGGGCTCCGCTGGAGTCCTGCCGTGTGACAGCCCAGGGACAGCCGCACACATCCCAGCACCCTCCCCGTCCTGTTTTGCTTCTGAGATTTTTAAAGGGGGAAACACTCATTCTGCTTTGCGAGGGGCCCGAGCGTTGGCTCCACAAACGCTCCGAGACGGAAGCCAGCTCCCCAGGGCTCAGCCCCCTGGCGGACAGGGCAGCGCCGGGCTCAAGCAGGTCACCGGGTGGCTGCCAGGCTGTGAGCCCGCCTGGGCCACATTCCCCTGGCTGCACGCTAGCCGCCCCTTTCTGCACACGCACCCCTGGGGGGTTTCCGGGCAGCCCTGGAGAGGCGGGGATGCAAGAGACGGCCCAGCCTCCCACCGCCCCCCGCCAGTCCTGGCCCACGGGGCCCTTCGTGGCCAAACTGTGGGAGGACTGGTGCTGCCCCTCCCCCACACAGCCACCTTCCCTGCACAGGCCCCTCACCACAGACCCGCTTGCAGGGCGGGCTTGTGACTTGCGACAAGTGCGGCGGGTCCTTGGCGATTCGGCCACCACCCTTGAGGCCCCAGGGCCTGCCTCTCTCAAGTGCTGCTGTTCCCCAGGCAGGTGCAGGCCTGTGACCTCCCCATACGGGTGTACATGCATGTGCTGGGCCCGTGGTCTCCACACTGGAACCAACACAGGAGTCTGCACCTGCCTGGCCCCGGGGCCTCCTCCGCGGGGGCGTCACAGCGTGCGCATGTGCGGGGGCCGCTGGAGCCCCAGGTGGGCCTGGGGGTGAGCGGTGGCCCTCTTGGCCGCCACTTGCTGGTGCAGACCGAAGTTCGTGTCTTGCAGCACGCAACACGGAAGTTTCTTATGATCGTGTTAGGCAAGGCGACTGCGCATGTCCGCACACAGGTGCGCGCCGGTGTCGGCCTGTGTCGGGCACGACCTCGGAGCCACGGGGACGGTTTAGCCCCAGGAAGGACAACAGAGAACGTGCTAAGTGATTACAAACAGCGCTTGTGAAACAAAACCACAATAATGATATTCTGAAAAGCATTTATTCCATTTTCCTTGGAAATCAAGATTATTCGGAGAGAGGAGTGATCTGGCTTATTGGCTGATTCTCTTATTGGCTGATTCTGCCAATAAGCGGCCACGATAGTGGGAGTCTGCGTCCCGGCAGCACGAAGTTCAGGTGCCCTCCCCGGGGGCGGCTCTGGAGTGCCCGTGCGCCCCGCGGCCGACCCGCCAGGTGGATGCGGTGCAGGTGGCTGCACGCCACGGGGCCCGGGGGCCTGTGCACATTCGGAGCTGCCTGCGCCGCGGCCCACTGGGCCGTCCCGGGTCTGAAGCGAAAATCCAATCATGGAATTAACCGGGGCTCCACGGAGCACGCCCTGAAACTTCGTTTATCTCTATTTATTTTACCAAATGAGAATTGCGGAGTGAAAGTGAGAGCAAACGACAACTGTTCATGACAATAAACAAGTGCAGAGGTGACCTGCTGCGGCCTCGTGGCTTGTGGGGTCGGTGGCAGGGCGGGCTGCCTGGGGATGGGGCCAGCGGGATGGGGGAGGACCGTCTGGGAGCGGGGTCTGCGGGTGGGGGCGGGGTCTGCAGGTGGGGACTGGGTGTGTCGGGCGGGGCTTCTCCCGCTCCAGGGCTCGGCCCGCCGGCGCCGCAGTCCCTCACAGAGCAGCCCTCCGGGGGCTCCCGCCTGCGCGCAGGAAAAGGCACGCTGCTCCGAGGAGGGGGAGCCCAGGCCCACGCGGGGTCCCCGCTGCCCCTACCTGCCCCCGTGGTTAAATGACACAAGTCGCCGCCCTGCGGCCGCAAAGGGACTCAGTGCCTCCTGCCCAGGCGACAGCGTGGCCCACACAGAGGGCCAGGGTTGCCTCATGTGAGGGCCGAGGGGCGGGTGTCCCTGAAGACGCGACTCAGCAGGGCCACACAGCGAGTGGAAGCGAGAGCCCCCCCCCCCCCGCCGCAGTCTACCTCACACCTCACAGGTGTGGCCTCTTGGACACCAATTGAGGACAGGCTCTTGTCACCCCTTGGGACAGCAAGTGGGTGCCCAAGAATTAACTCCCCCAAAGCCACGCCCGTTGGGTGGTGGCAGGAACTGAGGCCCCAACTCAGGCATCCTGACCCCCAGGCCCTCGTGAAGAGCCGCACTGCACCCGCGAGGCGGGCCCTGCGTGGGGCGGGGGGCATCCAAGGCCCTGGCAGCTGCCCACCCCAGCCCCAAAAGGGGGGATGATGGAGACAACGGGTGTGTCGGTGTGCAGCGAGGGGACGTGCCTGAGCACTCGTGTCTCCCTGCGCCTGGCGGAGCCACCACCCTGCTGCGGCCGGCATGGACAAGGGGCCCCGTGACTCCTGGGACACAAGGTCGCCGTCACTGCCCCGCTGGAGGAATTGCCGAGCTAAGCACTGGTTGGTTCTGCCGAGGTGAGAGGTTCCGGGGGGCGGGGGCTGTGTGTGGGTCCTTGTTCTGGAAGGAGCACCCAGGCCATAGCAGCGCAGGGACCCGGGCATCAGCAAAGGCATGAGTGGGCTCAGGAGGCTCCTGGCAGGGTCCTCGGGGCAGCCCAGGCTGCCGCAAGGGCACACTGGAAAGGAAGGGGCAAGTCTTGGAAACAGCACTGTGGGTCCCCAGGTTGCTGACACCCCGTGCTGGCCTCCCGTGGCCGCCGCACCTGTGCTGCGGGAAGCACCAGCACCCCCCGGGTCTGGAGGGGCCCAGGCCGCCTCCTGGGGCTAAAACCCAGGGCTGAGCAAGGCCCCTTCGGGAGGAGCCTGGGGACATTCCCTTTTCCCGCCTTTCCCAGCTTCGGGGGGCTGCCTGGGTCCCTGGCTCGAGGAGCTGCTGTGTCCCACGGCTCAGACCCTGACTCCACCCCCTCTGCCGCTTTTAAGGACGTGGGTGACCGACAGTCTCCCCAGGTCACAAGCAGCGGCTGCCCCGCCTCACTGCCGTCGGCAACATCCCCGTGACGGCCATGCCCTGGTGTCCCAGAGTAGGACACCGACACCCTTAAGGGACCTTGATCTTCCGACCACTCTTTCTAGGAGACTCAGGCAAAGACCCCCACCAAGCAGAGCCCCTAAATACAGGGGGTCCTCTGCCAAGAGGAGGTGGGTGGCAGTAGAGATGGGAAGGAAGATGTGTGTCCTGCTCTCGGTGGGGGAGAGGGGCGGGGAGGGGCACTGAGCCCGAGCCTGCCCCCAGGACCCCCAGGAGTGACTGTGGCCCTCTGGACCCAGAGCGCAGCGCCTGCTCCGCCAGCCGGGCTGCCGTCGCCATGGAAACGCGGGGGTCTGAGCGATGCAACTCCTGAACCATTGTTTTAAACACGGAGGATTCCCAGCCTTCCCCCGCCTGTGCTCCCGCAGAGAAAGTAATATTTTCCTATCAACATCAGTATTTCCGTCTCCGGAACTGGAGTGCGACCCGAGTGCCCATAAAAATGAAAGATGGATGCACGGAGGCGGGAGTTGGCCATGGCGGGGGGGGGGGGGGGGGGGCGCCAGGGCCCCCCAGGCGACTCGCCCCCGCCTACCCCCAGTCCCGCAGCCTCCTGGAGCCCGGAGGAGGGAAGATAGCTTCCTCGTGGGGGAGTCGGGGGTGGCATCTCGTGAGGCCATCCTGCTGGGCCAGGCTCTGCTCCAGGGCCACCTGGAGCCACCACGCGGGGCAGCTGTGGCCTAAGGTCCGTCCTGGGTCCGGAGTTTTCTGCCCCGGGCCCTAAGCAGCTTCCTCTGGGCTGTGCCCACCTCCCTGCTCACGAGGCACGTCAGCAGGCAGGAGGTGCAGATGTGCGCCCGCTGACGCGCCTGGCTGCCACTTGTCCCCGTGGGCACAGGACGTGCGTGGTACGTCTGCGTGCGCCCCTGCGTGCGCGTGCGTGCGTGCGCGCCCCTGCGTGCGTGCATTCCCACGTCCAGGCCCACGATGACAGGCCCTGCAGGAGGAGTGTGGGAAGAGCTGGTTTGGGGGATTCATTACATGGACCCTCTCTGGCGAGCAGGGGGGCCGCCCCCACAGACCCATTCTTCTCTAATTTTCTAATCAGGGGCTTGACATCAGGGCTTTGCCAGCAACTGGAGCAGCAGCTCCTTCTCCCAGAGGGGCTGGGAGCCCCCTCGGGAGCCCCACCAGGCAGGTGGGCCGCCCCAGGGGTTAGGACGGTGCTGGGGAGAGAAAGTCACCGCCCGTTGTCGGTTCCTGAGCTGCTGCTACCAACGTGTCCCGAGCAGCATCAGCAGGAAGAGAAATTCCCCTTGGAAATCAGTTACAGCCCCTTGGTTGCACCTGGTGGGGCTGGGCCTTCACCCCCTCTGGAGGGGCGGCTTCCTGTCTACAAGCAGGACCCAGGACTGCCCTGCCCCCCAACCCACCTCTCCAGCCAGAACGTCCTCAGGAAGGGCTGTCCCTGAACACTCCCCCCACCAAGCCCGGGTCTAGGCGGGGCTTCCCCCCACCCGTGGTGGGAAGGGACTCGGGGGTGGGACACGCAGCGGCCCAGCCCAGAGCTTGTCCCGGGCACTATGCTGTGGCCCTGCCCTCAGGCCAGACACCCCGGGGGCCTTTCCCCTCACTGGAGGGCCCAGACCAGGTCCTTCCAGCGACCGGGGGCCCTGAGGGGTCCTGGCCATGCACAGGCCGGAGCGGGCAGAGGCCAGCAACAGCCACACCAGAAGGCAGAGCAGAACCCATGTGGATTCTTTTTTTCCAGAACTGTTTGGGGCTCAGGGAAGAGCAGATGACACAGCAGCTGAGGAGCCGCCGGAGGAGGAGCGAGCAGCCTGCTCCACCGACAGGAGCGTCCAGAGCCTCGGAATAAATGTGACCCAGGAGAGGGCAGGCCGAGCACACTGCTGCCGGCGGGGGCGGCCGCACGGTCGCTCTGCACTCCGGGATGAAGACCCGCGTCCGGAGGTGGCAGCTCCCCCGCCCCCACGCGACCTGGATTCAGGGCAGCCCCCATCCAAACGCCCGTCGCCTTTTTGCCGAACCGCGAAGACCAACCCTCACATGCGTGTAGAATCGCAAGGGCCCAGGGAGCCAGAACGATCATGGAAAAGTAAAACGTGGAGGGTCTGTGTCTTCCCTTTTCAAAACTCACTACAAAGCGGCCGTGACACAGACCGCGGGCTTCCAGACCGGAGGACGGAGAGCCCGGAAGTGACCTCAAGCGTCTACGGGGCCTGCCTTCCAACAGGCGACAGAACCACTCGGTGCGGAGAGCGGCCTCCCAACGGACGGCGCTGGGACAGCTGGCCGTCCGCGTGCCAGGACCCAGAGCCTCCCACACGGTCAGCGACGGAAACAAGGACAGAAACCGGAAGACTCGTTGGGGAATAACATAGGGCGAGCCTCTATGACTTCAAGTTTGGTGGCAGATTTTTTAGTTTGCCACGGAGGCAGAGGCAGCAAAAGAAAAGGTAGCTAGACATCATAAAACTGATAAAGTCTGTGGGGCGCCGGGGGCCCCGTCGGCTGAGCATCCGAGCAGCTCAGGCCACGATCTCACGGTTCGCGGTTGGAGCCCCGCGGCGGCTGTGCTGACAGCTCGGAGCCTGGGGTCGGCTTCAGAATCTGCGTCTCCCTCTCTCTCTGCCCGCCCCCACTTGTGTTCTGTCTCTGTCTCTGTCTCTCTCTCAAAAAAATTTTTAATAAATAAATGTTTTAATAAATCGACAAAGTTTGTACATCAAAGATATTACCAAGAATCTTTAAGAAAGGGAATCTCCAGAAGCGTTTCTGGAGAAAGTGCTTGCACCTGAAAAGGGCTTAGTATCCAGAACACGTACAACGCCCTCACAGCTCAACACCCTGACTGAAAAATGGGCAAAGACCTGGAGTAGGCATTCTTCCACGGAAGGTACCGGACGGCCCGCAAGCTCAGCCTCGTTAGTTATTAGGAAAATACGAATCAAGACCACGGTGAGACGCCACTCCAGGCCCCCTGGACCGGCCAGAATCAGACAGGACGCAGCTGGTGCTGCCGGGGAGGCGGAGAGAGCGGGGCCCCGGCACAGCCAGCGGGGCGCGGAGCCGCTGCGGCCCAGCCTGCGCTCCCCAGGAACCCGGACTTGGCTAGTTACGCCGGGATTCGGCGCCTGGACACGCACCCAGCAACGCAAACGCCGGTCCGTGTAGGAGCTTGTTCTGGCAGCACAACTCGCCGCAGCCAAAAGGTAGAATCCACCCACGTGTGGCCTGAGGCACAACAGACAAACAAAGGTGGTCTCTCCACACAACGAAATTGGCCTCGGCTCTGAAACGGAAGTGCTCACACAGGCCACCAGGTGGATGGACGCGGAAAGCCTGCTGAGTGGAAGGGGGCAGACGCAGAAGGCCACGCAGTGTGGAAGCCCTCTTTTTTTAACGTGTATGTATTTATTTTGAGAGAGAGGGCGCACACACAAGTGGGGGAGGGGCAGAGAGGGGGAGAGAGAATCCCAAGCAGGCTCCACACTGTCAGCACAGAGCCCAGTGTGTGGTTTGATCCCATGAACATGAAATCATGGCCTGAGCTGAAATCTAGTTGGACGCCTAACCAACCAACTGAGCCCCCCAGGTGCCCCTGGAATTCCTCTTTTATGAAACATCCAGAATCTGCAAGTCCACAGAAATAGAGTGACCGACAGTTACCAGGGGCTGTGGGAGGGGGCTGGGCAGTGACTACTGAATAGGTGTGGAGTGCTTTCCTGAGGTGGGGAGAATGTTCTAGAAGTACAATGAGGTACTGGTTGCACATCGTGAATGCACTAAATTGTTCACTTTATTTTTTTTTTAAGTTTACCTATTTTGAGAGAGACAGAGAAAGCCCAGGTGGAGGAGGCACAGAGAGAGAGGGGTAGAGGGAGAATCCGAAATCAAGAGCTAGATGCTTAATGGGACGCCTGGGGGCTCCGTCGGTTAAGCCTCCGGCTTCGGCTCAGGTCATGATCTCGTGGTTCGTGAGTTCCAGCCCCGCACTGGGCTCTGTGCTGACAGCTCAGAGCCTGGAGCTGCTTCCGATTCTGTGTCTCCCTCTCTCTGCCCCCCCCCACTCATGCTCTGTCTCTCTCTCTCTCTCTCTCTCTCTCTCTCTCTCAAAACTAAACATTAAAAAAAAAAAAGACGCTTAACCAACTGAGCCACCCAAGTGCCCCTGAATTGTTCACTTTAAAAGATGGATTGTACGCTCTGTGGCTTTCACCTCACCAGAAAGCTGACAAGACAGAGCGAGCGGAGAAAGCGGGCTCGGGGGCGGGGCTTTGCGCTGGTCCAGGGCAGCTTGAATGGGGGCTTTGCCTGCAGCAAATGGAAACTCTCCCCAAGTCCATGCGGGTCAGAGGGAGGGCAGGCCGCAGGGGCTTGGCGGGGCCAGTAAGGCCAGGACTCTGGGCACACGAAGGGCCCGGAGGCATCTCGGAAGAGGACCCGTCCAGACTGGGCAGCCCCAGGCCCCTGTCACTGTAGAGGCACAAAGCCCACGGCCCTGGGACCAGGCTCTCGAGGAAGACCCGCATGGCGACAGGCCAGCCCTGTGGGGAGCTCTCCCACCGACAGCCAGACACCAGCCTGGGAGGGGCCCCAAGAGCCCGGGCGGGCGGGCGGCGAAGCTGCTCTGAGGCTGAGTTTCAGGACAGGGTGTTACAGTGCGCCCGTGACCCACCGCTGCAGGACAGAGAGGTCCAACCCAGCCGCTGCAGCAAGGCCGCCGCCATCTCCGTGTCTGAGCCCCAGGCGCTGAGCGGCCACGCGGCGGTTCCAGCTCGGGGCTCCCTGCGGGGGGTGCGTCAAGGCGCCGCCAGCAGAGGCCCCGTGTCCTTTCTGACCTAGTGTCAGAACTGCCGGGCGTCCCGCTAGTCCCCCAGAGCAGCACGCGCTCGTGCGGGAGGGGACGACCCAGGGACCTCCTAGAGTGTGTTTCCCATTGCAGCTCCCGCAGCTGAAGGCAGACCCTCCCACCACCCGCCCCTGCCCTGCAGGCCCCCTCCCCCGCTCTTTCACTCACAGGCAGCCTTCCTGGGCCTGAGACCACCGCTTGTGGGTGCAGCGCGACCAGGGCAGAGCGGCGCCCACCGGGGCACCGCACCTGCTCACACGTGCTCCCCTGTCTGCTCCCCACGCCTGTTCAGGTCACCTACCCCCCGGGGGCCACTGCAGCGGCCATAGGCCCTCCCGTCCCTTGTCCCACTGGGGCCGCGGGCTCAAAGCCCCGCTCCACCTCAGGCAGGTGACAAGCCCCTCTGTGCCTGTCCCCCTGTGTCCCCTCACAGGGAGTGGTGTAGACGGGTTTGGGTCTGCGGTGATTACTGCCACCCACCAGCTGCTGGCCCGTGATGCCCCCCCATCTCGTGAGCACACCCCCCACCTGTGCTCACCAGGACGGCCCTTCATGGTCGCCAGGGCCACTCCCCACCATGTTCTCCCCATGCAGGAGCGGCCCGAACCACCTCTAACGATCCGGGTTAGATCAGCCCCTCCCCAGTGAGGGTCAGAGCCTCCGACTAGCGACTGACTAGCGGAGAACCAGAGCCAGACAAGCCAGGGGCCCTGTCCCCACTCCCCCACTGCCCCCTCTCTGTGCCCCCTGTCTGGGGTGCTCCTGAGACTAGATGCCACCTCCTTCAGGAAGGCTTTCCTGACCATCAACCCGAAGTTCTCCGGCCCCATCGAACCCCAGGCCACATGCAACCCCGTGTGAGCCGCCAGCAGGGCCTGCCTGCACGTGGCGGCCGCTGAGTGGACGGATGGACGAGTGAGTGAGTTCA
>NC_043716.1:56687618-56689302 GCF_006229205.1 Suricata suricatta | reverse complement strand
TACAAACCGGCGCCTCGCTCGCCTCTGGGCGTCTCAGGGTGAAGGCGTGGGACACGGAGATTCGCGCTTCTAAGTCGCTGGGCGAGGGCAGGGAGAAGCAAGGTCCCGTCCCTGGCCCTCCGGGGTGCAGGGACTCCGCAGTTTGCTTGGCTTCAGTGACCGCTGTCTCCAGCCCGGGCAGGACAAAGCCCCGCGGCGGGCTCGCTGCTGCCAGGGGGCGACCACTCGGCCAGGAGGATACTCCTGTGGGAGGAAATCAGCCCGGGGTCCCGATGTGGCCTCCGGGGAAGGTTCCAGTGCGGAGGTGGCATTTGGGGTGGCCAGTCCACGACTCACAGACCCAGGGAATGTCAGTGTGAAAACGTGGTTTTTGTGGTGAGCCGCTATCCACAGGGCCGCTGGGAGCCCCCATGGAGTGACCCCAGGCCTTCTGGTGCAGGCGACATAAGCTGAACTTGAGCCAGCTCAGGCAGAGGGGGAGCGAGCCATGGGGACTAGACCGCCCCCTCCGTGCACCTGGTCCAGGTGCTCCAGGACCTGCTCCCCAACAAGCGCTCTGATTGGCTTCTCTCCCTGGGCAGGGGAGGCTGATTGGCTGAGCCTGGATGTCCTGCCGGTGGCTGAACCAATCCACAGAGGGTGGGGTGGGGTGGCCCCCCCCAGGCTAGCGCGTCTGTCCGGGTGCACTGAAGGGGGGGTAGATTTCCTGTTCTCAAGGCCCCAGGACACCTGCTGTCCCCTCCGAGCCTTCACGGTAGCTGTGTGTCATGCTGATGCCCGGCTTGGGCCAGGACACCCCGGCGGAGGCCGAGTTGGGGGCTGGCTGCTGGGGGCACATGCATGTGTTCAGAGTTTTCAGGGGTCCTGGTCAGGGGTCCTGGGGGTCAGACTAAGGAGGCAGTGACAGCAATAGACGAGAATGTGGAGGAACAAGGAAACATTCTGGAAGAAGTCAAAAGAATCTGGGCAAATTCCCAGGGACTTGATGTGAGTCCAGGAAAGGGTGTTGAAGGTACAGGTGAGGGTGTTGGCTTGACCCACTGCGTAGACACCACGGGGGACCTGGTGGATCTGGGCGGTCAGGGGTTGGGGGGGGTGAGCCTGTGGGAGCCCCCGGGGCAGGCATCCTTCGGAGGGCTGGGGAAGGGAGGCAGCTCTGAGAGGTCAGGGGAGGCCCGGGGGAGGCTGCAGGGGGGAAGCCCAGGAGGCAGTGCACACACCGCAGCGGGCCAAGTGCTGAGACGCGCCTTTTAGGGGCCTTGAGAAGGAATAGACGCGGGGCCACAGGGCGGCCCACCTTCCCGGAGCCTCCGGCGGGGTGCTGGGGCTGGCGGCGAGCCCCGCGGCGGCCACGCGGTGGCGCTGTAGGATAGCCTGGCGGCCGCGAGGCACCTCCAAGGCCTGGAAGTGGGACCGGCTGCCTGCAGAGACCTACCCCCCCAGCACTAGGTACCTGCACCCTGGTGTCACCAAACCCAGTGTTCTGGTACCTAAATGCGCGGCACTTCACACCCGGCATCTGGCACCCAACAGTCAGTGCCCCTGGGGGTCCTTGCAGGAAGGTTGGGGGGAGGAGCCCTCCGCAGGGTGGAGAGCTGCCTGGTCTGGGACCCTGCCGGGGGTCTGCGCGCTGGCAGGTGTCCCCCACCTGTCCATTCATCACGCATGCATTCATCACCCGTTC
>NC_043716.1:56683560-56687518 GCF_006229205.1 Suricata suricatta | reverse complement strand
GTCCGGCCTTCGGACTGTGGGGCAGTAGGTTCTGTTGTTTCGGCTGCCAGGTCTGTGGAATTTGTCACAGCCGCCCGAGCAGCCCAACACAGTCCGTAAAAGATAGGGTCCAGGCAGCGCGACACGTGATGTCAAAGCGCACCTGTGTGATGGCGGGGCAGGCGGTGTTTCCTGACGGCCGGGCTGCGGGAGCGGCTGGAGGGAGCGGGCTCTGGGGGAACGGAGGGTGGGCTGCTCATTTCTGGCCGCCCGGGGCCGATTAGGTTTTTAAAACAACAGGCGAAGGTGCCTTCTTAGCGCGTCGGTCTCATAAAACATCAGGTGAGGTGCTTTCAATCTTCAGGTTCAAGGTAGACTCAGAGGATCAGGAATATTATCAGAAATCAGGCTGCTGTAAAAGGAGACCGTATTTTTGTGGCAGGACCGGAAATCACTTCCTGGGCCTCATCCCTGGCTCCTAGGGTCCCAACGCGCACCCTGAGTGTCGTCAGGTCAGAGCCTGGAGTGGAGGGGGGGATGGAGACAGCTGAGCGATCGCCCCGCCCCCAGGAGGCCTGGCCTGCAGCACAGGCCAGCCTCCTCCCCACCTGAGCCCCCCTCCACTTGCGGACTGCACCCCTGCATTATTTGCTAAAGGGAGGCTGGTTCTCAAGACCGCACCCCAAGAACACCAAGCCTTTGCTGACAAGCTGGAGAGGCCCAGAGGGTCCACACAGGTGCATGGCAGCGGGCTCTAGGTGAGCCTGCCCCCCACCAGGCCCCCCTCCAGACCCTCTGGGCACCACCACTAGCTTTTACCTGTGACGGGCCTTTCTTGATGGTTTGCTCCTTTGTTTCTGGAAACTTGGACTTTAGCACAGCTGAGCTGCGAGAAGTGGCTTATTATAACACGGGAAAGACGCCAAGGGCTCAGGCAGATACGGCCTTGGCCTGAGTCTCTCACAGTGGCCCGAAGCACCCTGCCTTGACAGAGGCCCCGAGAAGCCCTTGGTGAGGGCCTCAGGCCCTTGAAGAGCTCTCTGCAGGCCAGGAATGACAGTAGAGGCGCTGCCATCAAAACTGGGTTCCCTGATTTCCCCTGGGAACCAGAGGGGCAAGGCCCAACGGTTAGCTGAGCGCGGCTGTGGGAGCAGCAGTCACGAGGGACAGCGCGGGGATCTTCGCCCCTGGCCAGCGGGTCAGGTGCCCCCGGTCCGGTAACCACGGACAGTCTGGGAAAGCTCGCGGCGATAATCCAGATTGGGCGGCGGGGCGGGGGGATCTGCCGGGTGGTATGAACGTGTGTGGGCGGACCCACCGGGAAGGCTCAGAAGCCAGGCCCAGCCCAGGGGGCGCCGAAACCTGCCTTTCCGGGATTGCAGCGCCCCCGCGTGGCTGTCGAGGGATGTTGCTTGGCAGCCCCTCTGCACGCAGGCCAGGCGCCTTGAACTCGGGGGCTGAGTTCCACGACTGAGCATCCCAGGGGACGCTGGCCGTGTCAGAAGTCACGGAGCATCACTAGCGCCAAGCGTAAAGGCTTATCGGGGACTCACTTTCTTTGGCGGCTGGTGACGGTGGAGCCAGACCGGCCGGCATTTCTCCTTTGCCAGCTGGCTTGCTGGGGACTTCATCGGCAGAGTGCTGGAGCAACACCGCCGTGCCAGGCAGAGGAGGGGGCTCCCTCTCTGTCTAGGGCGGCTTCTCCGCTGCCGGGGGTGTGGGGGGGGGTGCGGGAGGCTCCTCAGTGGGCCCCTCCCTCACCTGTGGCTTCTTCTGGCCCACCTCCTCCAGCCTGTCCCTTGTCCAGCAAGATTCTCAGCCCTGGTGGGCAGTTTCTGGGGCTCCCATGTACCCCCTAGTGAGTTTCCTGGCCAATTGGTGGGCCCTCCTATGGACCAGCTCTGGCTCTCAGCTCTGGAACCTTCCTTTGCCCCAGGCAGGCTGCGCAGTCCCACAGCCCGCTCAGACCAGGGCTGAAACTTGCTCTCACGGGCGGCTGGGACACACTGAGGCTCAGAGGACTGGGTCACAGGCACCTCTAGCTAATTGGGGTGTCAGGGGGTCCAGAGCGAAATATACAGGCAGCCTCCTGGAATAGCGCCTGCCTCATGTAACCGGTGACCAAAACCTGCCATGACTCACCGCAGTGAACGGCCTTCCCCTGCCTCCCGGTGCTCAGTGGGCCCGTGAACAAAGTGGCCATGGCAGCAGGGACAGAGGCTGGGCGCTCACCTGTCCACCACGACTTCTGAGTCCCCAGCGGGTCAGCCCCACTGAGCCCCCCAGGAGCACCACCCCTGGGGGCACCAGCGAGCCACCTGATGGCGGGCTGGAAATCAGGACCCGCCATCATGAGGAGGGACTTGTCCTCACTGGAATAGACACCTCCTGTGGACATGGACCTGCCTTCCCGCCTGCAGGGCTGCGGCCAGTGTGCACTTGCAGGCTGGCTGTCAGGGTGCCGCACGGCACGCTTGTGACCCAGGAAGCCATCGCACGGAAGGAAGTGAGGCATCGAGCCCGTGCTGTGGGACTGCTCACTTCGGTGCCCGATGCCCACGAGCCCCGGGCTGGCCCGTTACAGACCCGGGAACAGGACTGATGGGGTTCTGGGGTGACTGGGGGGGTG
This sequence comes from Suricata suricatta, assembly GCF_006229205.1. NCBI lineage: Eukaryota > Metazoa > Chordata > Mammalia > Carnivora > Herpestidae > Suricata > Suricata suricatta. Next base: position 56,684,910 of record NC_043716.1, on the reverse strand, counting down.
CGGAGCTGACAGCCAGGAGAATTCTTGAAGACGTCTTTGGTGCAGAAAGGTGAATTTATGAAAGCATGGGGACAGGACCGGTGGGCAGAAAGGGCTGCCCTGGGGATGTGAACAGGGACCAGTTACGCGGCGGACTTGGGGGAGGTAGAGTCAAAAGGGAGGTTTCCAAAGAGGCTTTCATGTGCTAAAAACTCATAGGCTCCTGGAGGCCTCGCTGTGGTCAAGCTAAGGCTGTTTTTCCTCTAGCAAAGCATTAACATCAACACAGTAGGGAGTTCCTGGACTTTAGGCTATAAGATTGCCCATTTTTGGAATATATTAAGATGAACTGTTATATTAATTCTATATTAATTTTGGAACTATATCAATATAAACAGTTATAAACTGATAGAGTTTTTTAATGTTTTATTTATTTTTGATACAGAGAGAGACAGAGCATGAGAGGGGGAGGGGCGGAGAGAGAAGGAGACACAGAACCGGAAGCAGGCTCCAGGCTCTGAGCTAGCTGTCAGCACAGAGCCTGACGCGGGGCTCGAACCCACGAACGTGAGATCTGACCTGAGCCAAAGTCGGAGGCTTAACCGACTGAGCCACCCGGGCGCCCCCTGATAGAGATTCTTAATAGATTAACCATCTGTTTCCTATCCTTTCCGTTGTCCTTGGGCAGCCAGGAGGGCCTGGGGACTGTCACACACAGCCCACCTGGGGGCTGGGGGCTAATGCTAGCTGGGGCTCGGCCCTCAGCCTGCCTTATGCTCCCTCATCAGGATCATCCCGCAGACCGGTGGGTGCTGGGTGCTGTCCTTTGAGACCCCGTGTACCCAAGACCCACAGCCAGGACACGCAGGTGGGAACCAGGGCCGCAGGCTTCAGCAACGTGGGGGCGACACAGAATCAGGAGTTGAGATGGCCCTGCTGGGCAACAGTCACCGGGCGCGGGGCCGCGTGGACACGTGCTGCCCAGGTGGCGCCCCCGCGGACACCTGTAAGCCCACAGGTGGTACCTAACAGCTCTCAACGCAGCATTTTGCGGTCAGCGCCCGCCGGGGGCGGTGGAGCCTGTCCACCCGTTGCCGTGCAAGGACCCCACCTAACAGCTGCCCGGAACTTTCAGTTTTCGTGTGCGCTGCTGGGGGACATTCTGGAAGGGCACGTGATATGCATCATTGAGGACCGCCCAGGCCGTGCCGGCAGTGTCACCCTGCCACCGTCGCCAAGGCGTGCGGGGCGGATTCGAACCCGAGACGCACCGCTGTCCCGCCGCACGCGGTTCGCCTTCGGCGGCGCCCGGCCCTGCGCGGCCGCCGTAGGGGGCGGGGCCGGGTACGGAGGCCGGGAGGGCGGTGGCGG
>NC_043716.1:56663278-56683460 GCF_006229205.1 Suricata suricatta | reverse complement strand
CCGGGACCCGGGTCTGCCGGCGGGGGCGGCCCCCACGACGCCAAGCGGGGGGCGTGGGCTCGTCTGCCACCGCCGCGCGCCGCCTCTCCCGGTGGGGGGCTGGGGTCCGGGAGAGAAATTCGTTTCCGTGGAGAGAATTGTCCGGTGCGATACGCAGAAATGCACGTCAAGAGGTTTTGCAAGGGGAAGAACGCACCAGGAAGGAGGTGGTCCAAAATTTGGGCAGAGTTGACCTTTGCTTTCTTCCCAAAAGTTTCTGCAGCAAAAATACGTTATTTTGTACTAAGCGAGAAACAAACTCAAATGACAGATTTCACCCCCCACCCCCTAGCTTCGGAAACCGTGTTCTAAAAGGTTAACTGAGGCTCCCGGTGGCGAAGAAACAGGCGTGTTTGCCGCTAGAGAAGATCTGAGCAGCGTGGGGTGCTGAATGGGAAGGGGGGCGCCAGCGCCAGGGAGGCAGGGGTCCCTGGCGGAGACTCGGGCAAGCGAGAAACCCCCAAGGTGGTTCTCTTCCAGGCCCGTCTCCTTGCCGGGGACGCTTGGTGCGGCCCAGACGGTAACGGCGTGGTTTGCACACAAACAAATCACTGCCTGGTGTGTTCCTAGGATGGAAAGCTGAGCTGAGAACCCCCAGGCCCGAGTGCTGACTGTGCCCTGACCCCCCGCCGCTGCCGTGTTTACCGCGGGGGCAGCCCGGCCACACCTGCTGCTTTTAGCCTCTTCTGCTTTGTAGTCTGCCAAATGGGACGTGGCCCGAGGGGCAGGGGCAGGGGCGGGGCGGGGCGGGGCGCTCCTGGGGAGGATCAGCACCCGCAGCTGAGGAGGCTGGGCACCCAGGCACCCAGGCCGAGGGACGGTGTCTCCGGGCTGAAGGGCCAGGAAGGCAGGCGTCTTCCCTGCAACGAGGAGGTGTGCACCCCCTCGCTGCGGACACGGCAGGACGTAAGCGGCGTCCCCGGCCTCCAGCTGCAGCCGCACGTGCCCTGGGGGGCAGACTTGTCCCCACGGAGGACTGTGTCTCAGAGGGCCTGCCAGGTGCGGGGGCGGGGCCAGTGCAGTGCGCAGGGGTGTGGACCCAGGCCTGCTCTGCTCTCTCTCAGCAACTGAAGCAGCAGCGGGATAAACTGAGGCAATACCAGAAGAGGGTCACCCAGCAGCTGGAGAGGGAGCGGGAGATCGCCCGGCAGCTCCTGCGGGACGGGAGGAAGGAGTGAGTAGGGCCCAGGGCAGGCTGTGCAGGAGGGGGCGTCGGTCCCCTGTCGGCCTAGAACGGGGTGGGGGGGGTTAGCCGGAAGGGGGTGGTTGGTGCCGGGCAAGGCCAGCGACGGGCATGGCTGCCGGGTCCCTGCCCGGGTTCCCTGTGCAGACGGGCCAAGCTGCTGCTCAAGAAGAAGCGGTACCGGGAGCAGCTTCTGGACAAGACAGAGAACCAGATCACCAGCCTGGAAACGATGGTAGGTGGGGGCGGGGCCCGTAGGGAGCTGCAGGGAGGGGGCGCAGAAGGCAGGCCCCTGACCACCGCTTGGCGCTCTTCCCCCGCGCCAGGTCCAGAATATTGAGTTCACCCAGATTGAAATGAAGGTGGTCGAGGGGCTGCAGATTGGAAACGAGTGTCTGAAGAAGATGCACCAGGTAGGTCCTCGCAGGGCCAGGGGGCAGAGGGGACCGGGCTCTGTGGGTGGGGGCAGGGCTCCTTCCTGAGGCCACACCCATGCCCAGGCCGTTGCCAGAGAGGCGTTTGTGCCAGGTGGGAATGTGGGCAAGCCGGTGGCTTCCGGGGGAGGGTGTTGGTGGCAGATCCACTTGGGGTGTCGACTGGAGAATGTAGCGACGGACAGAGACGATAAAGTGGGTCCACGTGCCCAGGTGGAGGCGGAGCCCAGTGAGGGAGCCGGGGGGTATGTGGACCAATTGGGAGGGCTTCCCAGAGGAGGTGAACACGGCCGCATCACAGCCCAGGGGTGGGTGGCCAGAAGAGAGGTGAGGCCCAGAGAGGCCCAGGGCCACCAGAGAGGTGACGGGCAGATGGCTCTGCACCCATGGCTTTCCCGGCAAGTCCCAGTGCTACTTCGAACCCAGAAGGAATCAAGTCAAGTTTTACTTCTCCCTGCCTGGACCTGCTCGGGTGGGTTGGGGGGCCCGAGGGGCCGGGGCAACGGGCCGGCGGGAATCTGGGCAGTGCCGTCGAGGCTTCTGAAAAGATGGGCCCCAGGGCCCCAGAGCCCCTGCAGGCGGGCACGGCCCATGACAGAAACTCCCAGAGCCAGGTCGCGCCTGCCTCCCTGGCCCGCGCCCGGTGAGTCCCAGTGACCGTGCACGAGGGGCTGCTCAGTGCCCGCTGACGGACTCCCCACCGGTCAGGTGATGTCCATAGAAGAAGTGGAGCGGATACTGGAGGAGACCCAGGAGGCCGTGGAGTACCAGCGGGTAGGTGCCGCCGGCCCGCCTTCCACCCCCGCGGTGCATCCCCCACCTGCGCGAGTGCCCGGCCACCTCGCGGGCCGTGCCTTCCTCGCTTCTGGTGCTCGCCTCCTCTCAAGTGAGGGGGGCCTTGAGTGACGGGCTGTCTCCTTCCTCCACAAGGGGCCACGTCACCCTCTGCCCCAACCTGGCCACGACCCTCACCTCTGCTCCTCCCTTTGCAGCAAATAGATGAGCTGCTGTCAGGAAGCTTCACTCAGGAGGATGAAGATGCCATCTTGGAGGAGCTGAATGCAATCACTCAGGTAAGAGGACCCCCGGGACTGAGCACGATCACTCAGGTGATAGGACCCCCAGGACTGAGTGTGATCACTCAGGTGATAGGAGCCCCGGGACTGAGTGTGATCACTCAGGTGATAGGAGCCCCGGGACTGAGCATGGAGGGGGGTGGGGCACACATCCTGGTTCCTTCCTAAAATAAGTAGGATTTGTGCTAAGCTGAGGCCAGTTCTCCTGTGCCCCGCTGACCGCGGGGACAGCCTAGCCGGGAGAGAACGGTTCCTCGGGTTGGGCACTCAACTGAGTTACAGGCAGCTGTGCCTGGAGGGCACACCCCTCACCCACCGGGAGGCAGTGTGTGATTTCTGATCACATGGGCTTCTTTCCCGCCGTGGCCTGGTCACTCCCTGGGGAGCACGGGGCCCGCACCCCTCTACTCGGTGGCCTTGCCCCGTGCAGGCCCGAAGGGGGCGGGTTCTCCCTGACCAAGGGCACCTCGGGGCCACGGCCTCGGGGGGCCTCGGGGGCCTCGCACCGTGCCTGCCAGCCTGCCGCTCCCTGGGCCTGCGGGCTGAGCAGGTCGTGGGTGTCTCTGCCCTCTGGTGTCCCATGTGCCCTGCCTCCTGATGTCCTTCCTCCCGAGGACCCAGGCACCCCCTGAGCAGCCCGGGACGCCGACTGGGGGGCGAACCCACCGTGTGCTGTCCTGGAGGCAGCCTGGTGCCCACGGGCCGGCCAGCCTGGCCCAGACCCGCCCCCCGCGCTGCCCCTCGGCCCTTTGACCTGTGCGGGCGCACGGCCAGGGTGTCAGCGGGGTCTCTAGGGAAGCCCTGGGGTGAGTCAAGTCTCAGCAATGCCGGAAGCCGAGGAGGAGGCGCTCTGGAACTTTCCGCAGTGGGGCTCTTGCTGAGATGGCCTCACCGCCTCTTCCTCCGTCTCTTGCAGGAGCAGATAGACCTCCCCGAGGTTCCCTCCGAGCCTCTCCCAGAGAGGAAGCCAGGTACGCTTCCGGTTCTGGCCCGTGGGGGACCGTGCCTTCTAGAATAAAGCAGAGTGCCCCGCTGCAGGTCCGCTTGGTGGTGGGAGTTGGCTCCTGCCTCCCCAGCTGGGTGGGTGAGGGGCTCGGGGGGAGCACAGGCCTGGTGGGAGGGGGGAGCTTGTAGGAGCCGAGCCCCTCCAGGGAGGCGTGTGCCACAGGCAGAGCGGGGACGAGGCGGGGCCACCCAGGACCGGTGGTCCTCTATGCGGCAGGGCCCTGTGGTCCCCCCGGCTCCCGCTAGGGCCCTGGTGGCTGGCGGTCCCTCCGAGTTTCTTTCTGCCCCTCCCTGCCCCTCCGCGCGGGGCTCCTGAGTGCTCGAGACGGGCCACTGTGCCCGGGCCCCACCCGTCAGCCCCGCGTGCAGCCCTAGGACCCAGCTCCTCGCTGCTCCTCTGGAAGTTTCTGCCCGTGGGGTCTTCTACACTCGACAAACACCTCTTTCTTTTCTCTACAGAAAAAGTCCCCATCAAGGCCAGGCCCCAGCAGGGGGACCTGGTGGCAGCCTCATAACTCGGCCTCGTTACGCGGGACTGGTGGGGACGCCCTGAGACTGGGGCCCACAGAGTTTGGTGCACGGCCCAACTGACCGGCTCCCCGGGGGCCGGCGCCGGGCCAGGCCAGCCGGTGCTGCCGGAGCAGTGTGGCCACGCAGGGCGCGACACGGGACGGCTCTGCACAGCCCCTCCCTGGCGCCGCTGTCCTGCGCTCCTTTCTGGATCGAACATTCACGGCCTCCGGCCAAACCCGGCTTCCGAGGCTGCGGTCCCCACGTGGCTCGGGCAGGCCCACGGCTCCTGGTGCCACACTCCGCCCCGGCCCCGCGAGGCCCGCAGGCTTCCTTCTCCCCGCTCGCTCTCCGTGGGAGGCGCGTCAAGCCCAGCTTCTTCCCCTTCCCTCGTCCCCTTCCCTGTCCCTCCAGGTGGTGGCGGGGGGCTTCCTGACCCGCCCAGTCTCCGAGTCGGTTCGGGGGTGGGAAGCTCTCTTCTGTGCTGGTGTTTGGGGGTGCTGGACCAGGAGGGACGTGTCGCTGCCGGACGGACAGCCACAGGAGCGCTGCCCGGGCCTCCTCACCTGGGGGCCTGTGTGCAGAGGCTCAGCCCGCCGCAGAGGGTGTGCCCCGAGAGCCAGAGGCCTTGCTGGGGTGCCCGGAGGTGCTGACGGCCCGGCTCTGGGACTCCCCACAGCTCGGGCTCGGGAACCTGCCAGAGACCCAGGGCTCCCCGACCCGCCACCCCTGAACCGTCAGCCACCGGCCACACTGCGGAGGCCGGAGGCGGCATCCCTAGTTAACGGTTCGTCTCGGTGTTAGACAATCCTGCTGACGTTTTACTCCCGACAAGGCGGGGCCCCAGACGGGGCAGCCCCCCATTAAAGCTGACGCCTGCATGGTCTGTTGCCTCGTGGAGTGGGGTCCGTGGGGGACCTGGGTGGGCTCAGGTGTGGCTCGTCTCCTCTAGGGTCCCTGCCTCCCGACCCTTCGAGGAGTTCACTCTCGAGTGCCTGCCTGGGGGCCGCGGAAAGGGCACAGGGGGCTCCTACCCTGGCGCCGACCGCAGGCCCCCTCAGAGGGAGGGGGGCCGCCAGCTGGGTACCCAGGAGGAGAGCTGGCTTAGATCCCCGGTACCCAGGTGGGGAGCGGCAGGCAGTGGCAAGGAGGAAGACGGGGGTGTCCCACCTAGGCGGGGGCTCCCATGCCCTTCGGCCAGCGGGCGCGATGGGATGCGGCCGGGTTGCCAGGGAGTGGACAGGATTTTGAGATGTAATGCACACCTCGGCCAGAAGGGGGCTCTTTGTCTGCTAATTTGGGGGATTTGGCAGGAAATGGGCACTGCCTTCCCGTCTGGCTGCTGATAGGTAACACAGTCACCGTCCCCAAGACTGCACAAGGGTCCTGAGGGCAGAGCTGGTGGACAAGCAGGAGCAGGCTGCCTTTCCATCCGGTGATCAGTCCCCCTGCAGCTGACCATCCAAAGACGTGGAGGGAACAGATGGCCTGCTTGCGGGGGGACCCAGACTCCCACCAGTGGGGGGGCTCTCTCCTTCCCGCCTGCTCCCCAGGCCCCCAGAGCTCAGGCCTGTCTGCGCAGCCGGCCCTTCCCAGTGCACTGACTGGCCTCCCGGCGGTGCCCCCACTGGGGCACCTCCTGGTGAGCGCCTGTGCGGCCTGCCCAGGTCTGCACGGCCCGCTGCCCGTGGGACACAACCAGCATCCCGCAGCAGCACGGGCCAGGGCCCCCTCCTCTCCTGAAACAGCCTAGGGATTGGGGAAGGAACCTGATCCTCTCTCAGTCTGAGGAGTTCGATCCTGCCTACCGCTTCGTCACCCTCTTTCTTTTTACATGTTTATCTTGTTCACGGAGGGAGGTTTTGCCCCGAAACCCTGCGTGACCTTGAGCTGACGCGCTGGCTCTGGTCTTGGAGGCCGCCAGCCCCTCTGTGGGTTCGTGTAAGGGGCAAGGGGCCCCTCCTGCGAGGACGAGACCCACCCTGACCCTGGCCGGGCTGAGCCCTGGTCCTGAAACACCAGCCACAGGAGCTGACCTGACTTCCTTCTCCTCTGGACGCAGGACCCACGAATGTTACACGGACCATTGAGTTCAAACCCTGGCGGCAGAGCTGGTTTCCTGCCCAAGATCAGTGGGGGTTGGGAAAGCCGGTGGGAGGGGCTTACGGTGGGCGGGGCGGGGCGCCATCTGGCCGAGAAGGCTGCCTGGGGAGCTGGCTGGCCGAGGGCTGGGAGGAGAAGGGACCAGGCACTGGGACCATTTTGGTTGGATGCACATTTGTCCCCAGTACAAGCCGCAGGGGAAGCTCATAAAAGCGGAGATGGGGGGCTGGGAGGGGGGGGTGCCTGGGATGGATGGGGCACTCTGGCCTGGGGAGGCGTTTGCCCCTTCCCACCTATGGCCACCCGCCTAGGGTCTCCCTGCAGCCCTGCCCACAGGGAGAGTTTGGGATGGGCAGAGTGCCAGGCACTGTGACAGCACGGGCTTGTTGCGTGCCAGCTCCTTTCCATGGTCACTCATCAGCTGCACCCCAAACTCAGGAGGGAGGCCCTGTCCCACCCGTCGGTGCTCGCATGCACGGGAACCCGGAGCGCCTCGGCCTGAACCAGCAGGGCACTCCAGACAACTGACCCAGGGTCTACACAGCACGGCAGCCAAGATGCCGGATCTACAGCCCCGGGTCTCTCAACATGAAAGAATTAGGGACACGTGACCACTTTCCAAGGGAAGGACAATCAGACGCCGCCTCCGAGATCCAGGTGGCGGGATTACCAGAAAAACACGTGAAAGCAATTACCGTGAGTGTGTCACAGAAGGTAGAGCCGAGCACGCTGGAAACAGATGGAAAATCTCAGCTGAGGAGTCGAGTGTACAAAAGAACAAAATGCAAATTTCAGAGCTGAGAAATCTAAAAAATTACTCAGCAGCCTCTAGAGCAGGTAGGAGGCATCCACCGCAAGATCGGCCAGCAGGAAGCATCTGGTCTGGAAAGGAGAGGAAGCTAGGGGGCAGCCCCCCCTCCCCCGGGGCCGTGGGACTGGACCAGAAAGTCCAACACGGTGTAATGAAAACCCCAAGAGAGAACAGAGCAGGGAAAACAGGTTTTTGAAGAAAGACTGGCTGAAAATTTCTCACATTTAGGGAAAAGACTTGAATTTACAGATTCAGGAAATGCTGTGACCCTCCCCACCCCACCCCCCACCCCCAAACAGGGCAAATCTAAAGAAACCCATGTCCGATCAGGTCATAATCAAACTGTTAAAGGCAGAGAAAGAAATCTGGAAGTTGATGGGTGATCCTGAAACCCGTGCGGAGGAGCGACAGAGGGACCAGACTTCTGATCAGAAACCACAGAGGCCTCGAGGAGGAGAGGCAGGACCTTGAAAGTGCCAGGAGCAAGCACACTGGGCCTAGAGTTCCGAGTTCTGCGGACAGAAACGCTGTGGGAAGGGCGGGAGGGGGCGAGCTGGTGTGCGGACCTGTCTGCGGGGGGAGGGGTGGGGGACGCGGCTGGGGGCGGAGCCACAGAGCCGCCCACACCCGAGTCCGTATAAAAGACCGGTTTCCCTTTTCCGTCTTTAAAACTGCACGTGTAGCTGTTGAAAGCAGAACTTCTAGCGCCGGTGGGGTTTTCAGCCCCCGTGGGTGCCCGACCGCCGTGCCGCGAGTCCCGATCCGCTGAGAGGGGTGGCACGCGGGTGGGAGTCTCCGGTGCGGCCAGTTCAAGTGCAGAGGTCCAGCCCCGAGTCGGGAGGCGCGGGGATGCCGAGGTTTGCGAACAACCTGACAGGAGGCAGGCGAGAGGACCAACAAGAATCAGGTGGGAAATGTAAGTTTACTTCGTCACAACCACGTTACACATCCAGTCCAGACACACCAACTACAGACCCCTGACAAACTGGACTTGAGGACACAGAGCGCCCAGCTCTGTGCTGCCGTGGGAGGCCCACCCCGAGGGGAAGGCGGGTAAGAGAAAGATGCGGAAATACACCTTGGGAACGTTAGTCAAAGGAAAGGCAGGCTGTTATGTCACCCGCAGACTGTGTGCATTTCAAAACGAGAATATCACCAGAGGTGTGTGTCTGGGAGGCCTAATGCGATCAAAGGAGGCCTAACCACCTAAAACGGGCGCCCACGCAGTGGCAGGCTCCGGCGCGCGGGAATCGAGGCCTGGCAGGGGTGAGGCTCCAGGGGTCTCTGGGAGGTCGGACGCCCATCCCGTGGTGAGGGGCGGCCGGTGCTCCAGGACCCACCGGCCAGGCGGTAAGCCCAAATAAACTTGAAAAGAAATTGAAATCCTACGGAGCTGTGTGCTCAGGCCATGGTGTAATGACTGGATTCGGTGACACATCCCTGAAAGACCCACAGATACTAAATGATGAATGGGTTAAAGAGGGATTCACCAGGGGACTGAGAAAGTATTTTGAATCAAATGGAAACGAAAACATGAACGTGTGTGGATTGTAGCTAAGGTGCTTTTCCTCTAAGGGAAATTCAAATGCTTGCTTTTTAAAAAAAAAAAAAGTTTCGGGGAGCCTGGGTGGCTCAATCAGCTAAGTGTCCGATTCTTGATTTCAGCTCAGGGCATGATCTCACAGTCCCGGAGATCAAGCCCCTCATTGGGCTGTGTGTGTGCACATGCGTGCTCTCCCACAACAAATTAACTTTAAGCAAAAAAGAAAGTATGTAGGGCACCTGGGTGTTTCAGTCGGTGAAGCGTCCGGCTTCGGCTCAGGCCATGATCTCACGGTCCGTGGGTTCAAGCCCTGCGTCGGGCTCTGTGCTGACCGCTCAGAGCCTGGAGCTGCTTCGGATTCTGTGTTGCCCTCTCTCTCCCCCTCCCCCCTCACACTCTGTCTCTCTCTCTCAAAAATTAAAAAAAAAAAAAAGCAAATTAAATCCAAAGTAATCAGAACAAAGGAAATGATAGCAGAAATCAAGGAAGACAAAAACATTAAAAACAACGTTAAATCACCGACAGCAAAAAGCGGTTATTGGGAAAGCTGTCCATTTGATAAATCCTGAGCCAGACTGACCAGGACAAAGGAGACCCAAGTTATAACACCAGAAACGAAAGGGAACATCGCTATAGACCCTACAGACCTTAGAAGGACACTAAAGAAACATTACAATCTGATGCTGGTAACTTTATCAACCTAGAAGAAACGGGCCAGTCCCTGGAAAGCCACCGCCGCCCAGCGCACTCGAGACCGCGCTGATGGACCACACAGCCCTTCCTACTGGAGAAAGCTGGTCCTGCCGGACACGGAAGGAAGACCTCACAGCAGTTCTGCCCGGAGTGCTTCTCAGCGTGCTCAGCAAATTATTAGCAAGCTGAGTCCAGGAATGTCTTTATCCTGGAGTAACCTGTGGATTCTGGGATAAATCAAATGCAGCTTATCCGGGAAACGTACGGTCGGTGCAGCGTATAATCAACGTGATTTACAACGTCAACAGACTAAAGAAGAAAATATGACATCTCAGTAGATGCAGGAAAAGCATTTGACAAAATTAAATGTCAATGTTTTTTTTGAAAAAAAAAAAACCCAGCAAACTAGGAAAAAAGGGAATTTCTTTATGGAAGGCATCTGCAGCCTGAGTGGCTCAGTCGGGTAAGTGTCCAACTTTGTCTCAGGTCACAGACTCATGGTTCTTGAGTTTGAGCCCCAAGTTGGCTCTATGCTGACAGCTGGGAGCCTGGAGCCTGCTCATGATTCTGTGTCTCCCTCTGTCTCTGCCTCACGCGCTCTGTGTGTGTGTGTCTCTCTCTTTCAAAAATAAATAAACACTAAAATAGTAATAATAATGAAAGGCATCTGCCAAATCCTGCAGCCACACCAGGCTCAATGGCCAGGGGCTGACCGCTGCGCCCCCGTGAGATCGGGAGCCAGGCAAGGGGACCTCTGACCACTTCTATTGGACATCACGTTGAGGGTCCTAATCAGTATGATCAAGAGAGAAATGAAATGCTCCCGTGCTGGGAAGGAAGAAAGGAACCTTTCTAGCTGGGCGGCCTGACTACTTACACAGAGAACCCCCCTGGAAGCCACAGGAGGTCTAGAATAACCCGTATGTTTAGTGGGGTCGCAGCCCGCGCCTGCTTTGAGAAGCCTCCGATGCGCGGGCTTTTCCGTGTTGGCAGTTCTTCGTGGGGGGCGGTGAGGAGCCTTCAGGCGGCCGCCCTCTGGGTCACACAAGGCCTGGCCGTACTGAGGAAGGGGCTTCTGATGGTTTCAGTTTAAAAATAAGCTCGCGCGTCCCCAGGGGCGACCCTGTGGCCTGTGTGTGGTGCCCAGTGGACCAGCCAATGGGAGAGGGGTCCAGGCATCAGTTGCTGGCACCGCGGGCGCCAGGCCCCTTCCCGGGGCAGGCTTGTCGCTGTGGGGAGCGGGGCAGGATGGCAGGCCAGAGCCGGGAGGCTGGGCCTCGGACGGGAGCGGTCTGGGGAGGTCAGGAGGGCAGTGCGGTGTGACCCCAAGGTCAGGGGCCTGTTCCTGGCTCTGGGCCGCTGTTTGATGGACCAGGTGGCCGCTGCCAGGGTTCCTGGGCAGCTCTCCAGGTTTCCTGGGGACCCCATCACCCCCCTGACCTTTTGACAAAGCCCATTTCTGCGCAAGTCTGAGGCTGCTGACCGCCAGCACTGACAGGTGCAGTGGCCTGGTGCCCGGGCGGGAAGGTCTCGTGGCCCCGGGAAAGCCACTCCCAGGTTCGGGCCTCAGTAAGACAGGGCGAAAGCCTGCCCCCCCCCGCACCCCCCCGTCCTGTGGGCCGGCGGTCAGACGGGCGCGTTGCCGGAGCCGGGCTCCCCGGCCCCCACCTGGCGGCACAGGCCTGCCAGGGTGGCAGACGGTCTGGGCTCCCACCCAGGGCGTCTGCGGGCACCGGGTCAGGACTTCCATTCACTCTGCGCGTCTGAGGGCAGCGCCCTATTTCTCCGGGGTGCGGGGCAGGCGCGGGGCCGCAGGGCCCCACAAACATCTCAGGAGCTGACCCCCCAGGACCCTCAGCTCACACACACCACCCTTGTCAGGCCGAGGGGCTCCGTCCTGAAGGCACGCAGGAATTGCTCGCCTCACGAGAGGCCCGGGCCCCTTCTGCTGAGGGTGCACCCGCCCTGCCTGGGCCCTGGGCTGAGGGTGCACCCGCCCTGCCTGGGCTGAGGGCACACCTGACTGGGCCCAGGGAGTCCCCTCGTGGGCTGGGGGGACCGAGATTTGGTCAGAAGCCTCCGAGAGGAGCTGGCCGGCCCCCACGGTCGCTTCCCCCATGGAGTTCTGAAGTAAAGCCACGAAATTCTGGAGAAGTCTGGTTCCTTTCAGAAAGGTGCCAGACGTGAGAAGAGGCGCCACGTCACGAGGCGCCAGGGAGCGCAAATCAAAACCACAGCGGACGCCGCCGCCGCTTCACGTCCACCACGGCAGCCAGAGTCCAACAACGAACCACAAGGGCTGGCGAGGACTGGAGAGATCGGAGCCCTGGTCCTGGATCAGGAGTCACTAGGAAAGGCAGCTTGGTTGGTGGTTCCTCAAAGAGCTAAACAGGAACTCCCTACGGACCCAGCAGTTCCGCCCTAGAGGCACACACAGCAGAACTGACAACTTGCGCACGCACGTTCACGGCCACCCAGAGGTGGGAACCATGCACGACGCCCCACCGCAGACGGAGAAGCAAAACACAGCCCATCCACACGGGGGAAAGCGGATGAGACCCGGATGGACCCCCGGCGATAAGCCACACACGAGGGCCGTGGCTTCCACGGGCAGCAAGTGTCCAGGACAGGCAAACACACACGCGGATGCCGGCTGCTGGGTGCCAGCAGCTGGCCAGAGGAGTGGGGACGCACCGCGGGTGGGGACGGGGTTCCCGTGGGGCTGACCACGCGGTTCTGAACTGGATCGAGGTGGCGGCTCGCACAGCACTGTGAACGTACCTTCAACGGATTTATTTTGTTATGTGACTTCTCCCCCAGTTGTAAAACGAGATGTCACCGGGCCCTTTGACAGCACAGGTTACAGAGAGCAATTCTTGTCGCAGAGCCGAAGTTGCCAGGGGAGACCACAGCACTCTCCACGGGTCCCCTCTGCCGGCTCCAGGCAGTGCCTGCGCCACCCTGAGGGGCCTCTCTCACCCGTGTGACCTTTCCCTCCCCTCGGGCCCCGTGGGGTGGGGGAGGCTCCGGGGAGGTCTGTGGCTTGGCTGCCCTGTCCCTGACCCCATCCTGTCGACGCCCAGCAGCCCGTACCCCCAGCTGTCCTCCAGGACCCTCTGCGGTCAGGACACGGCCTGGCCCCGCCCCGCCCTGCACGGCCCCGCCCCGCCCTTCACCGCCCTGCCCGGCCGCGCGTCCGCAGCACTTCCTGAGCTGACCACCAGGTGGCAGCGAAGGCTCCTCGATGCGGCGTCTCGCCCCGACGCCACGCCGGCAGCCCAGGGGCCCCGCTCCCGCAGGCAGAGCTCGGCACAGGCTCCCGGCGCCTGCACCCTCAACCCTCTGTGCCCACCTCAGCCGACACGCAGGTGCCCGTCCTACAGAGAACGCCCGCGGGGCCTCCCTACGGCTGACGTTCCCGTCCTGCCGCCTGCATGTCCCTGACGGAGCCTGCGTCCGCTGCAAGTCTCTGCCCTCACCCTCCTGCTGCAGAACGAACCATGGAGGAAAATTCCAATCAAACCCCCCACCAGCAGCCCCTGGGGCTCGGAAAACTGGGGCCCGAGGCTGCGCAAAGGGCTGCTGGACCCCGGGGTCCAGAGAAAACCCCAGTTCCCGGGTGTGAATTCACAGCATCAGCCAGCAAAGGTCACACAGCTGGGCCTGGGGTTCAATGTCACACGGAGCTAAGTTTTCCAGGAGCCTCTGTAGAGATATTGAGTCTTCCAACTTGGAGAGAAAAAAAGAAGAAAGCCTGATGGGATAGATAATATTCTCAAGCTTGACACTAAAATAATTTTTCTCAAAATCACATTACTTTCCGGCCAGACCTGCCAGGGAAGCAGTTCCGAAATCCTGCACACCTCGCTGGGAGATGAAAGCGTGGCGGCGGTTTTCAGCTGTTCCGACAAGCGCCCAGCTGCCCGCACCGACTCCAGCTGTGTCCCCGCCGGACCACGGAGGGGCCGGCCCAGTGTCGCCAGCCCACTGCCAGAGGCCACGTGGCTCTGTGGCTTCTGTACACTGTGTCGCTCACAGGTGCCCACCTGCACGCCCCTCTGCCTTCTGCCTGTCCGGTTCTATCACAGTTTTCTAGCACATTCTAGGGCAAGCTGCAGGAGGGGATACCAGTTCTTATGTGCTGCCCAAGAGGACAGGACTTCACATTTCTTGAGTGCCCGTCACCCACTCGGGCACCACCCTGCCGGTGTGACAAAGCTGTCCCGCTGCCCGGCACGTGCATACGGATGTCCTGTAAGAGCGCCAGCGGCATGGGGACACAGGGGTACACCCTCTGGACATCATGGGCTCCCAACCCAGGGGGAGCAGAGTCAAAGCTGCCCACCTGATCCCTGTGCCACCTCCAGGGCGCAGGCCTGGCCCAGGAGCAGAGCCACCCCGGGCAGGGGGCCGACAGGGTGGCCGTAGTTGGGCCTGGGACTCGACACCGACACAGGCAGCCCTCACAGGACGACCCCGGCCAGCGGAGAAGACATCTGCGCACACGCGGGCAGGGCAGCCCACCGGCCCAGCCTGAGTGGGTCTTAACGTGCCCCTTGGGTGGGATTAGGAGCTGCAGCGAGAAGAAAAAGTCAGATTTCAGGGCTGAAGGCAACATTTTAAAATCCGGCTTTAAATAAACACGGAATAAAAAAAGAGCGCTCGGAGCCTCCGGCAGCCGAAATTAGAAGCGGCGGCCCTGGGCGGGGGGCCATCTGTGCGCCAGGCAGCGCCGTCTGCGGCCTCCTGGCGGCGCCGAGGGGCTGGGGACCGGCAAGGCCCCTTTCCAGGCTGTCCTCCGAGTCCAGACTCCAGAGAACACGGCCCCTCCTCTCTGCTCCGAAGCTCCTTCCAGATCGCTGTCCGGGCCGCGCAAGTCCGCTGAGAAGCAGAGAGAGGGGCACGAAGACTGTGTCTCCGGGCAGAGGGCAGCAAGCGCGCGTGAACCCAGTGTCTTCCCTGCGTCCCCCGGGCAGCGGTGTGCCCAGCCGTGCCCGTGTGAGCCTGGGGACTCCTCACCACAAATCTGGCTCCTTCTGATGGAGGCCTGGGAACCTCAAGGCCCCACTCACCGGCTCAAGGGCTAGCACCAAAGCTGTGCTCCTGATGGGCGTGGGTGTCCCTGCCCCCCCCCCGCCCTTTTGTGGGCTCAGACCACCCCCCACCCAGCCCTCTCGCCTCACCTGGACCGGGGTGGCCCAGGTATGGGGGCGCCCACATCACCTGCCTGGACTATTTAAATCTGCATTGTCAGTTAACGTATTCTAATCAGCAAGTGGGGGACCGAGCTGGCAGACGCGGGATGACGCTAAGATGCAGAGGGGGGAGGAGCCCCCAGAGAAACTCTGAGCCTCTTCGCGCCCCGGCACTCACCCCCGCGCTGCCTCCCACGGCCCCTGGAGTCACGCCGAGGCGCAGCGGTTATGTAAGGGGGCTGCCGGTTGCCCGGGAACCTCTCCCACCCAGCCCTGCCTCAGGGTCTCCTCCACCTGCGGGGCCCCTCTGGCCCCTGGGGCGTGCCAGGAGGGAAGCCGGGGGAATTGGGAGGCTGGAGCAAGTGTAGAATGGAGAACGGAGAACATTCCAGGCTGCCTCGCTTAGGGCCGGTGGGGGCGGGCCTGAAGCCACAGCTGAGCCTGTCCGGCCCTCCTCCATCCCTGTCGTTGCGGGGCCGCCTGGACAGAGCCCAGCTCTCCTCCTGGGCAGGGCTCAGCCCACACCTCCCTCCCAGGCACGTATCCTGTGCTCCCTGCGGGGACAGACAAGGTAACGGCACAGATCCCCGCAGGCCCAGGAGGAATCTGTCCTGTCCAGGGCCGATGTTTTGGTTGGAGAGAAGAAAGCCTTTAAACTGTGTGCAGGTCAAGGATGAGCAGGTTTGGGGCAAAGGGCAAATCGAAGTAAACGGGAGGGGGGGGGACAGCCCTCCTCTGGAGTGGCAGGAAAGCAGCCATCAGCCCGGCCTTGGCCCTGGTCGCCCTGGAGGTGCAGCGGCCACACAGTGGGGCCCAGCCTCCTGCCTGGGGCTGCTGTCACAGACCCGGCCCAGGACGGGCTTTTTGGGGGAGAGGCTGCTCCACCTGCTGGCCCCACAGAGGTGAGATACAGGCCAGGTAGGGGCTGGTGCCAATGATACTGGTGCACCCCCCTCTTAATAAACTTTTAATTTCAGGACAGTTTTCAATTTACATAACTATTGCAAAGATACCCCCTCCCCCGCCCGTTTTCCGCAGTCAGCACCTCCTGTGATGGTGCTCCTGTGTCACAAATCACAGTAGTTCGCTGCTG
Source organism: Suricata suricatta (assembly GCF_006229205.1). Classification (NCBI taxonomy): domain Eukaryota; kingdom Metazoa; phylum Chordata; class Mammalia; order Carnivora; family Herpestidae; genus Suricata; species Suricata suricatta. The sequence continues at coordinate 56,667,775 of NC_043716.1, read as the reverse complement.
TCAACCAAAGTCCACGCCCTGTTCCAGTGCCCTTGGTTTTTCTGTTGCCCCATCCTGGCCTCCGGGCTGAGCCGTCTCTCGTGTCCCAGGTTTCGGGTGGCCCGGCAGTTCTGGGGCTGCTGGGGCCGTCCCTCCGTCGGGGTGTGTCTGGAAGTTACTCGGGGGTGACAGGGCTCTGGGAGAAAGACCAGAGAGCTGAAGGGCCACACGTGATCACCGTGACGCCCACCGCAGCCGTGACCTGGCTGCCCCGAGCGCCTTCCAGGCTCTCCCCATAAAGCGCCTCTCCCTCCTCCCGTGCTCTCGAGAGGGGAGTGCTCCCGCTCCGCCTCCACATAAGGGCCAGGAACCTTCCTGAGGCAGCTTCTCACCTCCCTTTCTACGTGGCATCTGGGTGGTTTCTAGAAATGTCTAAGGGCTAATAACAATAATCTCTAACACAGTTAAGGGCTTGGCACATGCCAGACACAGCGCTCGGTGCTTCCTTTTTTAAAAAATGTTTTTATTTAGTTTTGAGAGAGACAGAGCGAGCATGAGCGGGGGAGGGGCAGAGAGAGGGAGACACAGAATCCGTAGCAGGCTCCAGGCTCTGAGCTGTCAGCACAGAGCCCACTTGGGGCTCGAACCCACAGTCATGATATCATGACCTGAGCCAGTCGGATACTTAACGGACTGAGCCCCCCAGGGGCCCTCAGTGCTCTCCCGCTGTTTGCACCCTGAATCACCCTCGGGTTCTGCAGCAGCTGCCGCCGCCCACAGCACCCAGGTGGGGCTAGGAGAGGCCGTGAGAGCGGCCAAACCCTGCTGGGCTGTCTCAGGGACTGGCTCGGGGGACTGGCTCGGGGAACCGACTCTTCCTGCCCTCGGCGTCCCCTCCCTCAACAGCACACCCAGCTGGGAGGTGCCAGGCCTCACCCAGCGGCAGGAAACACGGCTCTCCTTTTGTGCCGGACAAAGGCTCGGCTTGCGCCGAGGGGACCTTCCTGGCGGCAGCGGCAGGGCTCCCCCGGGCCTGCTTCCTGCTCCAGGCCACTCGGCTTTCTTGCTGATGCTGCTGACAAGTCACAAGGAAGGAGGGCCTGGCCGGGAACCAGAAAACAGTCCTCGGGACACAATTCGGAGAGTCCAGTCACTGAGGGCACCTGGCACGGACAGGGGGCCGGGGCGGGGGGGGGGGGGGGGGGGGGGGGGGGGGGGGGGGGGGGGGGGGGGGGGGGGCAGTGGTGCAGGCCGGGGGGATGGAGAAGATGAGGTTCTGCTAGGGATGCCCGTCCTTCCGCTCTGGACCTTTCTGGTTACAGATTACAATTACTTTAATCCAGGAAGGAGAAGAGAACTCTGGACCGCGTGGCTCCTTCTCTCAGAGCGGGGAGGAAGCGGGGAGGCAGAGGGAGAGAGAAACGGCCCCTCGCCAAGCACAGATGTCCCTGCGATCTGAGACAAGGGGCCGCCCCCTAGGCCAAGCCCAGCCCAGACAGGTTTGGCGGCCAGAGAGACGGGGGTGAAGACCCTCCGAAGTCTGGCCGGGTGGCCACCTCAGAAAGGGCTCCTTCTGTTTAGCAAAAATTCACAAATCCTTGGGCCTGCCAGGAACACAGCTTGCGTGAAAAGCAAAGGCTCATCCTGTAATTAAATCTGAGACCCCCTCCCTACGTGACGCCGAGATGGAGCCACTTATGTAACACGCCTAAAAATAAGCTGATGAAGAGACGCGCTTTTATTCTGCTCGCAGCCCTGGTCTCCTGGGCCGCCCAGGCTGGGGTCTGCCGAGCCGGGGTCGGCGGTGTCCACAGGGCCACACGGTCAGGTTCCTGCCTCCGACGGCAACCCGGCACCCTGCATGTGCAAGGGCCCGGTGCCTGTGCGCAGGGCGGAGGCGGGGCGGGGGATGGGGGAGCCCTCTGGTTCAGAGCTCTGTGCTCAAGATCGCCATGGCTACACGCCTCCCCGGTGGCGCAGACCGCAGAGGTGAGGACCGATGATCAGAAGTGATGGGAAACGGAGCGCCGGCGCACCTGTTTCCTCAGGGACACCAGCTGCCCCCTGGGCCTGCCCCAGGGGCAGGAAGACCACCACCCTATTCTGGGGGTGCTGGGCCCACCCATCTTGGCTGCCGCTGGTCCCCTCCGACTTCTCCATCGTGACAATGCCTTCCTCTTGCCGGTGTTGGAGAGGGTGGGCCAGACCCCGGGACAGGGTGATGACTTCCCAGCTGCCCTGAGTGCCAAGCCCCTGGCCAGGGGCTGGATCCCACAGCCCCCAACACGCTCTGAATTAAAGGGAGAAGGAATGAGGTGGGGTTTATAAAGGGCTCCAAAATAAAGAGGCGCCAAGACAAGGGGGCCCCCTCAGTCCTGGGAGCTGGCGCCGCGGCACACCTGTCAGTACCCTGCCCGCATGCAACCTCATCCACCACTTAGGCCCTGGGGTCCTCCCCTCGGTCCTCAGCCTCCGCCCAGACACCATCACCGTTTGAAGGCGCTTCCTTGCAAGTAAGAAAACCCCCACAGAACCCTGCTGGTCTCCGGCCGGGGGTGGGGGGGGGTTGGGGGGGTGCTGAGATCCCCTCCTCACAGCTGGAGGACTGGGCGTGTCGATGCTGGAAACCCTTCCGGAGTCTGGAGGCTCGGAGAGGCCACCAGGCAGGGTGCAGGCCCCCAGGCCTTGACGGGACCGCCTCGCCCGTGTCTCACTCTGCGCCTGCCATCAGCCCGGCTGGCTTTCTGGGTGATACTTGGTGCGAAGCTCGCTCATTTCCACTTGGGGCAGGTTTCCCTCCCCCACTGCTCACCGCCTGGCCAGCTGCCAGGGAGCGGGGAGGCCCAGGACCGGCTGCTGGAATGAGTGGGGCCCCTACCTCAGCTGCTACCAAAGGTGAGCATGGCCTTGGCAGGAGAACAGTAGTCAAGGGCAGAACCTTCCAGAGAGTGGAGCGGTAGAAGAGGACTCTCCTCCCTCCACTGTCTTGAGACTGGGGAGAGCAGCCAGCTCGGACCTCTCCAGACCGACTCCCCTCCCCACCCCCTCTCTGGTTTCCCTGCCAGCCTCCACCTGTCATTCTTCTGTTCCCAACAGAGTCCCTTCCCTTCGGGCAAGCAGCAGCTCCGCCCTGCACTCACCCAGCTCCACCTCGGGGGGGGGGGGGGCCCTGACCCCCGCTCAGGTCAACAGACATTAGGGCCACATCCTCGGGCCGGCCAGGTGGGGGTGTGCCCCGCACCACGCTGGCCCGGAAGGAAAGAGAAAGAAGGCGAAGACGACGATCCTAACTTCACAGCAGCTCAAGCACATGAATGTCCCAGTTGGGAGAGCTGGTTTGAATTAGCTTTCGGTCACTTAGGACCGAAAGGATCCCGAAATCTACATACGCAGGGATCCACTTAAAACGCTGCCAACAACAAAGAAAAAAGAGGAAATCACAGCTGGGTTCAGGAAGGAAATGAAACCACAGCGGATTCACGGTGGAAGGCTTGCAGACAGGAGGGCCGGCCCTGCTTCCTGCTCCTCGCTCTCTGTTCCCGGGGACACGCCCACGAAGCAGAACGCAGTCCACTGGGCTCCTGGTAGACTGGCTGGGCTTCGGGACCTGCCTTGGTCCGGTGGCTCTCCCTGGGCGCCTGTGCGTGAAGGGACAGTATGAGTGACCGTCCTGGATGGGACCCTGGCGCAGTCAGGCTTCATTAGAGGGAAACGCTCAGATCCGGGGATTTACAACGTAAAGCAAATAATTCCTCCACGTGTAACTCTAACTCGTGTAAACATTTTTTCAGAGGAATCGCACTAGGATCCCTGAGCGCCAGCTTGGCCAGTTTGGTCAGCTTCCCCAGTGGAACCTCCCAGGAAAGGCCCTGGAAAACCAGGCAGCTCTGGCCCCTTGATCCTTCAAGGAAGGCTCTCCTCCACCCACAGGGCACTCCCTCCCCAAGGAAACTGCCCCCAGCAAGGGTCGTCTGCCATCACAGGGTCCTCTCCTTCCCTGGGGGTTCCCCCGCAGTCCTCCCCACAGGGCCCTATCCCCACCCCCCACCAGCCCTCTCTACCATCTTCCTGGCAAATTCTCCTGCCCTTGCCCCAGGATGCACCCCTCCCCAGGGCTTTTCTTAGGGCCCTCCCCACCCCGGTGGTCACCCCTCCCAGGGTCTTCCCCTCCCAGGGTCTTCCCGCAGGGCACCGCCCCCTACCAGGGTCCAGCCCTCCCAGAGCCCACCCTCCCAGGATCCCCCCCAGAGTCCGTCCCCCCCACCCCCGGTAGGTACCACCCCCCAGTATCCTCCCCTCTCAGGATCCTCCCTAGGGTCATCCCCAGGACCCATCCTCTCCCACTCCGGCACAAGTCTTCGCCGCCTCGCAGACTTACCTCCCCAAACTCCGGGTCCGGGCCGGACGGTGCGGCTGTGTGCCGGCCTCTCCCCATCCTTCACTCCGCCAGCGCGGCCGGACGCCCAGGGACCCTCCCCCGCCCTGCGCGAGCCCGCGCCCCCGGCCGCTAGCAGGCGG
>NC_043716.1:56656906-56663178 GCF_006229205.1 Suricata suricatta | reverse complement strand
CTGCGCTGCCCCCGCGCGCTCCTCCGCGCTGGCTTCCGGGGTCCGGCCCTCGGACCGGAGTGGAGCGGGGCGGGGGTCCCCGGGGGACCCGGGGGCCGCGTCGCGCGTTGCCATGCCCCCGGGACAGCGTGGTGGCCCCGCGGTGGCCTCTCCGGCCGCGGTTGCGCAAGCCTTTGGGCACTTTCTCCTCAACAGGCTTTCCCTTTCCGCAACTCCTTCCCGGGCAGTGATGGACGGGGGCCCCAGGTGGGAGGTCGCGCGCGCGCAGGTTGGAGGGGTGGACAGATAATCCATCATCTTATGTAACCGCGGAGGAGAAGACTAATTGTGTAGGAGGCTGGCGCGCCTGCCTCTGCCTCTGATGTGTGTGGAGAGTGGGGTTCGCATCCTCCTCTGCACACTGTCGCTGTCACGTCTGAGCCCGCGGAGCCCCGCGGGAAGACCCCTCCCTGGTCATTTTGTGCCTTGTCGACCTTAACAGGCCCTTGGGTTTCTGTTTCTCCAGCGTCCATTTTCTCGCTTCAGACCCTCAGTCCCACTAAAACAGAGCCAGGCTCTCCGGGGCTCAGGGCCCAGTGCAGCCTCAGACCGGCGTTTTCTCCAGAGGGAGAATCAGCCCCGGGCGTGTGCAGCAATCCTCTTACGAAGCCTTGCTTATTTCGGAACTGTGTCTGAAGGTTAAGTGGCAGGCAGGGAGATTCAGGTGCTTGGTGTTTACAACGGGGCTGCTGGTTCCCGGCCACTAAATGGGATTGCAAGGCCCCCGCGGAGCAACAGTTCCAAATTGTGTTAACAATTGTGCCATGCCTTCTTAGCCGGTGGCCTGTGAAGCCGTCCCCCTTAGGCTCGCTCGGGCTCTGGACGGCCAGAGGGGGACCTCCCAGGTGCCCCCCTTTGCGTTTAGCTGAGTTTCTGGTGGCAGACCGTCCTGTAACCCGACTTCTCACGGAGGTCTGCAAGTTAGCGCTGGGTCACGGCGAGAATTCCGAAGCCGGCTCGGGATTGAGTAGGTCGGGTCTGGAGCCATGTTGGAGCCGCTGGTAAACACGAGTCAGACGGATGAGGACTGGGCACGTGAAAGGAACAGCCTCTGGGGTTTTGTGTTCGGGATCACAGCGAGTGCATGGCGTCCGTTTCTGGTCGTGTTGCTCTGCAGATGCCGTCAGGGAAGGGAGGTTTATTAGATTATTAGTCATTAGTTCCATAACCGCTGGCTCAGTATCGCAGGGGGTGAGAGGGAAGTGCCGGGCAGAGGATCTTTTTCCTATTTTCCCTGCTTCTGCACCGAAACCATTAAACAGGAACTTCCATGTGAGGATCGGGAGGGGCACACGGCCCGGCTTCACTCTGGGGAGCCCCGTGGTCGTCCTTGCTAACACTCTCCTAACCTGGGCGGCGAGGCGTGCAGCCACGGCCGAGCCGCTTCTAGACGGAGCTGTGATTTACCTGGAGGTCTGCCAGCAGCAGGACGGCGAGGGTGAGGGCTGGGGACCCCTGGAGGGTTGGGGTGCACGTTCAACAGGCAAGTCCGTGGTTTGTGCTTGTCGCTTAGTTCACTCATGAGCTCCCGTGGGCAAGCGCAGCCGGCTTTGGTGGGAGCAGGGCCGTGCCCCCCCTCCCCACGCTCCCGGCCTCACAGCAGGCCTGCGCGGCTACGCGGGCGGGCGGGTTGGGTTGTGGGCGGTGCTCTGTGGCCCAACTGCCAAGTCTCTAGTGCTGCCGGAGCCGTGTTACCCTTTTGTGTTGTGTCACTGGGGTGCTCGGGGCTCCACGGAAGAGCCGGTGCCGGTGGGGTGGCGAGGGCAAGCCGGCTGGGCAGACAGCGGCGCACATGGAGGCACAGTCAGGGCGCAGCTGGAGCCCCCCGTGTGGCCCCGGCTGGTCCTGTGTCCCTGCCGGGGCCGTGCTGCCTCTGTGCCTGCGTGGGCGGCTTGCGGAAGGGTGGCCGGGACGTGGCCCCCGTCGTGTCCCCCACACTGCAGCGCGGCTGTTTGCTTTGGCCCAGCACGCCTTCGGCTGCGGTTTGGAGTGTTTGCCTTGGCAGAGACGGGAGCGGCGGGGGCGCTCGTCCTTGGCCTTGCTGATTACAAATGTGAGAATAGACCGTGCTCCTCCCTGGAGGAGGCAGCAACACAGACCCTCACCTGTCTCCCTGTGGCCCCGCTCCTGCAGGAGCCACGTGCAAGTCCAAGGGGAGAGTGGCAGAGTGGCTTCCTGGTGTCCGCTGAGAACTCACCCTCGGGACTGGGCAGGGCGACAGGCACGTGCCGGGTCCTTTAGGGGATGGGGGTGCAGGCAGCAGAGCCTAGAGGCAACCCTGGATGGGGGGGGTTGCCTGGCGTGAGAGACAGAGTGGGGGGGCAGCGCGACTGCTCAGGACGAAGCCCCGACTCCGGCCGTCTCGGGAGAGATCTCTGATGACCGTGTGTAGGGAAAGGGGCTTCTGTAGCAGCTGGCCTCTGGTCCTGGGGGTTCTGGGGAGCAACCATCAGGTTGGTGTTCTCACGTCTGGTAGGCCGGGAGCAGCTCTCCGGTGACTTTGTGACCCTCGAGGGGAGCAGCTCTGCAGGGTCCCCAGGAATAGTGTTCATTGCTTGTCCGGAGGACGTGGGGAGGCGGAGGCAGCCCAAGGAGGAGGAGTTCCCAGGAAAGCCGAGGGTGTGGTTATTTATGGTGTGGCTTCTGAGCCTCGGTCCACCTGGCCACGCTGGTCACGAGAGACCCTCTGGTTGTCCTCACCCCATAGCTGTCGTGGGGCAGCTGGTCCGGCCGCAGCCACCCTGTGAGGGCAGTGGGTGACCTGGGACTCCCGGGGCCAGAGCCAGGCAGGTGGGCCGCCTGCTGGTAAGGCTGGTGCGAGGTGGTGGGTGGTGGGTGCTCACAGGAGGGAGCTGACCTGGGCAGGTGAGAGCCTGCCGCTGGCTTTCCCCATTGAGGCCTGGCTGCCCGGGCCCCGCCCGCTGGCCTCTGCTGTGTCCCTGTGCTCCCACAGGGAGCCCTGTGCCGCTGACCCCGGCTCCACTTTCCCCCACCCGCAGCTGGACAGTCACACTGCAGTGTTTGCTGCAGTCCGGACCCTGGGGTCTGGCGTGGACGGAGCTCAGCGGACCCCCAGCTGGAGAAGGCAGGCTGGGCTCTGACAGGCATCTTCCTCGGCAATGGAAGTGTCTGCTGTGCGTCTGCTGTGTGTGTGTGTGTGTGTGTGTGTGTGTGTGTGAGCGCGTGCACGCGCATGCTTGCTACACATCCGTGTGAGCATCAGGATGTGTGTGCGTGTGTGTGCTTGCCTACCTGTGCCCGTGAGCACGAGGACATGTGTGCGTGTATGTGCCCGTGACATTGAGGACGTGTGTGCGGGTGTGCGGTGTGTACTTGCTTTGCTTTAGAGGCATTTTCGGGGGTGCCCTTTGGGGGGATGTCCTCTGGGAGCTGGCAGCGCCTGCCGTCACTGCTCTCGGGTGTGCCGTCCTGGGCCCCCACCACCCACTCCCTGCCTGGAGCAGCCGGGCACAAGGGGCAGCTCCTCTGTTGCACTGAGCTCTGAGCTGACCGGCCATGGCAGCTCCTTGTGCCTAAGCCTCGGCCCAGAGACGCCAGTTCCGCACAGGCTCCTCGGTGGCGGGATGCCTGGCGCACGGCTTGGAAACAGTTTGGGGCGGCCTGGAGGCGCATGGGCCCAGCCCGGGGGTTCCGTGGAGCCCCCCCCCCCTACTGGGTCAGGAGTGTCCCGTCTGTGCTGTCCCCGTGGGTTTTGCGTCAAGCACTCGTCCTGTGCCTGGGAGGTTGGCTTGGTTCATGGGGCTGCCCCCTGGTGCCTGGGGCCTCGGGTTGGAATGGTGGCTGGCACTGGCCCGGGGGTTTTGGGGTGCCATCAGCAGGGAGAGGCGCTTGCAGGTGCTGCACGAGCACGTGTTACTGCGTAGTTCCGGGTATGTTTCCCTCAGGGCCAGCGTGGTCCCCGCGTCCCCTGGCACGGATGTGCTGGCTGGCCTGCCTCGGAAAGGCCACCTTTCTTGGGAAGATTAGCTATTGAGAGAGAGGGCCTTGTCCCCTCCCCCCTGGGCTTGGGCGGGGGTCACACCCCTACTGAGTTTGCAGGTCTGAGTCCTGCTCAGGAGATCCCGCAAGACTACCGTGGGACCTGGTGGGCCACGGGCCGGGCTGGCCTTGCTGCCCACTCGTCCCTGTTCAGCCTGTCGTGGCACCTGGACGTGGCCTGTGTGCTGTCACCCTCCAGTCAGGACATCTGAGCAGCCAGTGCAGCACAGGGGTCCCCGGGCCGCTGGCCTGGCTGGCTCCTGTGCTCTTCCCCCTTCCCTGGGTGTGCCGAGGCAGGGCCTGCCCTGCGATGCCTCCCTGGCCACTCTGCCTGGACCTCAGGATGGGGAGGGGAGGCCGTCCTCATCATGGCCCAGACCTGTGTCCCCTGGACACGCCACACTGGGGTGCCTTCGGCGGGGCTGCCGGTGCCCGGCTGCCATCCGATGGTGGCTGTAGTGGTGGTGGATGGCATGGACTGAGCCAGCGCCCGCCTCCCCGGCTCTGATCCACTCCTGGCCCTGACTGTGCCACGTAGCTGGGGTGGGGGGCTCGCGGGGCTCCCCCCCGCAGTGAGTACAAGTGGCTCCAGACGGTAGCCCGAGGGGAGGTGGGTGCTTAGGCTGCTCTTAAAAGGAAAAACCTTTTGTCTGCAAGGGGCGTACTCGTGAGGAAGGCCAGCCTGCCCCCGAGACCCAGGAGTGGTGGCTCAGGACGAGCGGGGCACCCCGACTGGGGCCTGCCCGTGAGCGCTGTGCTGGAGGGGCAGGTGGGGTTCCGGGGCGCCTGCCTCAGCCTCTGCGCCCCGCCCGGAGCAGCAGCTCAGCCTCCCGTGGGCTCTGGCGGCTGTGGCAGGTCTGTGTCCCCAAGTACAATGTGTCCCCCTTTCTTGGAGCGCGAGGCAGCCTGGTGCTGCCTGGGAAGCAGTTGGTCCTGCAGCAACCTTGACATTGGTCCCCACGGTGGGGGGTGGGGGAACGCAGGCCGATTGAGAGAGGGGCTGGGCCGGGAGGTGGGGCAGACCAGCCGGTCTCTAAGAGGTGACCTTGGGGCCGGGGGAGGCGTGCCCACACCGTCCACAGGAGGCTCCATCGGCCCCAGGAACCAGTCTGGCCCCTGGGCTCCTGCAGGCCAGCAGGGAGGAGGCTCGCCCGGCCCTTCCCTGCCCTGGCTCTGTGACCCAATGGCATCGGTCCTCCTGGAGGCATGTGGTGGCCGGGATGTCCTGGTCCCTGCAGGCGCCCCTTCCCACTCCAGGGCCTGTCTGGGGTCTTTGAGACGAGTGTCCGAGGGCACCGCCGTCAGAGAGGAGCACATGGCATCTGGACCCATATCCCTGGTCCCGCACGGAGAAGCCTGGGCCGGTGAGGGCCGCCAGTCAGGACACAGCGCTTTCTCCGGGTTTGGGGTTTGAGCTTTTTACTCACAGACATAGTTTTTTAGAATCACTGGACGATTTTTAGAAAGTCCTGTACTAAACACACGTGAAGTAAATCGGCAGGGTTTTTCTGAAGCTGCTTTGCATTCAGAGTCCGGCTCTCCTGAGCTCTGTTCCGGGTCACAGCCCCAGTGTCCCCTGGGACGAGGTCCCCTCCCCCTCCCCTGGGCCAGCGGTGTCAGTGACCAGTGTTCCCTGAGCGAGGCTTTGGGGTTTTGTTCCAACCCTTGAGACCCTGCTCATTCTTGCTTCTCCGACTGAATGGAGTTTTCGGAAACCAGCCAGGACCCCTGTTCCTTCTGAGCTGTAAATGGCTTGTGGGTGTGACTTCCAGGTTTGCGGGGACAGTCACAGGTCACTGTGCGCCAAGTGACGACACATGTCACAGATCATGAAACCAGGACACCCGTAACCAGGATGTCAGAGGTGTTTGTGCTGGGAAACAAATTGACATCTTGATGTTGGAGTTGGCTGTGGGGACTGTGGGGACGGGGTGGGACCCCCATTCAGGACCTACAACACTGTCCAAAACGGCACAAGCATCCCCCAGAGTGACCTTGCCGTTTCTGGTGGGGCCTTTAAAAGAAGGGGTTGGGGCAGCAGGGCCGCTGCCCAAGTTGAAGGAGACCTTCGCAGGCCCCTCTGCGCCCGCTGCCCCTCTGCGCCCGCTGCCCCCTGTGCCCGCTGCCCCTCTGCGCCTGCTGCCCCTCTGTGCCCGCTGCCCCTCTGTGCCCGCTGCCCCCTGTGCCTGCTGCCCCCTGTGCCCGCTGCCCCTCTGCGCCTGCTGCCCCTCTGC